>NC_043006.1:100302036-100344536 GCF_006345805.1 Octopus sinensis | reverse complement strand
CTTTCACCAAAGGTACATTGTCTCGCCCCGTCCAGGAACCAGCCCTAAGACCATGCAGTCGTGAATCCGACGCACTAGTCACAAGGTAGTGCTCCTTAGTAACTGTATCTATATTAGCCAACTGTGCACCTGTACTCACCATTACAAACAATACGAATATAGTGACATAGCGACGGCGACAAATTAGTAGAACCGTGAGTCTTAGGGAACGTATGCTTTACAGTATTCGTTGCGAGTCTCTAGTTTCTCAGACAACCGAATTAATCTTTGTGTTTCAGGATCTTTAAACAAACGAGCAGCCTAGAACCACGGTTGGTTCCTTCTCCCTTTCTTACCATATTTCTCTCCTTCTCTGTCTCTTTCTCAAACACACATGCACATACACGCACACACACACGCACACATACACACACACACACACACACATACACACACACACACACAGAGTCTCTCTCTGTGCATTGGATATCTAATTGAATTGCCAATATTTATCATATTGTGTTGATTTGACTTAGAAAGATAATAAACTTTTAAAAGAAATAAAATATTTATTCCAGTATATACAATTAATTAACTGATACCGCTTTTTCAGAATTATATCAATGAATAAAATGTTTATTTGTTACCATCAGCTGTGGAAATTTACGATTTTAAGGGATGGAGATGCAATAAAATAGGGAAACGGTGACGTTTGAATAAAAAAAGAACAAAAACAAAACAATATGAAATAAGAATCAAAGTGGGTTCCTGAAGCTAAAATGATAAATAAATATCAATTCTGAATAATAACCTTTTTTGTTAGATGAATGCGCAACCAGAAATTACAAAATAAAATAGCAGCATAATCTCCCAGAATTTAACGGAAACCAAATTATAGGTTTGCTGTATCTAAACACAAACTTTCTTATAAACTAGAATTAACGTTCGATATGTTATATCGGCAGTTACAGATGAAAATACGATATTTTATTTTGAACTTCTCATTATTTATTTTAAATATTGCGGAATAATTTAATAATATAATGAAATAATGAGGCGTGAAATTTGTTACAACTTTAAGGGTTTTAGTTGTATGTTACCAAAGATTAGACAGTATGAAGTGCAATGATTACTACTTGATACGGATTGCTGAGTGGGAGGAGACTGTCGGGATTCCGTTCTGCTGATGAGCGCGATTCAAAGTAGCAGAATATTCCACTAAGCGATAAAGCGGAATATTCTTTGCAACACAAACATATACACATAACACGCGCATACATTCTCTCTCTCTCTCTCTCTCTCTCTCTCTCTCTCTCTCTCTCTCTCTCTCTCTCTCTCTCTCTCTCTCTCTTTATCTCTGCCTCACACACACACACACACACAGACATACACAAGTAAACTGAGAAATAAAGAATTCCAGTGCAACATTCATAAAGTCATCTTTTGAAGAAAAAGTCCATTTTTATAGATGAGATCTCGAATAAAATTATGGAACAGAAAACCAATATAATCTTCCAGAATTTAATGAAAACCCAATATAGATTTGTTATATCTAAATCGAAGCTCTCTGATAGAAGAGAATTGTATGCAATAATCTATATATCAGCCTGAAGAATCATCGAACACGAGACATTACTTTCAACTTTAAAGCATTAATTAAAATGCTATGAAATGATTTAAAAACAACCGAGAAGAAACAAAATAAATTTAATATAAATTTAATCATTGAACAAACATATTCTTGTAAACATTCGATGCCACAAGTGAGTAAATACCATGAAGGAAATTGCGTCTTATTTCACCAAAATCTCACTGAATGTCAATACCAGTAAGAATTAAGGAATATTTCAACTATATATTAATCTGATCGTATAAAATCGCCAAAATTAGACATAGCAGATTCTTTTAAAGAGAATACGAACTCTTTTATTTTTTTATAAGACTATCTTAACTATGCTGATCATTTTTTTTTTTTTGTGATGATTCACTTCCGTAAATTTGGTGTTACACACAATAATCGGTGCGAAAAATTATAAAATCAGTTACATAAAGAGACAGGCGCAGAAGTGTCTGTGTGGTAGGAAGCTTGCGTGGTACGTTGGGAAAGTGTCTTCTACTATAGCCTCGCGCCGACCAAAGACCTGTGAGCGTATTTAGCAGATGGAAGCTGAAAGAAGCTCGTCGTATATATATATATATATGTGTGTGTGTGTTTGGGTGTGTGTGTGTGTGTGTGTGTGTGTGTGTGTGTGTATTTGTGTGTGTTTGTCGCCACCACCATCATCTCTTGACAACTGACGTTGGAGTGTTTACGTCTCCGAAATCTAGGAAGTCGGGGACAAGAAACGGGAAGGAGTGAGAGAAAGTTGGAGCGAAAGAGTACAACAGGGGTCGCCACAGCCCCCTGCCAGAGCCTCGTGGAGCTTTAGGTGTTTTCGCTCAATAAACACACAACGCCCGGTCTGGGAATCGAAACCGTGATCCTTCGACCGCGAGTCCGCTGCCCTAACCATTGGGCCATTGAACCTCCACGATGTTGATCATGAGAAAGACGATGAGGATGAGGATGGTTTGGCTGCTGATTGTCGTTGAAATATTTTGAGAAGTCATACAATTATTATCTCACAGTGTACAGTTAACCACATCATGCTGGAGTTTGGATTGCGGGGAAGTAACCTTAAAGCTTACTGATAGTCAGAGACTGAAGGGATTCATACGGTTTGTGCTGAGATTGAACATGTGTAACACGGAGAGGAAAGTTTACAATTGTAAAGGAAAGAAGATTAAAGCTTGTGAGGTATTGGTAAGGTTTAACATGTGTAGCAACCATGAAGGCGTTAATTGCATTTTATTGAAGAATTTTATTGAAAGAATTTTATTGAAAGAATGACGTACAAAATGTTGAGAATAAATTTCCGTGAACCAATTGGGTTCATGTGTCCATTTGAGAATGCTTTCAATGTGTCTGATGTTGTGTAAATTAGTCTTCTATGTTCGTGTGTAAGGGGACCTTATGCGTTAAGTATTCGTGGAGGGAACTGAATATTATCTGCATAGAAGGGAGCATTTTGGGAGGTATCAATATGTGGAGTATTCAAGTACAATGAAAGGGAGAATGATGGAAAATACAATTAAAAATTGAGACACAACAATCCATAGAATATGAGTTGGAGGAATGTGTATCAGTGGTGGACCCAACAATGGTGCAATTTGACAGTAATCTTTAAAACCTGGAGAATGGGTTTGAATGGAAAGCTTTGCTAGAAGTTGTACCTGTCAATGTTGTTAGTGTCATTGATGAGGTCCTATGTAGCGAGACATGCTAGATATTGCTGTGAATAACCTTCCTCAAATTAAACTTACAGTCTTGAAATAGGAGGGGACTTTCTAAGAATTATTCTTATACACCGATTTAGGACGATCACAAAGAACATTTTCAAGCATAGGCCTACTGGTTTAGGGTGGTCCTCAAACAGCAGAATTTAATATCAGCGAAGAACCTTCAACTATTTTATTTACATTTTCTTACCTTGTTCCTTTCTAATTTTCAATGGCACCGACCAACGCCTTACTCCTTCAATTTTACACTTGCAATAAATTCAATACATAGTTGGCTCTTAGTACACAACCACCGCAACTGCTATTTTCTTAACATTGTTGACATTTCCGTCAATAAAGTGAAAATTCGAACGTTATACCTTAATTTACATTACCAACGCTGTCATTCCTACCTCTCTCACACTCAATTAAACTGCCAATCAATTTTATCAATTGTTACCTCATTTCTAACTTCCTCCTTCTTTTCTTTCTTTCCTTAATTTTCTGCCACTTTCACTCTTTAAACATGCCTTCCTCCGTGGATTTTCTTAATGGCACTGCCGACAAGTTAAGTGTTTTTTTTCTTATATGTCTTATTTCAAATTAATATGACCTGTCTTCTAAAACATTGATGTAAGTTCTGTAATTAGGGCATCCACACACTTCAATTATTTGACTTGTGTTTTAATGGGAAATTTGACGCCGGTAAGAACACATTTAAGCCATTTAGGATGTCGTTTGTTTTTAGATATTTCGTGCATTTAGGATGGCATTTCCTGTCTTGCGTCTTAACTGAATAATTGCATGTCTCAATGGATAATTTCTATGTTTCTGAATTTCCTGGTCTGTGTGTTGTAATGCAGGATAGTATATTAGGTGTATTTGAAATATTTTGTGATCTTCATAATTCTTCAACGTCTATTAGCCGGATAGGTTCTATTCTGTTATCGATTAAAGCCATTCAAGCTTTCACTCTTAGAGTCTTTTATTCTTTGGAGTTTATTGCGTTCGAGTGAACAGCATATTTATTTTAGCATGTTCTAGGTAGCATGAATTAAACATTAAACATTGTTTAGAGTCTGTCGATTGCTAGGTCATTTCAATTTTCGATTATTTCTTTTTGTCGTTTTTTTTATGATTAAAATAACACTGTATTCCCTTCTGAAATTTATATTGTCATTAATATTATTAACTGAGATTGACTATCCCTTTGAGAGTCAATAAAATGACTACCACTTGAGAACTGGAGGTCGATGTATTCAGCTTACTCCTTCACACCGAAATTACTGGCATTGTGCTAAAATCTGAAATCACTATCATTAATTAAGTTTTTGAAATAATGAGATACATTAAGACCGCACATTCACCGAGTGAGTCATAAATAAATATGCATTACATCGAGTGTAATGGATATTTGTGGAAGCTGATGCGAATAGGTTTTATATGTGCATTTTAAGGTACAATATGCTTTACTTTTCATTGTTAGAAACTGCTTACCATTTCATAGCATGTAGTGTTTATTGTAGTAGGGATTATGTGGCATTTTTGCAGTATTCAAAATCTACAATGCCAATAACACCCCCGCTTATCTTCTTCTTTAATTAAGATGTCATTATTGGTTTTCATTTGGTGGATAATTTCCCATGATCTGCGAAATATGTTGCATTTGGTTTTAGTGTGACAGTTGGATATAAAGTCATAACATGTCTCTAATGTCTAGTTTCTTATTGTTGTTTCCCTGTAACTGCTGCCATTTCCTGCAGCTGACTGACCATTCTTTTACTTTTGAATTGATTCTTCCGTTAGCGTTTAAATTCAGTAAGATGGGAGACATATCGTACTGGATTTCTTTGAAGTTAGTGTATTATGGCATTAAATTAAAATTAAACCTTTTGGGGTCACTTAAATTTGTTGTGCTAAAATATTTTGCATGAAAGACAGATTATTTTCGGTTTCTCACATTCGATTCGTAATCCCAGGAACCTTGAATTCTGTTTGAATGCTTTTAAAAACATCGTTTAAGTTTGCCAATGTGTGTGGGGTCAGAGTGCTACTGGTTCGGTCTGAGAGTCTTTGTCGTGTTGTAATTCATGTTGCCTATTACGGAATTCCCGATTGTGGAAGATATTCTGTATTGAAGAGGTTTTCATATTTTCTCGTAGAGTTAATACTTTGGTTAAACATTATGAACTCAAAGTTACTGTATTCGTATTCTTCATGACTATAAGTTTGAGGTTTTAGCCTCTCCTTTTCTCTCATCCGGGATATATATTCGTAGGATTTTGTGGGTGCCAACCACAGATTTGCTAGTTCATCTCTACCTTTCTTTACTCCTCTTAAGAGATCCGGTATCTTCCATGTAGCCAACTGTTCCAAATACCTCACTTTTCTGCACCGATATCTCAATATACTCATTGTTATTCAGAAGTCATGATTAGATACTTCAAATTATTTCCTCAGATGCTTCGACTAGATACTTCAAATTATTTCATCAGATGTAGCCATGGGATACGTAAACTTATTTCATTAGATGTCGCGGCTGGATACTTAAAATTATATTCCCTTAAATGCTGAGTAACGAGATGATCCTCAGCTGCATATTTTTCTCCTTAATAATCCAAATCCCCTCGGCACAGAATCTCTAAATAGCATACCTTTCTTTTTACCACATCTGTTTCAGCATTTTCTGCACACAAGAAAATAGACTTGGACATCGATTATAAATATTGTACGGTATTTAACAGTGTCCTAGAGCAAAGGTTGAGTACTGTACCATAACAAGTTACTGAACTTCCTTGAATTCGGTGACCAATGTCGAACTCAGTAGTCCTCAGGCGTGCGAGGCTTATCGGGACTTTGCTCTAATGAAGCTGTGAAGAAAGGACTTCATCAGCTTCACATTTGATCTTGCCTCTACGCTCAAAACTAAACAGTTTTGTTCCTAAATATACATGGGTTGAAAATAAAACTCTATGCTCCATGACAACTTTCGTCTACATGTTCCCAACCAATAAACTTTACAAAGAACTACCAGCTTCTTTCTCAGAGAGACACGAAACTCTTCTATTGATTCGTCTTTGGTTTTCACTGCCTTCCTCATGGTGTTCTTTGTGACATTTTATCTCCTGCCCCAATTGTTGCATTTTGGCGGGCGCGTAGATTTCTTGCAGCGTTTATTGCAGTTGTTTTTTAGCTCTATGATACTGAATGTTGCATGTCCATAACTGACAAGGATTATTTTCGATACAACCCAAACAATTTCTCATACGTACATACACTATACACGTATATACACCTACAAACACACAGGCAAACACAGACACATACACACAGGGGATTACAACCGTGTTTCGTGTTTTGCTACCAAAACAGCTCCTTTATAGGATCCAGTTAGCTCAAAACATCAGCAGGAGGAACCACGACCGGTTTCGGCCCCTACTCCTCTACCGTTTTGACGTGGCGCCCCCCACTTTCGGAGGGATTCTTTCATCAGGATTCTTAATGTGAACTTGTGTTGACACACATTTAGTTACATCTCAAGAACGTTATTATGTCGGAAAAAACACATGGTCTAGTATTCTTTCATTTCTTTTGCTATTATTAGTCAATTTCTTCTTCCTTAGCACTCCGTCGGTTACGACTACGAGGGTTCCGGTTGATCCGAATCCGAATCAACGGAACAGCCTGCTCGTGAAATTAACGTGTAAGTGGCTGAGTACTCCACAGACACGTGCACCCTTAACGTAATTCTCGGGGATATTCAGCGTGACACAGAGAGTGACAAGGCCGGCCCCTTGAAATACAGGTACAACAGAAACAGGAAGTAAGAGTGAGAGAAAGTTGTGGTGAAAGAGTACAGTAGGGATCACCACCATCCCTTGCCGGAGCCTCGTGGAGATTTTAGGCGTTTTCGCTCAATAAACACTCACAACGCCCGGTCTGGGAATTGCGCCTCCACTATCAGTCAATTAGTAAAAGGCTTAATGATGAAAGAAGCGAAATAGAACTAGTGCGTGTGTTTCCTGTTGGCATAAAGGCCCTTCTCGAAGTATAAAATACATAGAACCATACACACACTCACACACACACGTGTGTGTGTGTGTAAGTGTATGTGTTCATATTTTCCCTTTCAGTTTATTATATAATATAGTCATAGAAAATGTTTTCTTCTCCATTTTTATTGCTAAATGACATTTAATGAACTTGTTCTCGTATTTCACATGTTTTCCACTTTTCACACTTCGAAAATGGTTATTATTCAATATTTTCTATTAGTTAAAATTATTTATGTATTTACTTGTAAATTTATTGTAAATAAAGAAAATAGTTGCATTACACACACACACTCACACACACACACACACACACACACACACATACACACACACATGCAAACACGCACACATACATACACACAAACACGCACGTGAGCGTGTGTGTATGGGAGATGAATGCAAATGTGTGTATATATATGTATTTGAATATGTTTGCTTTTAGAAAAATAATCCATGCACACTAGACACGTCAGACATTTTCTTTCACATATGGAGATACACACCAATATTTAGGAACACCACTCACACACATCTTCACATTCATGCGTAGACAGAAGCAATAATTTACTTAGACTCCATTTTACATTGATTTCAGAATATTTATTTTCCTTTTCTCTTTTAGACAAAACAACCATTTTCCCTGTCCAAGGCCGTCGATCATATATAATGAGTGTTTGTTTTCTTAGCATAGTTCCATTATCATTCCTGTTTGTTTTTACTCTTCTTTTCATCATAGTTATTATTTTCATAATATTCCTTTTATCTCTTTTTTATATATTTTAATCGCCATCCTCCTCCTCCTCCTCCTCCTCCTCCTCATCCTCCTCATCCTCCTCCTCCTCATCCTCCTCCTCCTCATCATCATCATCATCATCATCATCATCATCATCATCATCATCCACGCTATCGTCATCATTACCGACACCGCCGCCGCCGCCACTACCACCACCGCAATCATCTTTATCATCATCGTTTTTGAATATTGTAACATACAATAGTTGTTTAAATTGAATGGCGTATATTTTCGAATGTAAAATACAAATATTAAGAACAGAGAATTTTTCTTTTAATATGAAACAATTTGCACCAATTGCATACCACAAGGTTTGTATTTTCTGCAGTGTTCGCGATCTGTGTCTCTTGTATTCTATTGAATGACAGGAATATCGCCCGTATTTTTTCCGATTTATACTTGCTTTGGATCTATACCGGGTGTAGGTATAATGTTTCATAATTAGATTTGAAACTTGTAAGTTAGTAGTTGTTGAAATTACTTCCAAGAAAATGTAAGCTCATAGTAATTTATTTGAAGGGCAGAATACTGAAGTGCGCGGTTTAGCAAGTAAAACAAAATAAGGATAACGAGGGGTTTGGATTCAGCTGAACATATTTAGAGAACCAACAAGTTCTGAAGGAAAGAAACCAGACAAATGGCACGAAGTAGCAATGGGATTCTGTTAGATAGGTGATTCAGATTTTCTTTTTATATGTAAAAAAAAAAATGGATGTATTTCTACAACATGCTGATTATCTGTTGGGGTTTGTCCCAGAATGTGTGAGCTGCTAGTTTTTTCGGTAAACAAACATTCATTTGGACGATCGACCAAACAATTACAATTTTTTGAACGCGTGTTTTTAACTTAATATAAAATAATAAAATGCATCCTTTATAATAACGAAATATCACTTAGGAGAGTGTAGTACAATTATTTGAAATGTATACACGATACAAATGAAACATAACGTGACATATTGAGTAGTATCTTGTTAGCATCTGGCGTTCACTTGAACACACACCAGGCAAACAGGGTGGAGAAAAGATTTGCGATTTATACAGGGAGGATATGGAAATACTTGCGATTTACACAGAGCGGATACGGAAATGTTTGATTTATAGAGGGCGGATGTGGAAATGTCATCTGGCTTTGTAAACTGGAAACCGTATTTATTGTTGCCAACTGAAATACTGATGTCTGTGTATTTTGCTGCTAATTTATATCGTATACATTGCTTCATCTCTTTGTATCTATCTGACAATATTTCCCAATGTTTATTTAGTAAACTCGTAAAAAAAAAAAAGATCGGAACATACAGAACAAAAGTATTTGAAAGTGAAACTGATTTGATATTGAGTTCATTTAAACGGAATAACTTTCAAATATGTAATCCGTTTGAAAAATTTATAAATAACACAAGCGCAGAACGTGGCTATGTTGTAAGAAGTTTGCTTCCTAACCATTCGGTTCCGGTTTCAGTCCCACTGTATGTCACCCCGGGCAAGTATTTTCTGCTATAATCCCGAGCTACCAAAGCCTCATCAGTGGGTTTGGTGGACGAAAACTGAGAAAAGTGATACAGACACGCGTGTATACGCATATGTGTACGCCAGTACATAAGGTACATATATATATATATAATATATATATATATATATATATATATAATATATATATATATATATATATATATATATATATATATACTAGTTGACGTACACGGTGGATCCTGGGAAAGCGGGACTTATCCTTTGATTCTATTCTCATAGTTGTTTCGCTAATTCCATACCAACATTATAATGTAGCCCTTAAAACGGTTTTGGTGCATTTACAAAGAATACCGAACTCTCATACACAGGATCTTGTTTTTAGGAATGTCCAATATGTTATGAATACCCAAATTGTGAAGTCAGTTATGTAATAACATGAAATTAGTTACCGTCTAGTAAGAATTCAAATAAAGTAGCCCAGAAAAGAGTTTTTAATGCGTTCTCAGAGTATTTAGAACTTAGCAGGAAATACTAATAAGGTATGTATACTAAAATCGTGAAGCATGTTACGTAATAACAGACTAATCAGGTATAAGATAATAACAATTCAAAGTAAATAACTCTGAAAGGGCTTTTGCGCGTTCCCAGAGAATATTACCCTCAGCGGCGCTCGTGTTGGTATATTCGTGAATAAGTCACTAACTGAAATAAGTGGATTTATTGTTTAGGAAAATACTATTTACTTGTGTAAGGGTTGTACTGGATAAACTGCGAAAATTACTCTAGCAGTTCAAGTTCTAACACAAAGTATACTCAATTTGATTTATACCAAATGATTTACGAAAATGAATGGGTTATTTCCCTTGGCTGTTAAAATCTGGGTGAATGGGTTATTTCCCTTGAGTGTTAAAATGAAATATATTAGATATATATATATATAATGATCCTTCCAGGGACGCTATCATCGATTTTTTTCAATAATCTTAGTATGCCATGAGGTTTCCAGACATGAGTTCTACTCATATGTCAAGTTTCATCAAAATCGATAAAAAGATGTAGGAGGAGTTAGCTAACAACTCCACAAACAAACACACACAGAGACAGAATTTCCCACATATAAATACATATACGCATACAGAAATATATACATATGTGTGTGTGTATGTGTGCACTCTTGAGTGTGACTGTGTGTTTGAGTAAGTTTTTGTGTTTGTCCCCTACTTAAGCGCGATAGCTGGAGTTGGTTTGTTTAAATCATCGTAATATAGTGTTTCAGCCTCAGAGATCGATAAAATAAGCACCAGGTTTTAAAAAATGTACTAGGGTGAATTCTCTGATTAAAATCCTTCAAGGCAGTACCCCACTATATCTGCAGTCCAAAGACTGAAACATTAAAAAAAAAAGAAGAACTATTATGAAACGTATTACTAAGAGTAGAATTATGTGATCTCAAGACAGCTAAGTCTACTTGCCGGAGTATAAAGGGTGAAAAAAAACGACTGAAATACATAAGCCTTTGCATACTGCCAACAAAGGGGAAAACATGATTAACACAAACCTAAGACAGAATAGCAAATGTATTAGCGACAATAAAGCAGCAGGAGCCCTATAACTGTACTTTGCAGTCAGGTCATATGCTTACTTCATAGGTATAAATGCCAAGTATCTCAAAAATCCCTACAAAGTTTAACAGCTTATGATTCATTGAATTTTCTTTTCTTTTCAGGCTGACCCCATTAGAAATAATGTAGAGAACCAGGCTAAGATTTTAACCAAAAAAAGGGTTGTCCTAAAGCCCTACTGGAAGTTCAAAAATGCAGTCGAAGTACAACGACATTGTAGGAGGAAATCTGAAATAGAGTCATAAGAAAGGTCCCGACAGACTGCAGACATCGGCGAGCGACACGTGGCAAGAATGGGTACTAGAAACAATTATAGAGTTCAAAAAATGATTTTGTATCAAGCGATAGGAATTTCAAAATCTTGCGTACATACCTTTTTGAAACAGTCATTGGAATAGTTACGACAAAGACATTTTCCATTCTCAATGAAGATGATCTGGACAGAAGAGAGTTGTTTTGAACGTGGTACTTGACAAGTTGTGTTGATGTTCACATTCTGACAACGATTGTTTGGAGTGATGAAGCCAATTTAGACTAATTTGCTCAATTAAGCGTCACACTTGCATTTACGTAGTCCTTGAGACTTTAGAGAAACATCATGTTAATTTGAATGGAGTTACAATATGGTACGGCTTCTCATTAAAATGATTAACTGAACCATTATTTTTTATGGTACTGTTACTGGTTTCATTTACTTGACCTTGCTGCAAAAATCTGTCGAACCAAATATTCATGGAAACTTTGGAAATGTGAAGGGTTTTTATCAACAAAAGGAGAATACCCACACCAATCTAAGAGCCTTCATTGATTAGGTCTTTGACAAATAGGTGGTCTGGAGAAAGTGGTTGACTAGAATACACTCCGCTTTAAACGACCTCGTACCACTAGCAAGTTTTAGCATGGGAATGCTAAAAATTAAATTTATGGTAGAAAACCGGCAACATTTTATGAGCGCCGCGATTCAACTATATGTACACAAATAAGGAACGGAATGCGTTCTGACGTTTGCGACTCCACTACTTTGCCTAAGCGACAGTGGTTGGGAACGAATGGTCGTCAGTTTGAAAACAAGCGTTCATAAAACAATTAAATTCTGTTTGTAATTAAACCAGATTTTGAGAATTACATATATTTTAAAAAACATAAATTTCTAATCATTTACTATGTGTATACATTTTTGGAGTACCCTATATATTGGATATAATAAACATAAAATTCTAGGAGATGAGATGGAATGTTCACGTTGTGAATGATAGAAGAATGACATAAATTCATCTCAAAGACAAGTAGCAATATACTTATAGGACAAAATCCTTAAAGGATAACTTTCACTTCAAAAAGTTCATTTCCAATTCATCCAAAAGAATACAATTTTAATCTCCATACATGTTATAAGATGCTTTGTTGGCACACTAACATTATCCAAGGGACACACCATTATTTAAATCAGTGATTTTCATATACTCTCAGATTCGTTCAACAGGCAAGATTTCTAATCACCTTTAAACGACATAGTGATTTTTCAGCGTAAATGATATTTTTAGATTCAATAGGACGTTAGGTAAATTTATTTTGACAGTGAATAACTTAATCACTCAGAGGCAGATTAATTGCTGCACAAAATATTTTTTCTTTAGAAAATAATTTGAACGAAGACTAATCCAGTTCCATGAATAAATCAAGTAAAAAGAAATGTTTTTATTGTTCATACAGTCCTTTGAACGACGCTACTTGAAGAAGGCTTGTAAGTGGGTGTTTGTAAGTTTATTTAGACCAATCGTTTCAACCAATTATTAAGAGCTATATACGCGGGCCTATTATCTGAAAATGCCTTCTGACATATCAAAGCATTAAAGAAAAAGGCAGTAGACAAACTTATACTCTTTGACTAGTTCCGTTCCTGCAAATAATTTTTCTCCCCGTAGCATGTTATTATTAGGATATCAGTTTTTATTAGGATATCTCGTTGATTTTCTGCATAATCCCAATTTAAGTGAAACTTTTGCCATGAATGTGATGGCCAACAATCAATAAAAGATAGACATTTGAAACAAATTTTACTGATATATCTCACATGAAGCAACAGATTAGCATCCATTTCTGCCCTTACATGGCAATCATTGCATGAAATATGCCTTTTCCAATGTTATAATGCGCCCATAAATATATTATGGACCTTACAAACAATGAAATTACATTGGGTTCGAAGATGTAGAAGATAGTAACAATTATTTTGGAGCCATTTTTCATTCCTAAACACTTATGGGTACGATAAAAGATTTCATTGCAAGGGGCACATATCAACGTACGATAAATATTTAAGAAAACTTCTATTAAATGATTTCTTACACGATTAGTAATTTCCTCTGTCCGGTACTCTCGTTCAATTACAGTCCCATTAGCCAAAAGTGAAAATGCAGTTTTATTATATTCATCTGCTATAAACAGGGAATATTTCTAATAGATAATTGTCTTCAGATGTTAACATTATGAATTTTACATCCTTTGACCTGACTGACAACGAAGTCAAATCTTCACAAGGACAGTGTCCCTCAACATATTCTTTGGGAGTTACGAAAACAAATGTTCAAACCATCAGGAATAAACGCGTCAAATATCTGCGATCAGTTTCAGATTAAACCTTTTATGAAGAGAGCGTCTGCGTCTACCTTTCTTTCTATATTAGACCAGTTACATTCACATTGAACTATCATATGACTAGCATAAATATAAGGATGCCCTTTATCATACACGATTCTAATAATAAGATACTTCAATGAATCAAACTTTAGCGCTACACATTAATTTTTAACAAACGGTTGAAGTATACCAATTCAAGAAATTAGCTCAGGTGGCCTAAAGGAATCCATCTCGATTTCAATAAAGATTCACGTTTGCCTGAAATATAGCTATAAAACATTTCTTGTGGAAGTTGTTAAACTTCATTATTATCATTGTGTTATAATCTATTAACCCTATTAATTAGTGGATGTGAACACTGTACCTCATCAGTCCAAAACACACTCGCACATAATCTAATATGTGAAGCACTTTTATTTACATTAATAATAGAGTCATATGCATGATTATACTTTCATCGACTACAATTTTTTTCTGAAGCCATGTCATTGCTGGAAAACTAACACATCTGTGATTCGCTTTCATATAGTTTCTATGTAATGTTGAAAAATTACACTAGTTTTATATAGGCCGACTTGTTCAGTCTGAGAAAGTGAAATCTGGTTGTAATTGTGTGTATGACTTTACTATGCACATTTTATTAAATTCGTTAATATGTGAGACATTCGGCACTTTCGATCTTCGTAAATACGGTTTCTCCCTAAATATCTGCATTTATTTAAGTGTACTTTATAATCTGAAACATATGCAAAGGCCTGTTCTTTTCGGGCGCAGACTATGGATGATGTATGCGGTTCGCTGTAGTAAACTTATTAATCATTATTAATTTAGCGTTACACTAAATCCGATTTCGCCTAGGAGAGCAAATTTTATCTTCAATAGTAGGAACTGTAGCATTTGATAATTTGAAATTATTTATCGGCTTTTGAAATTCATAGACAAAAATATAATAGAAAGAAAAAAGCACTTAACAATTTAAAGATTTGGATACTAGAACTGCAGTTAAATCTTTATGAGAGTGAACATTTATTATTTTGAATGAAGAGAGTCTAATTCGACGATAATTTGTAATTCTGACCCATGAAGTGCAATAAGAAAACAAAATGAAGACTTAATTGGTGATTGCAAAGAGACAGGAACATCTTATGATAAAATAGAACAAGTGACACCTGTATATATTTGCATATTTATAGTTATTGTGCTTAGTTGACAACATAATTTAACACCATTCAGTGATTGATTCTTAGTGAATAGAATGGCATTATCATCGTTAATCCATGAATCCATCTGAACGTAAATTACGATCAGTTTAGAATGGCGAATTTTCGTGAAAAGACTAATTTTATCACAATTATGACTCATTAATTGTATACAGGACATCTTACAACAAAAACCGCCAAAACTGCTTAAATGGAACATGTGTTGACTTTGTTAAATTCAGTATAACTATTGTAAAAATACGGCAGTCTTTTTTCATTCTTACTATCGTCGTTTGTATTCTTCGTATATTTGCATTTAAAAAAAATTAGAATCATGTTGTAGTTTCCCTTTTTACTGCTAGAAAATTGCTGTTAGGAATGTCTAAGTTCAGTAGGAGTGGCATGGGAGCTTACTTTAAACTGTTGTGAACACATGAACCATTATATTTAGTTTTACTTTATTGTTTGATAGCAAGTTGGGTCTTGTGCCTGCAATGTGATCACTGACGCAATTTCATTGCATTTAAAGTAATATTCATATATAAGAGATACACTTACTGGAAACTGAAAGTGTCATTCTCAACACTGTCTACACTGGGACAAATAGCAAACAGTGTCGATGAGATCAACATCTGGCAGAATTGGAAATTTTAGTTTTTACAAATAAATGATGGGTGGTATTAAGAAGAAGCATTATATAAAGTGGTTTCAGTAAGTGCAGAACCAATGTTAGAACATACTAGGTTAGAGAGAGAACTAATGAAACGTTTAGTGAAAATCGGTAGGATAGAAAGAGGCTACGTACCAGCTATAACAATAACATTTGAAGTAGACGGAGAATGTTTTATGTATTTGAAGATGTCCACCCTGGATGATAGAAACAAAGCTATTTGGTGTCGCTTCTCTATGAAAGTTGTTTCACGTGACTTAATTTAGGTTTTCTATGTCGCAACTCACTTAACAACTCATCCAAATACATAGAGATATTTTCAAAAAAAAATCTAAAATTCTGAATGATTATTAATTGGAATATTTTCTTATATAAAGCATTATCTTCTCAGCATTTCCTTCTTTAGAATCTTATCTAATTTCTAGACATCTGCTGTGTCTGTAATTGCAGAATCGTAAGTAGCCAAAGGAAAACGTATATTATTATTTCTTAGTGAAATAAAAGCTACAAGTTTACAAAATCCAAAGAAAGTAAAACTCAAAAAAACATGTGATTACATGATATTAATAGTTTCCCAAAGATGTGTAAGTTAAGAAAAATATTGACGTCAAGTTAGTAAGTAGGGAACTTGTATTCAGCTTTTCAGAAACGTAGCCGTTACTATACAGCACACCGTGTCCAAAGCAAAATCTATCTAAACCAGACAGAAAATATCTGTTATCATAGCTTCTCACATAAATATTGCTTCAAAGCTGATAAATTATATATCAATTTATTCATCATGATTTGGTATAGGTAATTGAATATTTAACAGTAGGATCTCAGTCAACGGATATAATTACATTGACGTGAGAAAAGATGATTTGTGGTTACGTCTATAGAGAATAACAAATTAGGCTGTCAGAAGAGAAGTAGACTATTTAGCATACGTTGCTAGGTTGAGACTGCTGACTCCTCTCACTCGCACGTCTTTCTTGTATTGGAAAAATATGTTAGTCTTTGTTTTTTGTTTGATTTTCTTGTTTTAGCGTTCGTGGTGTAACATCAGTTTGAGGAAGAACTAGTGGAAATAAATTCGGGAATTACAGGTGTCATTACTGTAAATCTGTTTCAAACAAATTTAACATTCTCAACTTGAAGGATTTAAATAATAATAGTACATTTGTCAGACATAATATTCCAGCTGAGTAAATCTATGGCGTCGATGTATATTGGCTAAGACATACATCTGCTATTCGGATACTGACGTAAATCTCTCTATAGAATTTACTCTGTGAGAATGTATTCCATATATGAGTTGTAGGAATTAAAGCGACTTATAAATGTTTTATATCTTTTAAATTTTCAGATGAAATCCACAAGAATGACCGATAGGTGAAGAGACAAGTGTGTCGCGGGTAGCTGAGTGGCTGGGATACGAAGGAAATATAGTAGCTATAGCAAAAACCGAGAGGGGAGAGAGCACGCTTGTGAACGAGGGGATAGAGAGTGTTCATTTGTCAGAGAATATTCATGAAGCGGGTCTCCCTTCACTAGATGGGATTTATGGTGTCCGTGTACATAGCTGCAACACTAACCCTAACATAGGTGCAGCACCCTAATGTAGAGCCTACATTTAGCCTTGCAGAATATAATCAGCGGCTGTGGACTGAAATATCTTCAAATCCATAAGTGAGGGGCAAGATTTGGGGATGCGGTCCGCGCTAATATAAGGAGAGTCCTTCGGATGATAGTGAGGCCCAGTATTTGGAGTGATTACAAGGCATTTAGTTAGGTTTCATTTATGTTTAACGGATGAGTGGTGCAGTGGTGTTTTCGTGGATAGAACTAGCGCTTCGGTATCTTTTATCTTGCCGTTAAATGACAAAATGGAAGACTAACCCTACCGGTGGATGCCCTGAAGTTTACCATTTATGGAATTAATGCAAGTATATAAGCAGACAACGATATTGTTCCCCTAGGGGGCGTTTCGTCTCGCCAAGTATTCAGTATTCTCTAACGTTCAACGTCTTAAAGGGCCTTTTCCCTGGACAAATCTTGCAGCCAAATCGTATATATACAAAACACATAGATTAAGTTTGTAGTATCAGTAATGTTTACTATACAAGAGCTGTTTCTAGTTCACACTTTACTTTTATTTTACTTGTGCAGTACTGTTACACATCAGCAGATGGATTTTATGCTATATGTGAATCTGATGCACAGAGCCAATAACCCGAAATGGCAACGGATTTTCGATATCCACCGTCCTTCACCCACGGAACGATTTGTCTCACCTGGTTTGAGGTATTCAGTTTTTTTTTTAACCTATGGCGTATTAAAATGAAACTTTTTCTTGATCGAATCCCACAGCCGATAAGCGCAGGAACAAAATACACATATACACACACACATACACACATACGCTTACATTTATGTGTATGCATGCATGTATGTATGTATGTATGTATGTATGTATGTATGTATGTATGTATGTGTGTGTATATGTGTGTGTATGTGTGTGTATGTATATATGCATGTATGTATGTATGTATGTATGTATGTATGTATGTATGTATGTATGTGTGTATGCATGCATACATGTATGTATATATATATATATATGTATATGTGTGTTCTCCTTTCTACGCAGACATGGGTTCCACAAGTTGTCACGATTAGAGTTATTTCAAATTTAGAGTATTATACATGCCCGAGTGACTATATATAATCAGCTATACTCTTGAAGGCTGTATCTCATAATGACAACAGTCCGGTGACTGGAATCAGCCTAATATTCATGTAGTATTATTGTAATGCTTCAGAGACTACGCGCCAGCCTAGCTATATATTAGTTAAATAATGGGAAATATAAATACGAATGAGTAAATTAATAAATAATCGTTATCGATTTCTCTTGCGTCGATATGAAATCAGTTGTTTTTATTTCTATTAGATCTACTTAAGAATAATACGTGACGGACAGAGTGAAAATATTTATATCAGTGTACTTGGCAATAAGAATTTGAGACCCCATAGCCATTATGTTTTTATAATCTCTGTTACCAGTATTTCAAAGGATAATCAAAGAAACCACCTTGACGTGACCGCTCTCTTTGCTGCAAATACAAGCCAAATCTCTATCATACATTTACCTACCATGTCACGAAAAAGAACAGTTTGATATGCTACTGCTCTATATATTTAGACAACTACCGAACTGAGAAATCTGAAATGTTTTCATTTTTTCAAATCCAAAGAAAAAATTATGAACTTGTACGAAAAGTGAAATGTAGATATGTTTTTAAATATTTTCGATACTGAAGAAGTTACCGAATTCAATCATTATAACCTTAATACGTTAGAAAATATTCGATTACAGGTGCGTGTTTCAAGAACCGATGACGGTGGGAGGTGCTTAACCAAATCTATTAATATTTTTCACTGGATAACGACATTCTGAAAATACATTAGGACACACTATGACTGAAAAAACTTACAGGATGGCGTTAAGAGAATGCCTACCTGTATCCATGTGCTCCATAATGGATTGGACTTGGGGTCAGTAATGAAAATCAACTTTTACAACTACAAAAAAAATAACAACAGGACAAGTATCAAAACTGACGTGTCAAATGTATTATCAGTTCTGGAACTTTACAGAGATGAATTAGAAACGAAGTGAAGAAACTAAATATCGAGTCAGTATATTATTTCATTATAGCACAGAATTGTTTGAGTCCATTATATTCGAACTATTCTGATACTGTTAACTTGGAATGATGCCATGTTCATATAAGTTCGATTTCATTTGTTCTAATATAATAATTTTTATAATTTTCTTTCTGACACATGACTATGGGCACATCTACCCAAACACACACACAAAACATGTGAAAGTGCTTATATACATATATATGTGCACAGACACACACACACACACACATATATATATATGCATACATATACGTCACGTATATATATATATATATATATATATATATATATATATATATATATATATATATATATATATATATATATATGTGTGTGTGTGTGTGTGTGTGTGTGTGTGTGTGTGTTGTATTAGACACTGATTTTCTTTGATAACAAACTTTGGTGCAAAGCTATTCGCAATAATTTTTCTTCGACGTAACTATGGGCTCTACTGACACATCTCAGTTCACTAACCATGTAGGGCTGTACCTGCTCCAGCGACCCTGCATGTATCTTTTAACTATCAAAGGGGTTTTATATAGGGATGATGAGCAGTTGAGAAAGGATATTGGTTAAGTACTTGGGAATACTGGAAGCCGATGAGATAAGAAAACTGAAGAAATGAAACAAATTACCAGTAGAGAGCATAAAGGAGAGTGAGTAAATTATTGCAGCCAAAACTGAATTTCAAAAATCTTATTGAAGCAATAAATTCAAGAGCAGTACTCTTAATCACATATGAAGTTGGAATTTTAGACTGGACCAGAAACGAAATAAAGAAACCTGACAGAAAAACTAGGAAGTTTTTGAAGATGTATGGAGTTCACCATCCGAAAGCTGATATCAACCGTCTGTGCTTGAGGAGAGACCAGGGTGGAAGAGGCTTAATAGCTGTAGAAGAATAAGTACAGATGGAAAGAAAAATCTAGTAGCGTATTTACATAGTATTTACAGCACAGGAAAACTACTAAAGGCAGTTAAGAAAGAAAAAGGGATGAAACGCGCAATATGAGAAAATGATAAGAAGGAAATAGAAATGGAGTACAGATCGAAGAGAAACCTCTGCATGGCCAATTCTAGATAGCCACTGAAGACGTATGTGGATCAAAATCCTAGGCTTGGTTAAAAAATGGGGGCAGTTAAAATGAAGCAGAGCCTAATTGTAGCAGCCCGAGGTGAAGCGATAAAAACAAGCAGCTTGAGAAAATATATATATATGGAGAAAATGTGCAAGAAAAATTAAGAGCTTGTGACACTTGGAACGAGACAGTGGCACATATTGTGATACAATGCCAAGTTGGAACAGGAAGAATATAAGAATATAAGAAATGGAAGCAGGACCAGGTTTTAAAAGTTATACACTGGAAACTGTCAGAGATTTGGATTATGGTACAATCATCGAGTCGAAAAAATACTAGCGTCGGAGAAATGCCAGATTTTGTGGAACTTCTCAATTCAAACGGACAAGGAATTAGAAAATAATAGAACAGACATAACGATTATAGATACGGAGAGGCGAAGTTGCTTACTTTTCGACTCATGCGTGTTTGATTCCAGGATTGTAAAGAAAGAGGAAGAAAAAATACAACCCCTAAAACTTGAAATAGGAAGAATTTGGAGCATGCGAACAGAAAAGGTATTGCCTATAATAACGATTATAGATACGGAGAGGCGTTGGAAATAGTAAACCAATATATAGACAAATGGCTGAGGCAGATTGAAATAGAATGCCTGGTAGGGCTCCAACAGAATGTTTGTCTCTTCGGTACAGCAAGGATTATAATGAGGGTTCTAGGCACTTGAGACACTGGTGAAACTTGTGGATACATAAGGTTACAGGTAGTAATTAAATGTCCTTGTCCTACACTGCATAATTGTACGTTTTCGTCACTACTTCAACCTATACTTATTGACTCAAAGGTGTAGCACCCATAGCCGTCTTTGAACAAGACAATCACACAACTGTTATATCCGGGATTTTGTTTCCACACCTATTTGGGCACTCAAAAGGCAAATTTATTAGCTTGAGCCATCCTGACGGAAACTCCACATATCCTCTCTCTCTATATACATATATTTGTATATATATGTGGAGGCGGGGAGTGCCTGTGTGTTTGTGTGTGTGTGCGTGTCTGTTTTAATGAATATGGTTATACAGAATAATGTACTCGAATGTACTTGTGACTGAAAGACCTCTAACAGATTTGGTATTCATTTTGACATCGACAATACTCAAAATAAAATACAATCTGGATATGTGTGGGTAACATTGTTTCATTATAGAGATATGCAGTCCTTGTCTGTATAGATTTAGTCAAACTCACACATCTTGGGATATCAGCATCATGGAACAATACCAAAATATTAGTATATTTCCAGTTATTAGGTACCCACTCGAAAATTGTATAAACACAAACTCTATGATTAGGTTGTCCCAAAAGTTCGTAAACACTTGCGAAAATTGAATTTTTACTCGCTAAGTACTAACAAAAACAACAAAAATTATTCCTCAAAATAAAGACCATTATTTTCCAAGACTTTCTACGAACTTTTGGGACAACCTTATATTATGCCCAACTCGCAATTCACTTCAAATCTGTGTGCTAAAATGCGGAATATTCATAAAAAAGGCCAGGTTATTTCACATAGTGTTTATTTCACGCTTGTAAATTCATGGAAAATTCAAATATTCAAATGCAGTTACCTAATGATTGTAACGTGAATTCAACAAACAGGTATTATTTGTTGGACGGAGTGTTGAAGAAAGAGATTAATTTTGTTAATCGAAAGTTATTTCTATGATGCCTTTGAGTGCACTTTGCCTAAGAGGTTTAACATGCATAAGCTATCAAGTTCACTATCGTTTTGTCTAATACTAAGCATACTCACATTGCTCTTGCATCTTTATAAGGAGAAGAATGCAGAAACTGTGGACTGATTTCCTTTGAGCGTCTGATTCATTATTCATTCGTTCATCTCACACATACGTCAACAACCTGATTATAAATATAATCTTGTTGCGAGCAGCGTGCAGCGAAATTTGTCGTCGTGTGAGAGGTTTTACATATTGAGCCATTGAGATAATACAGAAGTGTATCAACAATTAAGAAAGAATATTACTGATGGTTAGGGAAAGCGTTTTGGGATTCGGGTGTTCTGTGCTTGATCTCACTGCAAGAACTTGGTGCAAGTTTCTTCGCGCATAGTTACAAGTAAACTCAGACCTTGTTAGTGAAAATTAGAAGATGAAAGGGCTGTCCTTATCCATGATGAAAGGACTGTCCTTATCCAGTTGAAAGGGCTCTCCATATCCATGAGTATCATCATGTATTGTTATTGCAAGCACTGGAATTAGATCTCGGCTGGATGAACCCGCTGTATTCTGATGAATCTCTTCCTAATGTAGTTAGCCATCAATGGCAGTTCCTTCCCTCCGTTCCGTCATCACAGTATAGACTGGTAATTATTGCTGCCCCTACTCATGTTACACGACTCGTAACATACTCTAAATATTACCACTCTTATAAGGCTCGCGTGAAAACTATCATGTAATGATAAAATTAAACAAAACCAACCTGATTTTATAGACGGAACAAAGGTTTCGTACAAGGGACATCATATGAGAGACAATGTTTAAGCAAACGTGTTGAGGAAGAGGAGGAGACGTCTGCGAGAATTTAGACGTAGCAGCAAATACTTCTTAATCTACATTAAGATAATTAGCTCTGGATAAATTATTCCGGAAACACAGTACAATAGTAATGATTTGTAGGTACCGGATATTTCATTAAGCAAACATAATATGCTACAAAGAATATTAAAAGTTTTTTTATAAGTCAATACTACTTTGTTAGCAGTGCACTTAAATCATGCGTTAAGATCATCTCTACAGATTTTCTTTAGAAATTAAATCCTGCACTGATTTTGTTATAACGTTTCGTATCCTAGACGTCAGGAGAAACTCTCGAAATATGGTATATACGTCCATTACCCATTTTTTCATCTTCGATATCATTGTTTGTTTACATCTGACGCTTCGTTTGCGAAACGTCGTTACAAAATCAGTGCTGGTTATAATTCTGTTGCGTGGACGCCCTCAGACGATAGGTAGGCTAGTCCAATACGTATAGCTAGTGATAGCTAGTCGTAGAAGCGTCGAGTAGAGCGAGCCGGAGCCGTCGGTAGGAATCGTCAGAGAGAGGTGGAGTTAATTTTTGTGAGTTATATGTTAATTGATTGTTAATTTATTATTACTGATTGCTGAAAGCTCTCCCTGTGTGGGTGTTCCTGTATATTTCTGTTGTTTTTAATTCAATTGTATAATAGAGAATTTAAATTCCTCGAGCCACGGCTCTGCGGCGGCGGCAACAGGTAGTAACAACATTTCCTCGTTAAACAGTGACGGATGTAAAGGTAGAAACAGACAGAATTAAAGAATGTTACATGTTAGTTAATTGTTATTTAAATATACGATAATAATTGACAGTAAACAACATTAATGGTTCTGCATGTGATGAGGGGCACATGCAGCCATTCATAATTCCATTGTTATATAACTATTTCATTCATATTCATTCTATGTATTGTCCCCTCTGTGGTGTCTTGTCTCTCCTTATTTGTCCCCCTCTATGTTGAGCCCTTGTGGCTATAATAAAGAAACAGGAGCCATCGGTAAGAGTTGTCAGAGAGTGTTGGATTAATTTTTGTAAGTTACATGTTAATTGATTGTGAATTAATTATTATTGAATGTTGAAGGCTTTCCCTGTACGGGTGTGCCTGGATATATTTGTTGTTTGTGATTTAATTGTATAATGGAGAATTTGAATACTCGAGCCAGAGCTATACAGCGGTGGCAACAAGTAGTGAAAATACTGCCTCGTTAACAGTGATGGATGTAAAGGTAGAAACAGACAGAATTAAAGAATGTGGAAAAGTGTTAAAGAATCAAGGAACAACACTCTCTGGTACCGCCAAAGGAATTTTCGGAAAGTTTACAAAAAAGAACGGTCCTGTATGAGACTTTAAGATTGTCCACAGGAATAATCGAAACCGCAGCGACTGAGAGTATAGAAAAAATGCTCAAAAATATAAAAAACTTGACGACTTTTGTAACAAGAAGTCAGAAGTTCGGAGTGGTAGAAGTCAGGTTCGCATCTGAAGAAGTAGCAGCAGAGCATGCAGTAGACGCGATTAGGAATGGCGAGTGGGCTTTCCTACCGAGTTACTGCGGGAAAAGAATGGCGAGAGTAAGGGTGGGTAAAATCCCACCCGAATAAAACGAGACGTGGATTATGGCGGTAGTCTTCTTCCACGTGCAACAGAGTTCGAAAATAATAAAGGCAACAAGAACTCAAAAGTTGGACTTCTGGGGTTACGGGCTAAAATGAAAATTCAAGCCACCCTGGAAGACCTGAATTCTATAATTGAAGGAATAATATTGCCCGAAGGAAACAAGCTGAATGTGGTGGTAGAGGGCAGGCCTTTGGAATGTTTTTGTGTAGCAAAAGAGGACACAAAAAAGCGGACTGCCCTCAAAGCAAGGGAAAAAAGAGGGATGAGAGCTTGACGCAGAGAGAGGAAACGTTGTCGAATGTGGAGAAGGAGCTGTAACAGGAAAAGTAGAAGGGGTTCTCCACCGGAGAAGCTGAAAAAGAAAAAAAAAGAGGCGATGGGATGTAACGGAGAAAAAATAGTGACAAGAAAGATAGCAGAGGAAAGTATGAAAGTTTCTCCTCTAAAGGTGAGGTGAAGAAAAAAGGAATGAAGGAGGGGGTGAAAACCAGCCGAAGAAAATATGGTATTGATATCCTGAAAATGAAATCAGTAATACGGGTAAAATTACCTAAGGGTTTCGACTACGATGGAACAAAAGCAATTAGAGCCGAACAGCTATGAGGAGTTGAAAAAAGGTGCGACATGGGAATGGTGCAGTTTGAAGTCAAGTTTGAAAAGGTGGAACCAGTTATCAACTGGGATGACGCGATACCGTTAATAAAGGACTGTCTTTTAGATAGCACTGAATCAATGGATAGCGAGTAATATGACTTCTTATTGGAAAGACAATGCGTCAGGAATCCGATGTGGATCGCTGGAGGATACACGGATTAGCGACTTGCAATGTTATGTTACATGTTAATTAATTGTTAAATGTTATTTAATTGTTATTTAAATATCCGATAATAATGGACTGTAAACAATATTGATGGTACTGCATTTGATAGGGGGCGCATGCAGCCATTCATAATTTCATTGGTATATAATCATTTCATTCATATTCGTTATATGTATTGTCCTCTCTGTGGTATCCTGTCTGTTCTTGTTTTTACCCTCTCTGTGGTTATAATAAGGAAAGAGGAGCCGTCGGTAGACTAGACGTCGAGCTCTCTTGAGTCGAGTCGTCGTAAGTGAGAGTTCGGTAGTTGAGTAGAGGTACGTTATTGAGAAGAAACGCCATCCGAACGTGCGATATAACAAATTGCTATAGAAAATCTGTGGAGACGACCTTAACGCAGTACAGTAGAACACAGATTATCTAACCGTCCTGTTCGAGCTAGTATGGTTGGTAACAAACACAGTGCTTTCGCTAATTGTTTTAGGCATGTAAGCAGTCTCAAGCAGGCATCGGTCTCCCTAATTCTCCGGGCTCTCAAACTTTGCTCACAGACACAGCCAGAGTGAGACAGCTAGAGAAGGAGAAAGCTGCCCCAATACTAGGCTGGTGCGCAATTACAGCTGACTAGAGAATTACAGAATGAAGTGCTGTATTGAAGAACGCATCTGCCGGTCCAGAATTTGAACTCACAACTTTATGATCCTGAGTGGCCATGCGATTTCACGTACCTGAAATATATTTCTTTACTACCCACAAGGGACTAAACACAGAGGGGACCAACAAGGACAGACAAAGGGATTAAGTCGATTATATCGACCTCACTGCGTAACTGGTACTTAATTTATCGACCTCGAAAAGATGAAAGGCAAAGTCGACCTCGGCGGAATTTGAACTCATAACGTAATGGCAGACGAAATACGACTACGCATTTCGCCCGGCGTGCTAACGTCTCTGCCAGCTCGCCGCCCTCCTACCTGTTTGTCATTTCAATGTCTTTTATGAAAAGAATGCTTATTCCGAGTCGGTCTAGGGATAAGCCAAGACGTTAAACCTTTTCTTCATCCAAATCGAAAGTATTGACTTATGCAAATTGTAAGATGTATTCTTAATTATGCTTTTTTGTGTGTCTCACTGATAAAATATTACAAAAACTTGGGTATGCACAGCATTCTTAGTTTCTAAATTAAACCTTTCTTAGTTTTAAAATAAAATGTACATACGTAAAATTCATAAAATCTTATTTATAAAATTATTTCATTTCCAAATCACAATGCACAAACCCACGTATGTGTGTGTGTGAATGTTTTTGTGCGTGCACGTGTGTGTGTATGTGTGTATGTATGATTGGGTACAGAAATATATTTTTACATTTCAGAATTTACTTATACGTTTTACGTATGAACATTTTATTTTTAAAACTAAGAACAGAATTTTGAGTGGTTAACAGTCATTGTATATAGTTCATAGCCAACTTTTTGTAATACTCTATCAATGAGACTGAAAACACAGCAATGATAAGTCTACATCATACAATCTCCACAATGATATGAATAACGAAAGGCTTAACACATACATACTTACATGCATACAGACATACATACATAATTACATACACACACACAACACACACACACACATATATATATATATTTATATATATGTATGTATGTATATAAGTATATATTTCTATTTCTATATGTATGTATTATATAATCATTTGTACCATGAAGTTTATAAAAGAATAAAAACTGTTTAGATAGGTAGTTGCAGTAATAATGAAATATATATATATATTTTAGAAATAATATTTCTAAAACTCGGTTTTAGCTTTCTTATTTTCAAAGGCTGTAAAGGTCATCTATTTTTTGTTTTTACGACAAAGATATTAAATCAATGTCTAGGTTGTGTCATTTATTCGTAATTATAAGTACTCTGACGTCTGTTGTTGTTCTTTTTATTGTTTGTAATATTTTTAATATTATGATTTGTTTTCCGTGTATTTCCAAATAACAACAGCAACTACAAGATTAATGAAGATGATAATTTATTAGCCACAAGGAGTCGCACAAAAGGATATTACAAAAGCAGGGTTGATGTTAAGTACACCCAAAATGTAAACAAAAACAAACAAAGTAGCGATAAAGTTATAACAACGTTACATGTCTGGTCCTACTCTGCTCAGCGCGTAATGATAGGAAATGGACCAGCTGTTTCGGAGGAACACTTCCCTTCTCCGAAATGCAAGATCAACGGCTCCTGTCTGGTCAGACGGGAACTGAGGCAGGGAAAGTGGTAATAAATAATGGATGTGATAGAGACGGTCACAGTGCTACTGCTGTATTGGAACCAGTTACTACTAATCGTCGTAGCCATACTGAGTAACGAAAGGATCCATGCTGAGGCACTTCTCATGCGACCTGCCTTTACTTGGGCATTCGGTCTCACATTTGTTTTGATCGTACATTTATATGTATGAATTGCTCTATGTAGATAGAAAATACTGATTTTTATGTATTTTTCTTTTGGTGTTTGGTAAACTTCGATCTTTGAGAATGAAAGTATCGTTCTGAATATATTTGTTTCAAATTGTGACACAAGGTCAGCAATTTTGGGGAAGGGTTTTATTCGATTAATTGACCCTAGTGCTCAAGTGGTACTTATTTTATCAACCCCGAAATGATGAAAGGTAAAGTCGACCTCTGAAGAATATGAACTCAGAACGTAAAGACAGACAAAATGCTGCTAAGCATTTTCCCGGCGTGCTAACGATTCTGCCAGCTCACCACCTTTATCGTTCCGAGAATATTAGCAGTTCTAAGAGGGTGATTAGGGGTGTCATGCTTGTATATTTGCCATGATGTTCGCAACTTTGATTTCACGCACAATGTTAGTTATATTAAGAGGATTAAATCTAATTATTTTTAAACTCCCATTGACTCTACCTTTCATCATTATGGGACAGAGAAAATATGTCACAGCTGAGAACTGGTGTCGATGTATTCAACTTACTCCTTCCCCAAAGTTGCTGGACTTGTGCCAAAATTTGAAACCACTATTGTTATTATTAAGGCGGCGTATTGGTAGAACAATTTCCGCGTCGAACAAAAGGCTTGGGCTCGATATAATCGACTTAATCCGTTTGTCTGTCCTTCTTTGTACTATCTGTGTTTAGCCCCTTGTGGGTAGTAAAAAAATAGGTATTTCTTATCGCTCTTTACATTCTGAGTTCAAACTCTACCCAAGCTGACTGTGCCTTTTATCATTTTCGCGTCAGTAAAATAAGTTACAGTTAAGTCAAATCAAATTCCCTTTCCCCTAAAAATTCCTGACCTTCTGCCAAAATTAGAAAAAATTATTACTGCGTTATTATAAATCTTTTAATTATTATTATTACAAATTTCATAATTATTGTTATTGTTTTTCTTATTTATATTAATATTCATATAGCTATCATCAATACCACCACCGCCATTACCATTATTTTAAACTTTCAAAAGAGAAATGTTATGATCAATTTTTCTTTAATATTCCTTGCTTTTGTTCAAGTGAAATTTTTTATCGTTTATTTGTTAAGTATTTTACACATTTTATAGGCATTATTTTTTCTAGTATAGAGCGAAAACAAATTTAATCCGGCTTCTTGCTCCCAGTATCTTAATATCGTCACAGCTGGAATTGACTGAAACTTCAAGGGGTTATTTAATCAGGCAACAGCTTGATGTTGTTTCTCATAATGAGCTATGACGTACGTGCGACTTCTGAAGCTGTTGCAAAAAATTTCAGACATCACATGTAACCAGCTCATATCATGTTTTATAGTTTATTTGCTTTTGCTGGGTGAGAAGTCACGAAGTGTGTATATATTTCATAACATGACATTACCATGGCTGTTTAGTTGGTGGAAACGGGTCACTATGCTTTGTATATAACTTGACAGAAAGAAAACTAATTATGCCTTATCATGCCTAAATGAAATTAAAGATATTTAACTCATTAACAAACTAAATGAAGGTAAGGTAATATTGTCAAAGCAATCAGCACTTGTGTCAATCTTGTGCTGAGATAATGTGCTGTTTTTTCTTTATATTTTAGTGACATAGACAAATTATTTCTGCAGTTTTTGTACTAAAATTAATTGCTTCACAAAGAGAGACTATTTTCCCTTCTCAAACTCAAGACCTTATGCATCTGTTAGAAAATATTAACATTACTAACAATTGTTAGTACTGTTAAAGGAAGTAAGTCGATTGAAACGACCCCAGCGTTCAACTAGTACATAATTTATTAACCCGAAAGGTTGAGAATGTATGTAAAGACGGATGAAATGCTTTTAAGCATTTTGTCCAGCATGCTAACGACTTTGCTCGATCGCCGGTGAAATTTTACTGTACCATTTGTCTATGACAAAACTTAAATTTACTCTAAAGTCGATTTAAGGACGAAACTGAGAATAAAGAAACGAAGATGCCACCATTATGCAGATTTTGATGCAATTTAAGCATTAAAATACACTTACGCTATCTAGGTTGGCAGCAGGAACTAATAGAAATTATTTGCCTTTAATATGTCAGAATCATGCTCGATTGCATATAGTTATCAAGAATCACCTTGTGTCATTTAATCTCCTGTCTGAAAGGAAAGCATTTGCCTTTTGTCAATTCGTAGTTACATACGGTTATTATTTCCTGAGACCGTTATCTCTATCTGTGCAAGGAAACGCATGACCTAGTTGCACGAATGTTGCGTTCGTGGTTATAAGATCGTAAGCTTGATTACAAGAACGGACAATGCGTTATGTTCTTAAGCAAGGCAGAGCATTGCACATTGGGCCAGTTACCTTAGCTGTAATAAATACGTATTTCTTTACTACCCACAGACGGGACAAACAAGGACAGACAAACGGATTAAGTCGATTATATCGACCCCCAGTGCGTAACTGGTACTTATGTAATCGACCCCGAAAGGATGAAAGGCAAAGTCGACCTCGGCGGAATATGATCTGAGAACGTAGCGGCAGACGAAATACATATTTCTTTATTACCCACAAGGGGCTAAACACAGAGGGGACAAACAAGGACAGACATAGGTATTAAGTCGATTACATCGACCCCAGTACGTAACTAGTACTTAATTTATCGACCCCGAAAGGATGAAAGGCAAAGTCGACCGCAGCGGAATTTGAACTCACAACGTGACGGCAGACGAAATACCGCGAAGCATTTCTCCCAGCGTGCTAACGATTCTGCCAGCTCGCCGCCTTGCTGTAATGAATACTAACAGAGGGTCGATGCTATCGTTCCTCCCTGCAGCTACCGCATTTTTGATGTTCCGTTGAACCAGGATCAAGAGTGTGTTTGCTCGTGACCACATTGGTACCTGAAACAATTAATTAAAATATGTTACAAATATGGCACAAGCTACCATGTCATACTTGCAATTAACAGCTAAGATATATATAGAAATTAATCTTCTTTGTTATTATTGATGTCACACATTTACTCATTCCAGGTTTCTTGAAAATTAATTCCGTTCACTAACTTTGATGATTTGTGCCCTTCTGGCCAATAAATTATTATTCTCATTAATATATTTATTCTCATTATTAAATTAGATGCCATTATTAATATATGAAGTTATATTCATCTTCACTTATTTTCATATAATTATTTCTACTGTATATTATTATTATTATTACTGTTTATATACTTATTTCTGTTGCAGGTGCACTTGCTGTTGACATGTTTATGAATGTGTAATTTTATTTATTAAAATTCTTTTCTCTTTCTTCAGCTTTTTTTTTATATCTTCTCGCCATGAAACAAATGTAAATAAAAAAAATAATAAAATGGAAGTTGACGCTCGTTTTTGTTGGTGTGATAAAGTAGGTTTTCTCATTATAGACAAAACAGGCAGAGTAAAGGAACGAAAATTGGCTATTTTATTGTGTTGGGAGATTTTTCATGCATTTACACCATATTATGTACTTAAACCAACGATGAAGTATCTGTATGGACATGCAAACAGTCAGGAATAATAGGCATCTCTCTCTCTCTCTCTCTCTCTCTCTCTCAATCTCTTGTTCTCTTTATCTCTCTCTCTATCTCTCGTTCTCCACCCTTAAACACTCATTCTCTTCTCTCTTTCTCTCTCTTAAATCACATCTTACCATCTTAAGTAAGCAAAAGAGAAACTGGGGAATAAATTCTCAAATGCATCTAAAAATACAGAATTGTCCTTACGTAAATAGTCTTTAAATATATTGAGCTTAGCAACAGTCTTACGTAGCATTCAGAAGTTGATATTGATCCGTTAATTTGTTTATTCCACACAATAATGCTGTACAAAAGTATGTCACAAATTTCCATGACGTATATCACATATTTCACTTATCTGCTGAAATAATTGTAAAAATGCTAATCCTTAAATAAAATTGTATCTTTCCCAAGACTTTATTGTTGCAAACCAATATTTTAAGGTTCTTTTCAGTAAATAACTAAGCTACTTCTCTTTTATGCAGATGACATCCCTGTGTGTACATCCCTGTGTGTACATTAACAACTCCTTAATCATCGAGATTACTCATAACTAATATTGTACATCTGCTTCGTGGACTTTTATCAATATTTTGGAAAATATGGTGAAGCAGTCATTATTTCGCTGTTGAGGTCTAAGAAGATTGAAATATGACCAAAGTAATTAACATACTAGTAATTGATTAAGAGTTTCTTATTGTTTGCTACTTAATTATTTCTAATTCGATTTTTAACGTCTGTAGCGCCTCCTTGGAGATTATGGTTTTGTGTTTCTATATTTCTCATTTGGCATAATGTAATCTATGATATGTTAGCGAATGAAGATTTATTTACCACCTCCTCCTCCTTCCCCACCTCTACCGCCCCCTTCTTGCTCTCCTCCTCCTCTTCTCCTCCCATCCTCCTGCTCATAATCATCGTCGTCATCATCATCATCGTCGTCGTCATCGTCATCATCATCGTCACCCTTGTCATCATCATCATCATTATCATCATCATCATCATCGTCACCCTCGCCATCATCATCATCATCGTAATCCTTTTCTTCGACATTATCATCATTACCACCACCACCATCAACTTAAACCTCGTCAATATTACCATCTACACCATCATCATCAGGAGCATCACAATCACCATCACTACAACCATCCATTGGAACACATTGGAACACATTGGAACACATTGGAACATACATTGGAACACATTAATGAGTTCGAAATCAGTAGCCTACACCATTCTCTTTTGAAATACGATATTACCACGATCTGAAGGGCGGTGAGCCGGCAGAATCACTAGCACACCGGGAAAATGCTTGGCGGCATTTCGTCCGTCTTTTAGTGTTTAGTTCAAATTCCTTTCATCATTTCGGGGGTCGATAAAATAAGTATTAGTCAGCATTGGGATCGATGTAATCGACTTACCCAATCCCCTGGAATTACTGGCCTTGTGTCAAAATGCGAAACCAATATTACTACGATCTCGCGATACTGGAATCAGTGTATGAAATACCGTTTCTGACGCGTACTTAATTTTGCTTACGTCTGTGGAATGGTTTGTAATTTAAAGAGGGAATTAGTTGACTATGCTTGTTGTTGCAAATCTATGTTCGTTTATTATTAGTGCAATCTAAGGCAGTGAGCTGGCACTATCGCTAGCACACCGGAAAAAGTCGTCCTTGGTGGCATTTTGTCTGTCTTTACGTCGTGACTTCAAATTCTGTGGAGATCGACTTTACGTTTCATCCTTTCGGGGTCGATCAAGTCGATCAAATAAGCACCATTGGAACACTGGCATCGATATAATCGACTAATCTCCACCTCTAAAAAGTTTCAGTCCTTTTGCCTACATAAGAAAGGATTATTTGTACGAACTCAAGAGACCACATATGGTGATATTCAACAGTTTGTTTAAGCCGAAGCATCAATAGATATATCTGGATACTCAGAAGATATGGAAGATATTACTCTACCCAGATATATTTATATCGAGGACCAAAAAATAACCGGTTGGGTTATCTGGCCAGATACACTTTTTTGATCAAGATATTATTCGGGTTGTAGTCCATGGAATAACTCTTGTATTAATACCGCATTGGTGCATCCGAAAATTTTAAACAGATTTTCAATACATAAACATATAACCAAATCTGATAACATAGTCTGTTGTTTCTCCCTTATTCTCATTTCACTGAGGAAAAACATTTTTCTCAGCACAATCAAGCCTTTAAACGACCCTTTTTAAAGCAATTTTACTCACCATCTTCTCATAACTCAAAGTATCCCCTGTCCTCGGAGCCGGTATGGACCTGGTTGCTAAACACTGACTTAAAGTAATTTAGTTGTCAAATAAATCTTATACGTTATTTTAGACGATATATCAGATATAAGGCTTTCCATATCAGCCATTTTAAATAATATATTACATGGGTCAGTATCCAAGTGAAATATTTATGTGAACAACTTTCATGGATAATATCTGAGATTTCTTGATTAAATAAGAGAAAGAATAAACTATTGAAAAGAATCGACTCGGAAACTTATTCTCCCTCTCTTCTATCTCTTTGTACATCTCTCCCTCCTTCCCTATCCATTTATCTATCTATCTATCTATCTATCTATCTATCTATCTATCTATCTATCTATCTATCTATCTATCTATCTATCTATCTATTTATCTGTCTATCTACCGCTCTCTCTCTCTCTCTCTCTATCTATCTATCTATCTATCTATCTATTTATCTATCTATCTACCTCTATCTATCTAATTATCTGTCTGTCTGTCTGTCTGTCTGTATGTCCGTCCGTCTGTCCTTCTGTCTGTCTGTCTGTCTGTCTGTCTATCTATCTATCTATCTATCTATCTGTCTCTCTGTCTGTCTATATATCTATCTATCTATCTATCTATCAATATATCTATCTAGCTATCTATCTATCTATCGATATATCTATCTGTCTATCTATCTATCTATCTATCTATCTACTTATCTATCTATCTACCTCTCTCTCTTTCTATCTACATATCTACCTCTCTCTCTTTCTATCTATCTATCTACCTCTCTCTCTCTCTCTACCTTTCTATCAACAATTACTACATTTAAACGAACTGAAAGAAAGGGATAGAAACTAAAAGAATAAAACATCCTTCGCAAATCAGAAATTGTGCAGTTTAAAATGAATGTACAAAATGTTTTAGGCATATCAATTAAAATAATTCCATATCTCCAAGGAAATTGTAAGATTCTATGTTTAATTTCGTTGTTTTGTCAGTTTTTGTTGATATATTTCTATCATCATACCAACACTATCCAATCATCGCCACCGCAATAGCAACATCAGCACCACTACCACCACCACCACCACCACCATCATCTTTTGTCGTCTTCGTCGTCGTCATCATCATCATCCTCTCCTTTTCCTTTACTCACTACCATTTTCCCCATCACCACAGTCTACAACATCGCTACTATGATTAAGGACTACGCCCCCGTTCTATTTTGGGATGGAAACTTAAAGAATATAACATGCAGGAATAATCTTATTGGTTAAGGATTTATAGTTCTTTGGTCTGAAAAAGGTTGTTCTACGAGATAGTTGTAGAATTCCCAGCACTAGTGAGATCGATGGAGTCAATGTTAAGCATCAAACATTGCACATCCACCTCAACAGTGGAATTCTAGTAGACATTTTGCTAGGAACAAAGAGGTTGTACATAGTCAGGAGTTCAACTCAATAACATGGGAGGCTGGAGGAGATATAAATCATCCTTCTCGATGTCTAATTCTGGCAACACATCTATTATTCTTTACTCTTTTCTCTTTTACTTGTTTCAGTCGTTTGACTGCGGCCATGCTGGGGCACCGCCTTTAATCGAGCAACTCGACCCCGGGTCTTATTCTTTTGTAAGCCCAGTACTTATTCTATCGGTCTCTTTGCTGAACCGCTAAGTGACGGGGACATAAACACACCAGCATCGGTTGTCAAGTGATGTTGGGAGGGGACAAACACAGACACACACACACATACATATATATATATATATATATATATATATTATATATATATATATACGACGGGCTTCTTTCAGTTTCCGTCTACCAAATCCACTCACAAAGCTTTGGTCGGCCCGAGGCTATAGTAGAAGACACTTGCCCAAGGTGCCACGCGGTGGGACTGAACCCGGAGCCATGTGGTTGGGAAGCAAGCTTCTTACCACACAGCCACTCCTGCGCCTATTATTTTTTTAACACAAAATGACTAACTTTTGCGGAAGGGAGCAACAAATTCTCGAGACTGGATTTCTCTGGGGAGTTTCACTTTCACACAGTAGTGTTAGTTAGCTTGGTTCATCAAATCTATATCGCTCCAAACGCCTCGAAGGTATTTTACCCACTAATATATTCGGAACAATAAAATTCCTTCATATTATGATGTATCGCAAAGGTGGGGGTTGTCGCGGATAAACCCGCTCGGAATTGCGCATGTTTGCGCTTCTCCGAACAGACTACCGACGACAAGCGCCACCCTTTTCGCTAACACCTTAGCCAGATTCTTAAACTCTGTGTTTCGCAGAGTTATGAGCCGACAATTCTCTAGTGCGTCCCTATTGTCGGAGTCCTTCCTCAGCAGTCTCACCACACCTCTGCTAACAGCACTAGGAATACTCCAGTTCTATTGCCAATTGCAGTTGACATCTGCCAAGAGGTCGCCAAACAAATCTGGCATGAATATATAGAATTCGTAGGGCAGACCATCCAAACGGTCGATCTGCGGCTTGTGCAATCGCTCATCGCTTCCCGAATTTCAGTGGCTGTTATCACCCTTTCACATAACCTCGCGTCAGTTGCTGAGAGCCGTGGAAAACCGCCCAGGTACGAACTAAAGTCCAGTACTGTCGTCGACCCATCGCCCTCTCCAAACAGCCGTTCGAAGTGCTGCTGAAAAGCCGCACACATCTGCTTGGAGTCGCGTAGCACGCGCTCATCCCGATCCGCCAAGGACCTTATTGTGGTTTTCTTTCGACGTCGTGTCTCCACCGTTCGAACCCATCAGACAGTTTTAGTTCCTTCCTGTTTGAGTGTATGGGCCTATCTCTAAGAACGCAACCTACATGGTTCGCTTCGAAGAAATGATCCAGGGTCATTCTCGCGGCTAACATATCGGCCACAATGCCCTTTTTAATCGCCTCTTTAATTCGGCCCACGCCGGTTGTCGATGACTGCCTCTGTCAGCTGTTGCTTAACTAGTTCAATAATCCGGTCCCTGTAGTATTTGCGAACCAGAAAGGACATGTTTAACTTCCAGCAACCAGATCCCTATCTACGATCCAATCTAACTCGACGGTGCAGATCACCTACTTGTGGTCTGTGCAGCCGATCAATTTATATTGTGGACAACCTACACTATCCCTATCCTCTGACCTAACAAATACTCTATCTAGATACGATCTGAATGACCCATTGCGGTTGCTCCATGTTTATACTGGCAAATCAGGGAAATCCATTCGATACCTATCAGACAATTGGAAGTCTCTGAGTAGGTTTTCGAGGTTTCTGCATCCCTTTCTTCTGTGATCTATCCTGGCGTAGTCTTTCCGGGCATCCAAAATCTCACTCCAGTCCCCTACTAGTACTAAAGTGCGAGACGTTCCCAAGGAAATTGTGTACACACCTAAAGAATTATGGCCTTCCAGCTCCTGTCGCAGCATAGATGACATCAATCTAAGGGCGTTACCTTCGCTAACATTCACATCGATGATCCCAGACCTGCCGCCCGGGTCCAAGAAAATTACCTTTACTTCTAGACCTAAGTTTTCTCGGAATAGCACTGCTCTCCCCACCGTCCGCTCTCGACACACCACATGATGATAATATCGCATAGTCATCGAAAATAAGCGCTAATACTTGCGGATTAGAAATCCTTGTCTCGCTAATTGCAGTCACATCTAAATGAAACTACATGAAGTCGTTTCTCGCTTCCAAGCTGACCCCAGGCCACGAGCATTCACACATCCTCCTCTGAAAACGACGAATTTTATCGGGGAAACAAAATGGAAGAAAGTCACTTAATTTGGATTTTGGGTGAGTCGGCTGATTCAGCTGCCTCGTCTGAAGCATTATCATAATTGAAGGGCCTTCCGAAAGACATCATATCCGGTTTTAGCCTAAAAAGCCCAATGTCTTTTGGGGTTTTTTAAAGTTCTAGATACGTGTTTGTGTGGTAGGGAGGTTTCGACAGAAATTCGTCGAATCCTACTCCTTTCAGGTGAATGTTTGTGTTTGACCTTACTTCCTGCTTTTGTAAACGACTGTGAAGTTGATGAGGCATCCGTGTTCTGTAGTCAGTTGTATGGGTTGTTCTTGTGAATCTTGTTTCTCTTCGTGCATTTGTTTCTGCTTTGGTGTTTTTTATAGTTGTGGTTGGATGAGTGTGAATTGCTTTTGTTGTTGGCATTTGGGTGGTTATATCGGTGTTGTTACTGTAGCTGATGCATTAGGTGAGTTTTCCTCGTCCTGCCTTTTCATTTTCAGCTTAGGATGGCCTTTTCTTTTAACTATTCTCTCAGTTTTCCCCAACACATGTCCGTCTTGGGGAATTCAGTTCCTCCTCGTCACATGATAAGGTTTCTGAATCGCCCGTGTCGGAGTATATGATATATATCTATGTTGCTCGTCTGCAGGGATGGTCAAATGTTGCTTGTTTCCAGCGTTACAGCTGTTGGTGCCATTGTGGTGGTGGGATTCCCTTTTTGAAAATGTTGCTTTAATGGTTGTTGCTGCATTAATTGTTGTTGCAGCTTTTGGACTTCTTGTGGTGATCACAGAGCCATGGTTTTTGTTGATTTTATAAACACCCGATCTTCAAATGGGCGTTAGACCCACAAGTGTAGCACCTTGACTTTCTGCCCTCCCCAACGTGACTTGGAATTCTACTCTGCTGGGCAGCTCCGTAAGGTTGGAGACTTTATCCAGGGATTCGGGTTTTACCTGGATCAAAATTGTCAACCCGATTCCGGACCAGTTTTCCTTTCAATATTTTTTTTAATTTCTAGAAGAGAATCCGGGCTTTCGACCACAGCGCACGCAACCAACCACCAACTGCCGAATTCTGGTGGCACATCTGATATTTTAACTTTTACCACAGGCCGTCCAGGGTATGCGGGAAAGAGAAGATCCTCCTGTTTGCACTGGACGATTGAGTGTTTGGGGGCTACTGCCTCTGTGAGGAACCTCACTTCCACAGAACCATTTGGTGTCCCTCGTGTGAAGAAATCAATATCAGTCCAAATGCCCTTCATGCATTTTTCTACCTGGATGTGTGGCACATTGAAGATTTTCCTTATCTTTAGCGACACATATACGACACTATATACGAGTGTCCTTCTGGCTGCCTTCTCCATCAAATCTAAAGGGGTAGCAAGCTTCGTTTTCCTATCCTCTCTGTTGAGAAGTTTTTCTAATTCACCTAGGTACGCATGTTTTCCTTCCAGAGAGATTTGCTCCTGCAATTTTATTACTCCTATAAAGGTGTTGTTATCGTTGCTATTATTGTTGGTGTTGATTATATCGATTTTGCTGCTGGCGTTGTCCCTGTCGTTCTTGGTTTAGTCGGAGCCGAATCGACGCTATTCTTTCTGCTGATGTTCATATCGTTGACCGTAATAGCTATACTGCTAGCTAACGGCGAGAAATCATTTATATCGTAGCTGTGCTGCTTATTTTCTCTCCCGTCAAAGCTTTAATGTTGGTGTTGATGCTGATGTTGCTGTTCTGTCGTTGCTGCTACATTGTTTTCTGTTGTTGTTGTTGTTCTTGTTGTTCGTAGTTGTAATGGCAGAGGTGAAGATGGCGGTGGTGTCGAAGTTGTTTCTTGTGATTGTGACGGTCATCTTGTTTTGCCTGCTTGTTTATCTGGTTGTCACGCCAACAGGCGAAGAAGTGTCACCCTCTCTCATTTTCTCTCTCAAAATGTGCTACGATGGTGATGAGACAACGAAAGCTTGTCAAGGCAGAAGGCATCTGGTTGTCAAGTTGTGAAACGATGAAGGCAATGCAACCTCAATCCAGTTATAAATACCCGGGAATACTTGAGGCAGATGGAATCAAACACCACGACAAGAAAGAAAAGACAAGAAGAGAGTACCTGCGGCGATTGGGGAAAAAATTGGCTTCAAAGCTGAATGCCAGAAACATAATTTCAACAATAAACTCACACGCAGTCGCAGTAGGTCGGTATGGCGCTGGAATCCTGAAGTGGACAGAGGAGGAGCTAAAGGAGATGAGTAAGAAGTCAAGAAATCTCCTACCTATTTCTTTATTACCCACAAGGGGCTAAACGTAGAGGGGACAGACATAGGTATTAAGTCGATTACATCGACCCCAGTGCGTAACTGGTACTTAATTTATCGACCCCGAAAGGATGAAAGGTAAAGTCGACCTCGGCGGAATTTGAACTCACAACGTAACGGCAGACGAAATACCGCTAAGCATTTCGCCCGACGTGCTAACGATTCTGCCAGCTCTGCCCCTTGGCCAGCTCTCCGCCTTTGTCAAGAAATCTCCTATCGATGCGTGGAGCCCATCATGCACGTGCAGACACTGACCGCCTATACATGAAGAGAACAAATGGAGGAAGGATACTGATGAGTATGGAATTGTGCGTGCGTATCGAACTCAAGAGCTTAATGATATACGTAGCCCAGTTAGTGACAGTAAGGAACGAGGGAATATTGGGAGCTTAAAAAGGGGGAAAAACAAAGGAAGAAGTACAAAAAGGACACCAAGAAGAATTACGCAAGAGGGAACTAGACAATCAATTCCATGTAGCCACAACAGCAGTTGCTGGAAAAAAGACGTGAGTTTGGCTGATGAAGATTTCTTGACTTCTTATTCATCTCCTTTAACTCTTGAGGGAGAGCTGAACATTTCTGGATACCTAAGTTTACAGGTAGTAACCTGCTAGGAACATAAATCCTACATAAATCCTACCAGGAACAAGCCCCGACCTGCGCCAAACCAAATTAATAATAATGATAATGATTTAAATTCTACTTTTGGTACAAGGCCAGCAATTACAGGGGAATTGTATCAACACCATTGTTTAACTGGTGCATAGTTTTTGGACCCTAAAAGGGTGAAACATTAAGTCGATATCGACGGAATTTGGACTGCGATGAAATTACGTGATAAAAATAAGACTACTGAATAACAACAACAACAACAGCAACAACAATAATAATAATAATAGTAATAATACTAATAAATGCCCTGATGCTCTCATGGCTTCTGATCTAAGTGATTGGAAATGTTATATACGTCATTTTGTCTTGGTATGATACATGGACTACAGTATGGATACGCGGTAACGGGTGCTTGGTACCTATATATATCGGAAAAGGCAATGGACGAAAAGGGGAAGGCGAAAATTCCCTGAGACTTTCACTTCCAAACAGACAACGTGTTAGATCACCGATAGCCAGATATAGTAACCTTTAAGACAGACAAACAAGAGTGCCGAATAATCGAAGTAGCAGTGCAAGGAGATCAATATATCATCATGAAAGGAAGAGAAATGATTGATAAATATGGAGTCCGGAGAAATGATATCGCTAACATGTGGCAGCTACAAGAGTCAAAAATAAAGGTTGTCCCTATTGTCATCGGAGCATTGTGTTCAATACCACTCAATCTGAGAAATATCATCTAGAAACATTTGAAATACCCTACAATCTAGGTGTATTTAAAACATCGACATTACTCGGAACTGCAGGCAATTTGCGTAAATTACTGTCTATCTGAGGTATTTGTTGTGACTTGGCAGACAGTATAAACCTCGGTAGACACAATATTTTCAATCAACAACATCACAATATTGGATACTGTGCGGCGTCTTAAATAATAATCACTATAACTAGTATTAACCGTGGAGATTCCACGGTAAATGCGAATTTTTTTTAGATGGTTGTAAGTTAATATACAAACATAAAAATAAGTGCTCCTTTATAAATTTTGTATTCTGCATAATTTTCTGGTTAAAAATCCTTTCAGTTCTTCTGGATAAGGCCGTAACTGAAAGAGCACGAATTTCCCATTATCTTAAAAGTTCAGATCTTCATATATAACGGGTTCACAATAATTACAGAGAATGTTCTTGTCTCTAATGTAACCATTCAAGGGTACTCTTTACTTGTTTCGGTCATTTGACTGCGGCCATGCTGGAGCACCGCCTTTAGTCGAGCAAATCTACCCCGGGACTTATTCTTTGTAAGCCCATTACTTATTCCAGCGGTCTCTTTTGCCGAACCGCTAAGTTACGGGGACGTAAACACACCACCATCGGTTGTCAAGCAATGCTAGGGAGACAAACACAGACACACAAACATATACGCACACACACATATATATATATACATATATACGACAGGCTTCTTTCAGTTTCCGTCTACCAAATCCGCTCACAAGGCATTGATCGGCCCGGGGCTATAGCAGAAGACACTTGCCCAAGATGCCATGCAGTGGGACTGAACCCGGAACCATGTGGTTGGTTGGCAAGCTACTTACCACACAGCCACTCCTGCGCCTACGTTTACATGTTTTTTTTATTGGTCGTTCTCTCTGATTTACATTTTATATTCTAGTTTGAGTACGTCCCCTCATCTATACTGGTTAATTCATATTTTCACTTCTACAGGATGATGCCCCCCCCCCACTGTGCTTTTTAAAATGTTTCGACTCTCTGCTCCTCCTTGCATCATTGACTATTCGGTTTCATTTCTGTTTCTTTTGTTAGATTACATCGTCTGTCATCTATATTTTATAAACAAATATGAATTTTCAAGCGAACAGGCTACCATGCACTTATGCGCACGCATTAAGTGATAAGTGATATAAAAAAAAACTTAGTCCAATTAAAA
>NC_043006.1:100277036-100297036 GCF_006345805.1 Octopus sinensis | reverse complement strand
GAAATCGAAGTGCGTGGGGCACTCAGTATCTGTCACTCATACGCTTTTTTCACCAGGTATATGGATGACATCCTTATGTTCGTTCCACCCCATGCAGACGGCTCCACTGTACTAGAGAACTGCAACAAGACAGATCAACATACTAGCTTCACCCCTGAACACCAAACCAGTGATCGTCATTTCCCTTTGCCTGACTTCTGGGTTCATATCTTAGACTAGGAAAAGATTGACAGAGGGTTTTACAGAAAATCAGCTTACCGGGACATTTTCGTCCATTACAATTCGGCCCTCCATATCATGGCTAAGATGAACTACGTAAGTAACGAGATCGCCCGGATACATAAAAGATGCAGTGACCCCACCAGCCGGGACGCACATGTTATTCAGTTTCTAAAGGTGCTTGAGACCAACGGATATCCAACGTCCGTTACTAACTTCATATGCGAACGTAGGACTGGTAAACGTCGCAAGAGAGATCTCAGACTTGCTTCTAAAAGATTCCCCACTTCAATGAGAAGACAACACACGTCATTTACAAGGATATCCCCAGGGAAAGACTGGACATCCTATTGACTCATTCAAGACTATCTCTACACAGACATGTATCAACGAGGTAGTCACGTTCAGAACAGCAATCCTACATATTGGTGAACTGCTTTATTCGCAACACTAACACGTGATTACGAGCGTAGTTTATCAGACACGATGCTCCAAATGCAACAACTACTACATCGGTAGCACAGCAAGTCCACTCCACATCCGAATGAAATAACACTTCACTACACAACGCCTCTTCCTTCCGAAAGCTCCTGACCAGTTGTGGCAACACCACCAAAGACATAGACCCCTCCATACAGACAGTATAGTGATCCACTACCTCAACTCGAAAATTAATAGTCGATCGGGTTCGAGCCGGTAGCTCGAAAACATGTCGGTGATTGCGACCAATATCATAATATACACCACCACTATCAAGAGATATCACGTGACCGACCAGGCTATTACATGTTGCTACACATCGCTGGTCACAATGCGCTTCGCATTGTTTTAGCCTTCAAATGACGCCACCCCAGCAGGGATCACCACCATACCCTGTTGGAGCATCGTGGAGCTTTAGGTGTTTTCGCTCAATAAACAACACTCACAACGCCCGGTCTGGGAATCGAAACCGCGATCCTACGACAGCGAGTCCGCTGCCCTAACCACTGGGCCATTGCACCTCCTTCAGGAGATTTACTTCGTATTAACAAACAGTCGGAGAGTTGCTTACACCAACAATTAGAGTGTTTCTCCTACTGCTGCTAACCCGTCACATCAGTCAACATTTCGTGAGTGGCCTACACCAGCAGTTGGAGCTGTGCATACACCAGCAATTGGTGAGTTGGAGGGTGGCTGCTACTGTTGTTAACCTAACACCGAGGGGCTTGAGTAAGGTAACAGAATCGGTCTAACTGGACATTGCCAAGACTGCTTCTTTCTGAAGATGTGTCTTTGCCCTCCAAGTATTAGGTTTTTTGTAAAACTTTCTGCATTGTTAGACGCTTTCTTATTTTTCTTTTTTTATTACTACGATAATAATAATAATAATAATAATAATAATAATAATAATAATAATAATAATAATAATAATATCAACAACAATAATAATAATAAAGCAAGACATGACAGAGTCGGCCAGTATCAAATCAAAACCGCTGACAAATGAAGCTGTGACTGAGGGAGAAAAGGTATCGATTCTATGGGACTTCCCCGTTCATACCGACAAGACTATAAAAGCTAATAAACCGGATATTATTATAGAAGATCACACAAAAAAGATGTGTTTACTAATTGACATGAGTATTCCATGCGATCACAATATAGCGGCGAAAGAATTTGACAAGATTAGTAAATATAAAGATCTGCTAATAGAATTTGAAAAAATGTGGCATCTCAAGGCGACTACAGTACCAGTGATTGTAGGATCTCTAGGAAGGATTAAAAAAAGGTACTGAAACCTATTTGAAAATAATTCCAGGCTTACCATCCCTACAGGAAGTGCAAAAAATCGTATTAACTGGAACGGCTCTTGTACTGAGAAGAGCATTATCGCTGTGAAAACAACATCCATCCATGAATTTATTTATTTATCAACTTTTAAATATATATTTTATCTGTGAATTTGAGTGTGTAATCTGGGAATGCATACAGTGAGCTTCTTTGCCTTAGGTGTATCGAAAACACTCGGCGAGAAGCGGAAGAAAATTTGAAGCAAGAAGGAAATAATAGTAATAATAATAATAATAATAATAATAATAATAATATAATAATAATAATAATAATAGACAAATACATAACAAAAACACCAGGACTTACAAACACATATAACATACAGAAAATTGCACTACTAGGCACTGCACACATCCTACGCAGAACACTTTCCATACAATAACCATCAGAGCATCACTACCAATCACAGCACATACCCAAGGCACACAGAGCTGCGCTCGGTAGTGAAGTGAAAGCACGCTATAAAAATAAAACTACTGAATAATAATAATAATAATAATAATAATAATAATAATAATAATGATAATAATGATAATAATCGCTAATATATAGACAAGGCTAGAAGTTTTGAGGTGTGATTAGTCAACGCTGTCGCCTTCAATGCTTGACTCATATTTTATTATCTTTTTGACTCTGCTTCTTAAAATGGAAAGTTGACTTCGGTGGAATTTGGACACAGAATGTAAAAACCAGAACAAGCTCCATAAAACGTAATTCACGACCTGTTTATCGTCCAGGGAAGACTTGAGCTTACTTCTTTGACGTAATCACTCCCTTTCCAACGTCACTCTTTTTTGTAAGCCTATTGCATTGGTTGACGTGCTACTTTCTACATCATCCATTCCGAAAAGTGCACCGAGGCCCTCACACATCCTATATGCCAAACGACAGCGACAACTACTGTTCGTGGGGCTCGTTGTGATGGACGCCGTTGTCCAGGAATATGAATGTGTCTGAACAATATCAGCAATAACAACCAAATGAAACTCCTCTCAGGCGAAACACTGCAACAGAATACAAGCACGAAACACAATTCAGCACAGGATTCAGCCGACAGTGTGTAACGAAAGTAAATACGGAACTTACAACTCGGGAAGAATGATTAGTGTTAAATAAATTAATGAACGTAGCGACTTGGAAAACATGATATATAAAAATCAGAAAAATAAAAGAAAGAGAAATGAAGATTATACACGCAGTATACAGAATCAGTAACAGAATCAAATGAACTGATCCAGTAAAACAAACAATTAAAAAGTAATAAATGAATATAATATAACGGTGGGGAATATTACCTCATTACAACAGCGCACGTTGTAACAAGAGCTGCGTAAAGAAAGGATATAATAGAAAGTCTAGCGAGCTGGCAGAATCGTTAGAACGCCAGGAGAAATGCTTAGCAGTATTTCGTCTGCCGTTACGTTCTGAGTTCAAATTCCGTCGCGGTGAACTTTGCCTTTCATCCTTTCGGGGTCGATTAAATAAGTACCAGTTACGCACTGAGGTCGATATAATCGACTGAATCCGTTTGTCTGTCCTTGTTTGTCCTCTCTGTGTGTAGCCCCTTGTGGGTAGTAAAGCGATAGGTATTTTGTCTGCCACTAGGTTCTGAGTTCAAATTCCGCCGAGGTCGACTTTGCTTTTCATCCTTTCGGGGTCGATAAAATAAGTACCAGTTATGCACTGGGGTCGATATAATCGACTTAAACCCTTTGTCCGTCCTTGTTTGTCCCCTCTGTGTGTAGCCCCTTGTGGGTAGTAAAGAAATAGGTACTTCGTCTGCCGCTACGTTCTGAGTTCAAATTCTGCCGAGGTCGACTTTGTCTTTCATCCTTTCGGGGTCGATAAAATTAGTACCAGTTCGCACTGGGGTCGATATAATCGACTTAATCCGTTTGTCTGTCCTTGTTTGTCCTCTCTGTGTGTAGCCCCTTGTGGGTAGTAAAGAAATAGGTATTTTGTTTGCCGCTAGATTCTGAGTTCAAATTCCGCCGTGGTCGACTTGACCTTTCATCCTTTCGGGATCGATAAAATTAGTACCAGCTACGTACTGGGTCGATGTAATCGATTTAATCCCTTTGTATGTCCTTGTTTGTCACGCCCATTGTGGGCAACAAAGAAATAAAGTCTGCTTGAAATCAAGAGAGAGGGAGAGAGATAGGGAGTGAAAGAGTGAGAGGGGTGGACATAGAGCTCTAATTAAAGGAGTCATAAAAGAATGCGAAAATGTCACAAGGAAAAACTACATACAAGGAAAAAGAAATATTTTGGAGGGAAATATGGAAAGCAGCAAGACAAATCATAAATTAACATTTAGGCTAAAGCAAAAATAAATATTGTGCCTCCGCTAGAATGGGAAAACATCACAGCAGTGAATAAACAGAAATTAAAGCAATGAACGGGAAAAATAATTTGATATAACCTGGAGTTAATCCAATCTTTCTTGATAAAACTCCTAAATATATTCTACACACTAATGGATAAAAGATTGTTTATCAGATTGGCTGATTCTAGGAAAAACTACCATTCTTAGACATGACAGGGATATGTGAATGAAAAATTTTTAGGCGTGTCCAATGATCTAATTACTACAAGACGATAATAACGGTTTCAATTTTTGGCACAACGCCAGGAGTTTCGGGGAAGGACGTAAGTCGGATTACAGTGCTGAACTGGTACTTGTTTTATCGACCTCAAAGGATGAAAAGCAAAGTCGATTTCGATGAATTTGCACTCAGAACGTAAGGACGATGAAATGCCGCTAAGCATGCTTGGCCTGCTAACGATCCTCCACAGGACGATAATAATGTAAACAAGCATTTAGCACACCGCCAAAGTGAAATGCATGACGATACATTGAGCAGGAGCAGGTTTCTGTAGTAGCGTCAGTGAGTTTAGTATTCATGAATTGTATTCATGCATGGTAGTACAAATACGTTATTTTATCGATCTGTTTGGCGAATCGTTATGTTATTTTATCGATATTGATTGGTGAATCGCTATGTTATTTTATCGATCTCCTTTGGCAAACTGCTAGTTTACTTATCGATTTTCTTTGTCGAACTGCTATGTTAATTCATCGACCTCCTATGGCGAACTGCTAGTTTACTTATCAATTTTCTTTGTCGAACCGCTATGTTAATTTATCGATTGACTTTGGCGAACTGCTAGTTTACTTATCGATTTTCTTTGTCGAACCGCTATGTTAATTTATCGTCCCCTTTCGCGAACCTCTAAGTTATTTCAGTTTCCGTCCACCAAATCCACCCACAAGGCTTTGGTCGGCCCGAGGCTATACTAGAAGACACTTGCTCAAGGTGCGGGCAGTGGGACTGAAACCGGAAGCATGTGAAACGGGTAGCATGTATATGTGTAGTTTGTATATATATATATAGAAATGCACAAACTTATACGAATATATTTAAATACGTTTGTGCATACAAAAATATATAGAGCTACCAATATATGTATATACATATACCCTAATATATACATACACATATGCACTAATACATGCACCCATGCATACATATATTTACAAACAGTCCTGTTAGCCCACGCACCTTTACAGATAGGAGTAGAAGTGGAAGTGCGGTAAATAACTTGCTTATGTACCACATGGTTCTGGGTTCAGTCCCACGACGTGGCACTTTGGGCAAGTGTCTTCTACTTTAGCCTCAGGCCGGCCAAATCCTTGTGAGCGGATTTGGTAGACGGAAACTGAAAGAAGCCTATTGTATATATGTATATGTATATATGTATGTGCATATGTTAATCTGTCTGTGTTTGTCCCCCCCAACATCGCTTGACAATCGATTCTGGTGTTATTACGTCCCAGTAACGTAGCGGTTCGGCAAAAGAACCGATAGAATAAGTACTAGACGGTGCTCCAGCATGGCCACAGTCAAATGACGGAAACAAGTAAAAGAGTAAAGAGCAAACAGAGAGTAAATATATATGTATTCTCATATAATTAAATATACAGGCAACGACCAAACTTATATACGGAGAATGTAGTGACCCGAATCTGATACATCTATTTATACCTTTTCTTGCCAGACGAGAGAATAAACAATGACAAAAATCAATCATTAAACCAAAACAAATGTCGTCACCGTATATTTATATCCATCTATAAGCTATAGATGTATATATAGTGGAGGCGCAATGGCCCAGTGGTTAGGGCAACGGACTCGCGGTCATAGGATCGCGGTTTCGATTCCCAGACCGGGCGTTGTGAGTGTTTATTGAGCGAAAACACCTAAAGCTTCACGAGTCTCCGGCAGGGGATGGTGGTGATCCCTGCTGTACTCTTTCACCACAACTTTCTCTCGCTCTTACGTCCTGTTTCTGTTGTACCTCTATTTCAAAGGGCCGGCCTTGTTACTCTCTGTGTCACGCTGAATATCCCCGAGAACTATGTTAAGGGTACACGTGTCTGTGGAGTGCTCAGCTACTTACACGTTAATTTTACGAGCAGGCTGTTCCGTTGATTCGGATCAACCGGAACCCTCGTCGTCGTAACCGACAGAGTGATTCCAATCCAGATATATATACTTTGCTTCTACCACTTCTATTATTCTTATTCCTGAGCAATGCATACACCTATCTACCTAGACCACATCTAAATACTATTCCCATGGCTAAACTCCACACCAAAAAACAGGACCTGTCACTATATAAAACCAAGAGCAATTAAAATAAAGCAATTTGATGAAAGGAAGTAGGCTAAAACTTCTCTCTCTCTCTCTCTCAACAGTCATTACAAGAATTAGTAAGTAGGTGCTCTAATAAAAAGTATTGACAAATACTGCAGTTTAATGTTAACGTATCTCTATCTTTCTGTCTGTCTCTCTCTCTGTATATATGTATATAAATGTCTGTATACATTCATACATACATACATGCATACATATATTCAAACATATATATATATATATATATATATATATATATATATGTGTGTGTGTATGTATGTATGTATGTATGTATGTATGTACGTATGTATGTACGTACGTATGTATATGTTTACTTATATATCATAATGCCGCTGGAGTCTGAGGACAAAAAATAACTTGCTTAACGTGCTTGGAGGCAGATAATGTTATATAATACTTAGTAAGTTACCTACAACTTCCAAGATCTTTCATCTGTAGAATGATACTTTCATATGCAGAATCACCAGAAGACAGAATGCAGCTATATTCTTTGAATTAAGGAATCTGGAGATAGCTACGCTTCTATTCGCATCTAATATGTTGCAACCTGTAAGTAAAACCGAAATATAATATGATACGCTATATAATGTTAAACATGTACGCAGGAGTGGCTGTGTGGTAAGTAGTTTGTTTACCAACCACATGGTTCCGGGTTCAGTCCCACTGCGTTGCTCCTTGGGCAAGTGTCTTTTACTATAGCCTCGGGCCGACCAAAGCTTTGTGAGTGGATTTAGTAGACGGAAACTGAAAGAAGCCCGTCGTATATGTATATATATATATATGTATGTGCGTGTGAGTGTTTGTGTGTCTGTGTTTGTCCCCCTAGCATTGCTTGACAACCGATGCTAGTGTGTTTATGTCACCGTTACCTAGCGGTTCGGCAAAAGAGACCGATAGAATAAGTACTGGGCTTACAAAAGAATTAGTCCCGGGGTCGAGTTGCTCGATTGAAGGCGATGCTCCAGCATGGCCGCAGTCAAATGACTGAAACAAGTAAAAGAGTAAAAGAGTAAAAGATATATATATATATATACACACTATATAATATTATATATGTATGTGTGTGTGAGTGTATATATATATATGTATGTAGGCATGTATGTATGTATGTATGTATGTATGTATGTATATATACACATTCACACGCATATGTTTGCGTGTGTCCTTGTGGTTTATGTGTAATAATGTTTATTGTATTGAAATAGAAATTTTTATGTGGTGTCTCTCTGTGTCATGTAAATTGGTCGTTCGGTAGATATTTCTCCACGAAAGCTATTAGTCTACAATAAGTATTTAACTAAATGTACGAGTGAAGCACTGAACGCAGTGTATTAATGGATGAAGCTAACAGAAGAGGTCATAGGATGAGTGTCCAGCTGCTCGTTCAAATGAATTAGAAGTTTATCAATTAATGAATAGATAACTGATCATTCCACATAATCGCCTACTTTGAATGTACCGTAAATCCTCGAATATAATCCGCATTTTTTCCCCAAAATTTGAGTGAAAACAATTAAGGAATATGGAAAGCAGAATCAAGTATAACTACGACTTCTAAATTTCGAAATTAATTTGATCATATATATGGTGAAATGCTATTGCTACATGTACAAGAAGAGGATGATACATCTATCTATCTATCTATCTATCTATCTATCTATCTATCTATCTATCTATCTATCTATCTATCTATCTATCTATCTATCTATCTATCTATCTATCTATCTATCTATATCTCTCTCTATATATATATATATACATATATATATAAGTTCAGATGAATATATCTAGGGAAATTATTTGGTCTATGTTAATTACCTCCCTCTCATTACATTTTAATATATCTTATTGTCTCCTGACATATGTGCTAACTTGATAAGGTTTATTTTTCCACAGTTAGTAAATATTATGTCTAGCGTATTCATTTAATTCAACTCATTAATAAAATAAATCACTATTTACTAGTTATGAGTCTATATTAATAGAAATGGGTATATATATATTTATATAAATATGAAATGATTTCTAAATTGTCTATCCCTATATAAGATACTAATATTTATTGAAATCCTTTGGAGAATTATCTAAAGGACATTTACTTAAAATTTATAATATAGAATTTGGCTGTTAAATGGTAAGTGACATTGAAAACCTCTAGAGCATTAGTAGTCTCTATTCTCCCTACCCCACTAACTTCACCCTACTAGCTTTTGCTCTAATGCATTCAAATATGTCTAAACTAAATTCCCCCAAATAAGGATGGATTTATGGTTTTGACATTTGTACTACCCCTTCCTCTATCTATAAATAGAAAAAATCTTGTTTGTCTCCATTCAACCAGAAATAAAAAAAACACCCTCCCCACTGATAGATCTAAATAACAAAGTGAACTTAGTGGTAAAATCTACAGCCTGTGAACGAGCATACTACCATCATGTTCTTAATGATGAAATTAACCTCTCTGTCTATATATCTACTTTCTTAGTAATGTTGGCAAATATATAAGAATGTGCATTGTCAGTTTAATTCAAAAATTTTATATGTGACTGAAGATTGCTCGACATTTTAAAACTGATGTAATACAGTGTTTAATAAAATTATGTAGCATGAAACAATTGTACTACACCACCTTGGATATCCTTGTTGCTTATTTTGATTATCTATCTATCTATCTATCTATCTATCTATCTATCTATCTATCTATCTATCTATTTATCTATATATGTATCTATTTATCTATCTATCTCTCTATCTCTCTATCTCTCTCTCTATCTATCTATCTATCTATCTATCTATCTATCTATCTATATATCTATCTATCTATCTATTTATCTATCTATCTATCTATATCTATCTATCTATCTATATATATATATATATATAATATATATATATATATATATATATCAGGAAAGGAAAGAATTTAAGTGTAGATGAACTTTAAATTCAGTTTAAATCCCAGTTGGTGCAGAACCAATATATCTTTTACAAATTATTTCGGAGTCTAATCCATTCGAAAGACTAAGACCAAAAGCTCTTCATGAAGTAGAAATTAGATTCCTCATCAGGAATTGCATACTGGTATTAATGAATGCGACCAACAAAAATATGTAAAAACCTTTCGTAGCCCAGACGTGAACAAATAAATGAAAGATAGTAAGAACGCCAGATATTCAAAACTAGAAATATATATATATATATATATGTATATATATATATATATATATATATATATATATATATATATATATATGTGTGTGTGTGTGGTGTGTGTGTGTGTGTGTGTGTGTTGTGTGTGTGTGTGTCCTTATTTAAACTTAATAATATGGTAAAATTACACCAAAATAAGATAAAAATAAAACAACAAATGTTTTGTTTATAAAATAGCCTTCTGCAAGTAAAACAGTAGAACGGCTAAAGAGAGAGAGAGAGAGGGAGAGAGAGAGAGAGAGAGAGAAAGAGAGAGAAAGAGAGAGAGAAGAAAGAGAGAGAGAGAGAAAGAGAGAGATTAGTATCAATGAAGGTAGAGGAGAGAAAAAGTAATACAGTGAAGGAGAGGCAGCGAGAGTAAAGGCCATGATTGAGAGAGTGAGGGAAAGTAATGGCCGTTTGAGAAAGAACGTAGAGTATATCTTCTGTTCACAACATATGACTGAGAAAGGCTGGGACGAATAATGTAAAAGACAGCCATTCAATTCTGTGTGACTATATGTGGATATGTGTGTATATGAAAAAGGGAGGTATGTGAATGTTTGTGTGTGTATGCATGTGCGCGTCTGTGTGTGTGGGGGAATGTGTGGCTGTGTGCGTGCGTAATGGAAACGTACAACTCTGAAGATAAAAACCGTGATCATTCCAAATTAGTTTGAGGATGTGTATATATGTGTGTGATTGGGAAATATTTGAATATGTTGTATCTGTGAGTGTTCCGAACTTCATTTTGTGTAAGGCCCATTTGTTATTTAATTGTGTTTGTATATGTACATTCATTTGCCTTGCTCGGGGGCTTAATGTCTTCAGCTTCAGCCCTTGGCCCAGCTGGTTTCAGGTAGTATCGGAGAGAACTGGGCGAAACTACGTGGACATTCCAGACTCCGACTGAAGAAGCAATTAGCTGCGAATGATCCGTGTATCTTGTTTTGTCCTGTTTGCCGTTGTTGTGCTATCGTCCTTTTCCTGCTTGTTACGTTTTGACGATTTCCGTTTGTTGTATTTTCTTAACTTTAACACTACATACAATTTGGTGTTTTTCTTTGTAAAAAAATGATACTCCTTGAATATTATGTACGACTCTCACCTACTTTTCCTCTTTGGCTCCTTTTCTTACCCCCCCTTTCCCTCTCTGTCTTTCTCACTCTCCCATTCTCGATTTTCTCCAAGTGTCCTTCCTCTTCCATCTCTCTTTTCTCATCGTCTCTCTTACCCCATCGTTCCTCTGTCCCTCTGATTTCATCTTCCCTCTCTCCTTAATCCTTAATCCCTTTTCCCTTCCCTCTTATCTCTCAATCTCATTTGCTTTCCTTCCTCACTTCCCTTGTACCTTGTTTCTCTCTCTCTCTCTCCCTCTCTCACATTTTGTGATCCCTCCCTCTCATTATTTGGTCCCTATGATTTCTTTTTCTCTTTCATATTCCTTAGTCCCACTGCCTTCAACGCCTCCTCTCCTCTACTACGTGATCGCTGTCAGGCTTATACATTGACGTTCTTTTGCGGATCACCACCTTTGAGGTCAGTCACATCTGTTCTTTTCTGTCTCGCCACCCGCTCAGTAAAATTTTTCCATTTCCTTTTTCCTTGCGCTACCTTACTACACTGTCTGATTGTCGAAAGACTCTGTTTTGTGTTATTTTTGTTGTACAGCTGAAAGGCTTTTGTCCATTGTATATATATAATTCTATTCCTTATGTTATGTTCGCCCGATAGTCGAAAGATCCTTTCTGCCTGTTATTTAATTGTGTTTGTACATGTACATTCGTTTACCCTGCTCAGGGGCTTAATGCCTTTAGCTTTGCTTTGTCCTGTTTGCCGTTCTGCTATCGTCCTTTGCCCGCTTCTTATGTTTTCACGATTTCTGTTTGTTATGGTTTTACCTTTGGTTTATATTTACTCTTTTACTCTTTTACTTGTTTCAGTTATTTGACTGCGGCCATGCTGGAGCACCGCCTTCAGTCGAGCAAATCGACCCCGGGACCCACTCCTTGTAAGCCCAGTACTTATTCTATCGGTCTATTTTGCCGAACCGTTAAGTGACGGGGACGTAAACACACCAGCATCGGTTGTCAAGCAATGCTAGGGGGACAAACACACACACACATATATATATACATATATACGACAGGCTTCTTTCAGTTTCCGTCTACCAAATCCACTCACAAGGCTTCGGTCGGCCCAAGGCTATAGCAGAAGACACTTGCCCAAGTTGACATGCAGTTTCCAAAAGTTCAAAAGCCAATAAAATTCAATTATAATCATCGGAGTGAAAATAATTAAGGAAGATGACATGATATATGCGTATAAATGCTTGTATATTATCACGTGGTGAGTTTCAGTAGAGTCTCCGTTTACAGATTTCGACTGCAACTAAAAAACTGTTGATAAAGACACTTACCCAAGGTGAACTGGAATCAAACACAAATCCACATGGTTGAATCGTCAACATGATATCCATACAAACATATCTGCATTTATTCCTTTTTATCGAACTATATTCTGAAGTTTGTGAAACATTATTACTAAACTTGTTGCACAGTTTCACTACATGTTGAATGTAAATGCGAAGAGTCTTTTTTTTTCTTTTTATAGATATTGTAAAGTTATTCTGCTTTGAAGAAGTTTGCAATATTTATTAGACATGATGTGAGAATTCTCTAATGTTGCCTTACTTCAATCGAAATAAACTGCACAAGAAGGTTGTCTTTTAAATTTAAATATATAATTCTGAACTGAAATCATACAACGTCGGTAAGAAGAATTCATTTCGAAGCCCTTACTTTGGTATATCCTCGTATACTGCGTTGTCAAATAAATGATTCTTTCATTTTTGTCGGAAGAAACAGATTTAAGGGAGAATTTACTGCAATTAATACACTCACGTAAACAATATTATCTCTATGTTGTGTGTTTATTGTAGAAACATTTCACCTGTATCTCTCTTTGAATTGATTATCCTATCCATAGATTATTATTTTTTTATTTTGTCTGGTCAATATTCACTGAACATGGGTCTAAAATATAAAAGAAAAAGATAAAGGAGTAGGGCTGGCAGAACTGTTACCTCTCCGGACACAGTGCTTAGTAGTATTTCTTCCAATCTTAGGTTCTGAGTTCAAATGCCACCGAAGTCGACTCTACCTTTTGTCATTATAAAGTCTATAAAATAAGTATTACTTTAGTAGTAGTGGACCCGATGTAACTGACTCACTACCACGTCCAAAACTGTTGGCTTTCTGCCAAAATTTGAAATCGTTAGCACTCCGGAAAAGAAAATGCTTAACGCCGGGAGGTCGACATTGTCTTTCATCTTTTAGGAGTCAATTGTACCAATGTTTGAAGCCGTTATTATTATCATGAAGGCGGCGAGCTGGGGAATTTTCCAATATTACGCTCTGAGTTCAATACTGCTGGTGTCGACTTTGTTCTTCATCCTTTCAGAGTCGACAAAATAAGTACCAGTGGAACGCTGGAGTCAATTTAATCTACTGAACCTGCTTCTGTGCCATCTAAAGTGTTGGCCTTGTGCTAAAATTGGAAACCAATATATTAAACATGATTCAAGAAATGTTTCCGATTGCACAGGATAAATGCGCAACGATAGACAGACACATTGCGTTGAACCATAATAAAAAAAAATAAGCATTGAAATCTGTTAAATAAATAGTGTTAAGCTCTATGTTACACATTCTATCACGGCATATTTGTTTCTGAAGTGTAAATATTTTGTAATTCACCTTTCATTCTAACACAAAGTTAATAGTGATTACAAAAAGAATTGATTTATGTTTTCATGGCAATTTTGATTACTAAAGAAAATTTGAAAGCCAGGAGGTATATCTGTTGTTTCGCCTCTTTAAATAAAAATTCATTTCCCGGATAAACGGTGTGTTTTATCTCGAGCAAAGTACTTCATTTCATGTTACTGTCATGCACTCAGATGAGAAATCAGTTGCAGTCTATTGCTTGTTGAGCTACTTGTCCCTCCGGCTGGCAAATCCTAGGTGTTCTGTTGTTATATACGTGTATGTTTGTATCTGCGAATGTATATCAATATGTGTGTGTATGTCAATTCATGTGTATACCAGTAATATTCAAAATATACAACTCTGCATATATTTCCATATTTTGCATGACAGCATCCAATACCTGTTCAACACTTAATTACTGTAATCTACTGCCATAAAAAAACACGTATACAGACATACCTGAAACCAAAATCAATACAGATATTTCTTGTGCCCCTCACAACATGTGGTGTCGTCATTAAAGCCAACTCGTTAACAACGAAGCTACGAGCAGAAAAGAGTAATTACTAAGGCCCTTGCTTATATGAGAAACATAGATTATATATAAAGCATCTATATTGATTTTGTGTATATATATCTATAGGAATATTTATTTGTATGTAAGTAGATCGAAATAATTATGTTCATCTCTTGCATTGTACTCTGTCTTAAAATGCATTGAAGCATATACTGAAGTGTATATTTCGATATATATTTCGAACAATTTACATGGTCGAGCACTTAGCCATATATAGAATCGTAAATATTTGCATGATGAGATACCATGAGCACAGCAGTCCTATTTTATTTCACCTTCATTTGTCTAATTACTGGAAGTTTCATATCTCTACAGAGATACACTTTCAATTATAAGTTTCTTCTATGTTCTACAGTCATCACTAAGAAACTTAAGAATATATACTTAGACTCTTCCAGTGACCAAGACTACTGCTGCAATTACTGCGTTGCAGCTTCTGGCGTCTCTGATTATGAATTAAACTTTAGTGTTTCTTTAGAGATTTAATAAAAGGGCTATGAAGAGTGGCATTCATTACAAAGTGTTCAGCTAAAACAGCAGTAAGTCACCAAATGCAGTCATACGTCAACTCTTGGTCTCTTTGCTTATATGTGAATTAATATTTTTGTTCTGTACTAATGTTGTAGTTTGTAGGGGAGTGAAAATGAGAGGATATGTATGTATGGTCTCTCAGTGTCTTACAATCAGATTCTACAGATTCTATAAACACTACACATAATAATAATAATAATAATAATATAATAATAATAATAATAATAATAATAATAATAATAATAAATGCCCTGATGCAGTACCAGGCAGTGGCTCTCATGGCTTCTGATCTTAACTGATTGGAAGTGTTATCATGTACATTGTTTTGTCTTGGTATAAAAGATGGGCTACAGCAAATATTCTGCTCAATACCACAGATTTGCTTGTCAGTTGTTTGACCTTAACCAGTTGAGCATGTCCCTTAGTGGCTGACGATATGTGCATCTCTGATCACGAGCAGAAGTAGTGGGGGAGCATCATGGCCATGTGTTGAGAGGGATTCTTTGGAGTTTGAATGGTTCACCTCTGGAAACATAGGTGTTTCGTTCAACATCCTAAGCAACCCTTATTCAGGGACCGTTTGAGCAGGATGGGCTACTCAACCTGAAGAAAATTCTAACTGGGCCCCACCTGCAAGGTCATGTGCTGTTTATCTTGATATGAGATTACCATGTCGCGCACATATGGTTGTGATGCATGTGCCTGGTGTACCTTTATCAGACGGGTAGTCATGATGGGTATATTGGGCTTCGTATATTTTACCCCAGTGTCACTTTGATGGCATGAACTGCTCTCTCACTCAATAATAATAATAATAATAATAATAATAATAATAATAATAATAAAAATTAATAATAATAATAATAATAATAATAATAATAATAATAATAATAATAAAAATAATAATAATAATGGTAATAATAATAATAATGGAATTATTGTATACAGTTCTCAGGTAAACCACAACTTGTCAAAAGTGCGAATAAAGTATATGCAGTAATGTACAAATGTCTGGAATGTGAACAGTGTATGAGTCAGATACATGCCTGCGTGTGTATGGGGGGGGGAGAAAATCAGGTGTAGTGTTGGCGAATCTCAGGAAGCATGGAAGTTTTGAAGGATGCAGTGCTCCGACAACTAACAACTGATGCCGGCAGTTTGTTCCATGCTTCAGCAACTCTTAGCGTGAAAAAAGTGTTTCCCAAAGTCATGGGTATCTTAATTGTAACAACCAATTATTAATTTTCCAAGTGCAACCAATTGCAAACATGTAATACCGGTGTGGATGCAGGAAAGCCCTAGTTAAAACTTTACTCAGTACTGCCGGTAAGTATTGTAGATCTATTTGTTTCTTTATTGCCCACAAGGGGCTAAAGATAGAGGAGACAAACAAGGACAGATAAACAGATTAAGTCGATTATATCGACCCCAGTGCGAAACTGGTACTTTATTTATCGACCCCGAAAGGATGAAAGGCAAAGTCAACCTCGGCGGTATTTGAACTCAGAACGTAACGATAGACGAAATACCGCAAAGCATTTCGCCCGGCGTGCTAACGATTCCGCCAGCTCGCCGCTGATATATTTATTAGCAAGTACCACTAAGCAGACACCAGTCTCTTTTTAGCGGGTCTAGTACTTTGTAAATAATTCACATTTCAATTAGAATCAACATCTAGTTGAATATATTATGCATTAACGTATTTTAACCTATTGGCTCTCTTCTACGTCGATAACTACTCTATGCTTACACACTCACTGACTTTAAACAAGTTCGTTTGTTTGTTTGTCTGTTACTATAACTGAATATAATATCGTAACCATAGATTAGTCTGTTCTACCCTACAAGATGCTGAGTAAACTATGTTTCTCACCTGATAATCACCTTGCTAGACTTATAATGACACAGTGAATAGGTGTCATGTTGTCTAGTATATTATATCACTATACGCAGCAACAACACTGCAAACGTGTCAAGTGTTTCGTTAGCTTTCAGCAGCACTAAGATGAATTCTGCTTCTATTTTTTTCTTTTTTTCCTGGCAAGAAGAACTCGAGTAATACTGGTTTAAGTTACTTAATGCATTAAGTTACTTTCACACATTCACAAACGCACGCACATACGCAGACACGCACACGTGCGCGCACAGACGTACATACACCCGATCGTATTATATTTATTGAGATATATATATACATAGACATAAAAACATACACAATAATTCATCTGTGTGATTTTCTGGGAATATCTAAATCAAAAAATATAGATTATTTATATCCACCACCACCACCACCCAAAAATTAATAATTTTTCTCAGTGTCAGCTGCCATCGAATATGTCCATACATCAGCTGTCAGCCAATTTCGCAGCGAATGATTAACCTTATTTGCTTGGACAGTATAGCAATTCTGAACATAAATTTGATTGACTAATTCATTGATTCATGAATTGACACTGTGGAACTTTGTAAGTCACGTATGTTTATATATGCATATAAAGATGTATATATGCATCTGCTTAACTCCAGAAAATAACTCAATAATGCATTATACACACACGCACATACTGATAAGCATAGACACATACAAATACATGTGTGTCTATATATGATAATATATGACCATACACACACACACACACACACACACACAATATATATATATATATATATATATATAAATATATATATATATGTATATATATATAATAGAAATATTAAAATTACTAAGTCTCTCTAAAGGAGATTACGGCAGCGTTACCGGATATTATATATATATATATATATATATATAAACACACACCTATTTGAGCGTCAAACAATAGACATTATTTAATTAATGACAAACTGTCGAAAGTTCAAATATGAAATGTAGGCTACCTATAATGCACTAGCTTAGCTTATGACTACTGTTTTTAGCGTCTGATCTGTACTATTGAATTCGATGTAAGTTGGGTAGGTTTACTCTCAAGAGGTGTGAAAGAAAAATAATAACACAGTGACACAGGTCGTCAGGAGACTCTCACACATTTTCCCGAGTTTCAATGGCTCAGAGAGAAGGACCTTTTACTTTATCAAGTCCCACACCCATGATTTTTGAATATTTAAATATATTTCAGTCCTTCTAATACAAACATATATATACGCACGCACGCAATCACACGCACACACGGAAACATGCAGAGACATACTGACATGCATATAAGTGGAGACACACACACACACACACACACACACACACACACACACACACACACACAGTGTATATATGTATAAACTTGTAGTGGTGATATATTAAGGAGTATGTAGTGTTTTATTAACTTTTGAATGATGCTATAACGTATTTCACTCATAAATGTATTAGTTAAATTAATGGATCTTTTCGGTTTGAACGGCAGTTTTTAGCATAATTTCTAGGTAACTAAAAAGTTTTAAACTTCGTATACTGGTAGAATGTGTTTATAAAACATCTTTTTCTCTTGGCTTTATTGAGAAAATTCTATAGTTTGTAAGATATTTGTTGTTTTTTTCTTTCAATTTCTGCAATTTCAACCAATCAATTACGTCTATTGAGGTAAAAAACATTCTGTGCCGTATGAATATATCCCTCGTTTAAGAAACAAATTGGGTTTATTTACATTTGTGAAGAAAAAAAGATACCCTTCCCCCTACCCCTGACCCTAACCCTAACCCTAACTAACCCTAATCCTAAAACAGATTGAAATGCAATAGATAGATTCTAGGGTCATAATTATGGGTGACAATTTCATATGACACGGCTAGAAAAAACTGCCGTTCAAGCCGAAAGATCCAAATTAATTTCAATCGTGTTCTGTTTGGGAGAAAAATTTACAAGGCCTGAATTTTCATTATAGAAGTATCTATGGAAGACCGGTGGGATTATTATTTATATGGACTTAAACATTGACCGCAATTTAGCACGTAATTTAGTTGTTGCAGTTTACTATTAATACCGATGATATGTCTTTTTGTTGTGGTTTTATTAAAGTTAGTTTTAATCCCGCCTATATATTGATTGATTGAAATAATGTGGTGATTAAGCTTTTACGTTTATATTACACTACGGAAGACGGTTGGGATTATAATTTTGCATGACTTAATAGTGTTGTCGCTGCTTAGTTATGTGTTTAGGAGTAGGTGTCATTTACTTATTGAATTTATTTATCGATACGGTTGTACATTGGGTAAATGTGTTTGAAAGTTGTGGTTTCTTTGGTGTGTTTGTTCCCAAACAACACTTATTTTAGTGCTGTTGACAACGCCGGGTTCGAAAGTATAATGATATCCGTGAGGCAGTTGATGATGGAGGCTTTTGGATCGTTGATATGGCTGCGGAATAATATTTATTATAACACATCCTTTTGATGCATACATACATGTATAATATATATATATATATATATATATATATATATATATATATATATATATATATTATATAATATATATATATATATATATATATTTGTAAAAAGAAATTTGAAAACACCACTATATTAGATAGATTTTAATTTTACAGGTTCGGTTCTATATATATATAATATATATATATATATATACACACATATATATATACATATATATATATATATATATATTATATATATATATATATATATATACATATAATATATATATATTTATATATATATATATATATATATATATATATATATATAGCACACACTCACACACATACACACACACACACACACACGACGGACATACATCTATGCACACACATACATACACACATACTCACATACATTCATCGGACACACTGCCACCCAGACATACACATACACACACACACATCACACATCCACACACATACATACTTACACGCATACTCGCAGGCACGCGCACATACGCACTTGCGCCGGCTCGCGCTGCATACGCGCCGCATACACCTCGCCCTTGGACCTGACGAGACCTCCCGCCCGTTCTGGGACCGTCGCGTGTCGTTGGGTTTTCCCACGCCTGTCTCCGCGGTACAACTCTTCCATTCCCCTCAGCTGGAGTCCTTTTTCCTTAAACACACCCCCTTTTTCGTTACACACACGCGCACACATATACACACCTTGCCTATATATATACATCACTCTTACACACATTCAATCTACTCGCCATTAATACCACCACGACACT
>NC_043006.1:100267036-100269536 GCF_006345805.1 Octopus sinensis | reverse complement strand
ATATGGGGGCATACGTAGAGACAGAACTGAAAATATCGCTTTAGGTATACATCCAGCTGAAGCAGATATGCGGGTCTGACACTGATAACCAAGCGCAAACCAGCCATATATACATGCACACATATGAATTCTTATACATAAGTCAATATAAAAGCGCAGCAATATATATAATTAGAAATAAGTCCGTAGGTACATTCAACTATAGATACATGAAAACTGACTCTTGTAAATTATGCATATATGTAAATAGTTATGTATGAATGCTCGACCGCAAGCGCGCACACAAACACAGACACACACATATATACACACATTTTACATTGAACAACGTATGATTACCAATGATTATATAGGCAAACAGCATTGACTTTCATATCACTCTGGGGGTCGTTGCCAAATGTAAACAAATATCAATTACTTTCTTTTAAAGTCCATGACAAGCAGTTTTCTGATCGCTGGAGCGATACCATTAATTTTTGTATATCTCTGAAAGTGTGGCAGTATGCTAAGTATATACATATATATATATATATATATATATATATATATCCTATACATACATACATACAATATATATATATATATTATATATATATATATATACACGCACATACAGTGGTTGGACAAGATAATGGAAACACCTACCAGCATAGCGTCATAATTTTTAGATATCTGTAACACCGTCAAATGCTTGTTTATTTTTATGGTTCAAAAAAGAAATTATTATTAGTGTTGCTTAATATATTTTGCTAAAACTGTTTGTGTGTGTGTGTGTGTGTTTAAAATTCATTAAATTAACAGATCTATCGGACTTTCAAAGAGGTCAAATTGTTGGTGCTCCTATGGCAGGTGCTAGCGTAACGAAAACAACCGAAATGTTTCGTGCATCAAGAAGTACTGTCTCGAAAGAAATGAGAGCCTTTGAGAAAGAGAGAAAACCTTCTCGTCGAAACAAAACTCTGGAATAAAACCAAATCATTCCGATAGGAATCGTCGGACTCTTACGCGAATTGTTAGAAAGGATCACAAAAGTACAGCTCCCAAAATTAGTGCGGAGCTTAATGACTTTCTCAAGAACCCAGTTTCACAAAAACGTTTCGCCCTGAGCTGCACAAAGCTGGATTTCACGCGAGGGCTGCAATCAGAAAACCACTACTTTCAAAAACAAACGTTGCAAGGCGTATTTGGTGAAGTAAAAACCTACAGAATTGGTCCCTAAGACAGTGGAAGAATGCTATTTTCTCGGACGAGTCATTCTTTACCTTATTTACGACCACCGGCCGAGTATACGTGTGGAGAGAGTCAAAAGAAGCATTTGACCCAGACTGACTTCTTCCAACTGTTAAACATGGAAGAGAATCTGTAATGATCGGTGGGAGGAGGGGGCTATATCTTGGAAATCCGCCGACCCAATTGTTTCCCGTCATGGTAGAATTAATAGTCAATACTATTTAAGCATTTTATCTGATCAAATTCATCCATTGGTTGCGGAATTGTTTACGGAGGGAAACGTAATCTTTTACGATGATAATGCACCAATTCACACCGCTAAGATTGTTACTGAATGGCATGAGGAACATTCCAGTGAAGTTGAACATCTTATCTGGCCACCACAGTCCCCAGATCTCAATATAATTGAACATTTATGGTGCATTTTAGAAAAACAAATAAGGAGTCGATATCTTCCACCATCATCACTACAAGATCAGCTGGAGACTGTTTTAACTGAAGAAAGGTCAAAATTCCTTCGGAAACAATTCAAATTTTGAACGAGTCGATAGCTCGTTGAATTCAAGCTGTAATTACAGTCAAGGGTGGTCATATCCCATATTAAAATAATTTGTTTGAAATTTTAAGGTATTTCCATTATGTTGTCCAACCCCTGTGTATATATATATATATATATATAATATATATATATATATATATATACGAAAAAAGTTTTCAAAATGCAATCTAAAAGATGTTTATTTACTTTACCGGTTTCACTCTTTGGGAAAAGATTGTGAAAATAACATGTAGAAGTTCGGTTGCGTTAATTATTGGTTGTTACAAGTTACTACATTACATATACACAGTCTTTGGTAACAGGGACATGTTAAGGACATAAAGAAGTTCAACAAGTCTCTTAAACATTGGGCACAAAATATTACTACATAAATAATCATTCTCAAGGGCATGCTTAAGATAGTATCCAGAAGGAATTGATATTGGTATTGTATCTGTATATTCAAACATGCACAGAATATTGGTTTACACAGAGTACTACAATCCATATAAATATACATTCTTTGATGACAAGAGCACGTTGAGTATATAAAAAATTTAACAAGCTCATTGAAATATTGGGCACAAAAGATTACAACAAATATATTATACATTCTCAAAATAATTTCCAGAAGGAATTATTTAAAAAGTTCTGTAAATATTGGTATACACGTACAGAATATTATGAGTTCAAACAGGTTTACATTATAATAGTAGGGAAGCTAAAACTGAC
>NC_043006.1:100257036-100262036 GCF_006345805.1 Octopus sinensis | reverse complement strand
AAACTTCCACTTGAGGCTATGGAGTTGTTATTGTTTTTATAACTTTGCCGTTCAGTAGAATAATGTTGTTGATGTTGTCATCGGTTTTGTTGTGTATTAGACAGATATTTATTGTTGTTTGTGGTAAGGTTGCTAAAAATAACTCTGAAAACATTTCGGATAAAATCAACTTTTCGTTTTCATTAGTAAAAATATTCAACCTCTGAGCTATTACCATCTTTTATGACTAGTTCCTATCGACCCTGTCTCATCAGGCGTCAACACTGTTGTTGACATTTCACATAATTGCTTTTAAGAATTGAAGTGATGATGATGGTGACGACGATAGCAAGAACAACCATCACGAAAACAGCAATACCCAATTGAAGAACAAGAACAACAAGAATTTTTTCTAATTTAGGCAGAAAGTCGGGAATTTTGGGAAAGTGGGCAGGTCTATTCCTCCCCCTACACACACAAATAGTACTTATTTTATCGACCCCGAAGAATGAAAGGCAAAGTCGACTTTAGCAGAAAGTGAACTCAGAACGTAAAAACAGACGAAATGCCGCTAAGGATTTCGCCCGGTGTGCTTCCCATTCTGCCAGTTCAGCTTAACAACAACAACAACAAAAAAAATAATAATTATAATGAAAATAATAATAGCAATGAAAAATAAAAATGATAGTAATTCTTTGTACTAAAGGCACAAAGGCCAGAAATTTTGTGAGTGGGGACTGAGTCGATTACATTGACCCCAGGGTTTCACTGGTACTTAATCTATCGACCCCGAAAGGATGAAAGGCAAAATGATAATAATAATAATGTCTTCAACATTTTGGCGTAAGGCTAACAGGTTTGGGTACATATTTTATCGATTGGTACTTATTTTATCGACTCCATTGTTTAAATAGTATTTAATTTATCAACCCTGAAAGGATGAAAGGCAAAGTGAACGTCAGCGGAATGTGAAGCGGAATGAGAAGACGAACCAAATGCCACTAAGCATTTTACCCGCTCGCCACCTTAATAACAATACTAAGAACAAAAACAAGAACAACAATACTACTACTACTACCACCACCACCACCACCACCACCGCCACCACCACCACCACCACTACTACTACTACTACTACTACTACTACTACTACTACTACTATAGGATCTATAAGAAAGAAGAAATATTAACCAACAATGACGATTTAAAGCGGGAAATACGATGGTTGTGGTCAATGAATAGAGTAGATGTGATACTAATAGCAATTGATGCAATTGGAAGTAACAGCACTCAGTTCCCAACATGGCTGAAAAAGAATGATGCAAGAGTGAAAGGTAGAACACCTAGAAAAACCAGCATTGCTTGGAACTGCAAGAATTCGTTGCAGGGTTCTTGAAGCATGATCATTAAACAAGTGTCACCTTAGTCTGTTGGCTGTGGAGGGCTGACGCTTTCCATGATGCCCAGCAAAATAAGTTGTGCGTTTTCATATAATAATAATGACAACAACAACAACAATAACAATAATAATAATAATAATAATAATAATAATAATAATAATAATAATAAAGACAGTGGCTCTCATGGCTTCTCATCTTAACTGATTGGAAGTGTTATGTATATTGTGTTGTCTTTGGTATAAAAGATGGATTGTGTGAGCGCGTGCAAAAAATTTCTTGCTGCTTTGGAAATTTCTAATAATTTCTTTTAACGTTGCACAAGTTTTGTGACGACTCACATGGCTTTATTTCTACTAGCGTAAAAGCTAGGCTTACTCTACATGCCTGCATCTGAAATACAATAGATTTATAAGTCTTCTTATCTTTTCCTGTACTCTTTTCTCTTTCACTTGCTCTGAACACCAGCCTGGAGGTACAAAGAGAATGAATGGAACTGAAGGTGTAGAAAAATTGTAGCTGCTATGCTTTGCTTATAGTATTAATAATCTTGCGAAGGAGCTTGTTGGATTATAAATGGCACTTCATCGGTTACGATCAGCGGAACAGTCTCCACGTGAAGCTAACGCACAAATGGGTGAGCAATCCCTAGACACGCGTATCCTTAATGTAGTTCTCAAAGAAATTCAGCGTGACATAGAAAGGCTGGTCCTTTGAAGGGGGAATTACAACCGTGTTTCGTTGTCTGCTACCATAACAGCTCCTTTATAGGATCCAGTTAGCTCATGACATCACCAGGAGGAACCACGTCCGGTTTCGGCCCCTACTGCTCTACCATTTAGACGTGGTGCCCCCCCCCCTTCGGAGGTGTCTTCAGCTCTGGTGTTGGGTGCATGTCTTCTTTCTTCTTCTTTCTTCTCTTCCCTGGCCTCTTCGATGTATCGTCAGCGAGTCTTAGCCGGTGACTGACTGACTTGTCAAATTTTTCCCTTTAAATACCTGCCGCTAGGCTCCAGCAAGCAGCCCCAACAAGTTGTAACTTATTTTTGCCAGATGAGTGAACTGGAAGAACGTGAAATAAAAAGTCTTGCTCAAGGATTCAATCTGCAACATTGTATTGACGTACTCACAGCCTAATGATCTTGAGCCGAATACCCTCAGCAATCAGCCACGCGCCTTCACTGTTTGTTTATAAATTCTCTGGAGAAGGAGAAACATACTTCATCTACTATTTTTTTCGAAACGAGTTTATGTCATTTTTTTCTGCTTTGAACAAGGAACATTTCAGAAAACATTCTGAAGAGAGTAATGTTTATCGCCGGCAAAAAGTACGTGTGTATGTGCGTTTGTATGTATGTATGTATGTATGTATGTATGTATGTATGTATGTATGTATGTATTTATGTATATATGTAGGTATATATGTATGTTTGTATGATTGTATGCATGCATGAATATTTTTATGTATGTATGCATGTATGTATGTATATATGTATGTATGTATATATGTATGTATATATGTATGTATGTATGTATGTTTGTATGTATGTATGTATGTATGTATGTATATATGTATGTATGTATGTATGTATATATTTATGTATATATGTATGTATATATGTATGTATGTATGTTTGTATGTATGTATGTATATATGTATGTATGTATGTATATATTTATGTATATATGTATGTATGTATGTATGTATGTATGCATGTATGTATGCATGCATGTATATTTTTATGTATGTATGTATTTATGTATTTATGTATGTATGTACATATATATGTATGTATGTATGTATGTTAGTATGTATGGATGCATGTATGTATTTATGTATGTATGTATTTATGTATTTATGTATGTATGTGCATATGCTTGTGTGCATATGCTCGTTTGAATACTGTCAGTGGTATTTTTTGTTCACGACAAATGTTGAAATCAACATTGCTCTCATTTTCTTTTTAAAGAAAGTAGTTGTTATTTTTTTTTTTTTCAAGTTTGTCTGCTTGTACGGAGAAGGTAGCTTTCTATTTTTCTCCTTTTTAAACCTCTGTAAATATTTTTATCACAAATTTGTTGTGACTAAGGGTCATGTTTGCTGATTGCAGCTCTAACTCTCTGTGATGAGTTCCTCCTTCTGCTCCATCATGCCAAAAAAAAAAAAAAGAACCATGTTCAATTATGGCTCCGAGAAAAAACATTGAAAAGAAAACGTTCAAAATATATCTTTTTTTTTTGGTTTTTGTTTCTGTCTAAACAAATAAGAGTAAAAATTAAAAGCACAGTTCACACCGGTCTTTGTAAAATATCCGCGTGATACAAAAGAATCTTTTGAAAAAGAACAACAAATTGTAACCCAAAACAGGGGCATAAATAAACACATCTTGCAACAAGAAACAGACGTAACAACAGCAACAGCAACATCATCATCATCATGATTATCATCATTATCATCACCATCATCATCAATACCATCATCATAATCATTGACGACGATGATAGCAAATCGACAATAACAACGTTAACGATAATGGTTTCTTTATTAGCCACAAGCGCTTGAAGAGAAAATTAAAAACTCGACGATACTATGAAAACAATAAGGATTGCGATTATAAATTCCATTGATACAGAAAAACATGAAGAGACCTTAAACAAGACATGTGCCAGAAAAGGTACGGTATGGGGCAGGTAAGTTGCACAAGAACTAAGGGAAGCACAAATATTGGTGCAGAAATAAATGTAAAAACGTGATGAAACACAATAATTAACAAAAAATATAATTAAATGAAAAAATAAAAACGCATATCAGTTGCGATGCAGCACGTCATGTGGCTGTCTGCTGCCGCTTGTATTGTGGTCCAGTGCAATGCACTTAACGGAATCCATTCACAAATTTTGAATAGGTTGGGGTAACAACACTCATCTAATCCCGGTTGATATGTTCTAGTTTGTTATTTTATTGTCTTTACTTAGTTTTATTTGCTGCATGGGCTTGCCATCCAAACATGTATTGTAAGATTTGAATTCAGAATGAAATCAGGCGGAAGTAAGTACTACTGTTTCGGAATAGCGTCAGCCCACCAAACGCGACTGGTATATATTAACTCCATCATGAAAAAGTGAAAGACAAAATTCACCACGGTGAGATTAGAACTGAAGATGCAGAGGGCTAGAACAATTAGCCGCCTGGAATTTTCCTCCAGCTTGGTTACTTCGCTGTAATATTCTTATAACTTTGCTCTCAGTTATGCATCTACGATGCATAGACAGTCCTGAAATTCTTCTTTATTCAATTTTGCTTTGTTTAGTCACGTCAGGTATTTGTCATATAGCATTTTTTTCTTGCCACAGACATTGTGGGTTCAATTCCTGAACCGGGAAGGTTTCCTTTCCTGTTGCTCTGCGATCGGTTCGATACCCGACGTGCAGTACTCCATGCATATTTTCAAGCAACGGCAATTTGAGGAAAGGAGTGAGCTATTGAACAGTAACAATACTAAAATCAAATTATTTCTGCTGGTTGTTCAGCAACAAATTACAGAACCGCTTTCTCAGACTACGTGAGACTATCACCATTTTGTTTTTATTTGTCTATTTACTATATGCCTAAGCTTGTCGCAG
>NC_043006.1:100248054-100256936 GCF_006345805.1 Octopus sinensis | reverse complement strand
TAAGGTAGAGACGCTGTTGTTGATGGTATTCGAAAGGGTAGGGATGTATATTATGATAATGATATGAATACGTTTTTGTTGTTAAGATCAATCACAGCATCGACGCAGCAAGGCCTTATGACTGAAAAACATTTTAAATGTGACCGCCATGTTTGTTATTTTCAGGTAGAAAAAGATGAGAAATTTAGTCCTATCTGTGAGTAAATAAGTCAGTGTCTCCTCTACTTACGGTGATAGTGAGCAATATGAGGAATATTAGGTTTCTATTTCTAACATGCCGTGTGGCTGCGTAGACACTCTCTCATCATTAAACAAATGAAAGGCAGCGAGCTGGCAGAACCGTTAGCACGCCGGGCAAAATGCGGAGCGGTATTTCGTCTGTCGTTACGTTCTGAGTTCAAATTCTGCCGAGGTCGACTTTGCCTTTCATCCTTTCGGGGTCGATAAATAAAGTACCAGATACGCACTGGGGTCGATGTAATCGACTTAATCCATTTGTCTGTCCTCGTTTGTCCCTTCTGTGTTTAGCTCCTTGTGGGTAGTAAAGAAATAGGTATTTCGTCTGTCGTTACGTTCTGAGTTCAAATTCCGCCGAGGTCTTCTTTGCCTTCCATCCTTTCGGGGTCGATAAAATAAGTACCAGTTACGCACTGGGGTCGATGTAATCGACTTAATACCTATGTCTGTCCTTGTTTGTACCCTCCATGTTTAGCCTCTTGTGGGTAATAGAGAAATAGGTATTTCATCCATCTTTGCGTTCTGTGTTCAAATTCCACCGAGATCGACATTGCCTTACATTCCTTCGGGTTTGATAAAATGAGCACCAGCATATTAATGCCTCATTGATGATTTAATTACCAAAAGACAAAAATGAATTCCCCAATTACCCAATGGTGTCATTAGTTACTTAGTAATGAGCTTCACCATGTTAACCATAATGGTATCGTTCTTCGAGATTTTGCATGGATTTTTGTTGCAGTGTTTCTTTTGCTGAAAGCAGTTCCTCTCTTGGTGAGAATCTGTTTTCTCTTCATCTTTCCTCCTTTTTTGTTTTTTACATTGTTTCCACAGATAAGTCCATTCAATATTGATATTTCACCTCTCATTATTTCAATCTCTTTTTCACTCGTACTTTTCCAGTTTGGAATTCTTCTCAGGTTTGTATATCTTTGTTTTTTCAGAGACATACAACTGGTTTCAATTGTTTTAACAGCTGCGTAAATAATTTCATTTAATTCAGTGATATCTGGTTTTAGTTCTTGTATAATTCCCTTTCTTACACAGTTCCTAATTTTAACTTTTATTCTATTTTGGATTGTATTTGAGATCTTATGAAATAGTTCTATATCATGCATATTAGTATGTCTTACAACTGCAAGCTTATATCCGGGTTTTCTGTTTCAGTTCTATCATAGACTCTCAGTGACCTTCAGCAAATGCGTATTCTTCAAATATCGTTTCTTTACCACTTTCCTCGCTATCTTTATCACGTTCATTACAATTTATTTCTCCAGACGTTTGCATGATCTTGTCTCGTGGAGAGTTGCTCTCTACGACTGCTTCTTCATTTCCTTGCTGTCTTATATTTGGTCATTTTCCGTTGCGTGCTTGATCGCAGTTATTTCACTATCTGTGAGTCTTTTATTTCTTAAGATATCCTTCCTAACGTTTGCTAACTTGTTTTCGTCCAAACATAGTCTGCTGTCTTGATTTTGTGTTCTCCATATTTGATAAGTGTATGCGGTGTGTTTCTCTTCTGATGGCCTGCCTAATGCATAGTAATAGGCGTATATTACTTCTGTATACTCTTCACAGGTCCATGTGACCCTCTTACATTCTTCTTTCTGTTGTAGGTGTGGTGGTGGAATTGGAGGGCTAGAGTTGGGGTACTTCCCGTTCAAGTGATCGTCCAGAGAAGTGTGTGATAGTGGATGACTTTTCGAGCTCAGTCTACTCTCACCTGGGGGACGCGCTTGCAGAATAACCACAGGACAGGCGATCTGGTATACTGTTGCAGTTTTCCTTTGTGCTTCATTAGACATATTTTTGCTACATTAAAATCATCAGTATTGAACCCTTATTCTAGCAAATGTAGAGACGGTTGTTGTCTCTGCCACTATTGTAGACTCCACCTTTAACACCGTTACAGTTAATTTAACCTTGTTATTGCAGCATTGCTCATCATTAGTTACCACCAATAGTGCCTTGATCTGCATAGTTGTGGTTAACACTTCATAACAATGATGACAGTATAACCATTATTTATTTAAATCTGCCATCTTTACTACTACTACTGTGTGGTATTATCAAATGTATTTTAGTTTCAACTTTTATCTTGTACTTGAGATAATCATAAATATGCCAGGGTTGAAGGGAATTGTAGGAGGAAGGGAAACAGTTTAGTGAACAGAAAAAATTCAACTGGTTTGTACATCGATTCGGTAGATGGTCAGAAGATCAGCAATGGGTTTTCCTGTGCAATAAGGAGACAAAATAGGCCTCATACCCTTGGAGTCAGCAGAGGTCAAATCTTTTTACTAGTACTAGCTATCAATAAGAGCACTGATGTTGGCCCTGAAAAGAACCAATTCATCTTGACCTGTCATTAATTACTGATACGAAAAAGTAATATATATATATATATATTATATATATATATATTATATATATATATATATATATATACTGATGTTCTCATTGTTGAATTCTTGCATCTCTGATTTTTTTTCAATTTTTCTTTTTATTAATTTTGCTGTGCTTTACAGTTTTTGTAACTGTGCAGTGCTTAGGTCTTTAATTTTTTCTCGTGCATTTAATTGTGATGTGGCAATAAGAGGTGAGGTTACATATCCGGGTAGTCAGAGAGAAAGGAAAGGTAAAATTTTCACACAAAATTTTAGATATTAAAATCTTTAAATCTTTTAGAGATGACCTTTTGTATGTCCGATCAGGGAAGACTAGTGTTTTTGCAATGAAAATGATGTTTACATTTTTGGATACTCAGGGAGAAAGGAAAGGAAACGAAAGGAGGGTAAAATTTTCGCAGAAAATTGTATATATTAAAGTTCTAAAATTTACTAAGGACGATCTTTTGTTTGTCTGAACAGTGAAGACTGCAGTGTTCTAAGAATAAAACCTACAGAGGATGTTTACATTTTCCAAAAGTTAGGGAAAAGGGAAAGGATAGATATGCACAGAAATTGTTGATAGTAAAGTTTTTAAAGAGGGTCGTTCATGTGTTCGAAAACAGTAGTTATCTAAGTTTCAAAATTTATTTGGAGGGAAATTTAAAATACTCACAGGAAATTGTACATATATCCCATGGTTTTTACTAATTTTCCCCTTCTGAGAATCATTATACCACATTTCTCGATCCCAAATTCTATGCCAGTATTTTTACTAATCATCTGCTCAGTTGCCGACAAACTCCCAATTGCTTTCTCAGTCATTTTGAGTAGATTTCACGTTCAAAATATCCACCACTCTTACCCTGCAAGCACAACAAAATATATGTATGACTGACAATTATTGACAACAGCAAAGTTTTCGACATGATGTCAAACAAAACAAGATGATGAACATTTTACAGAATGATTGATATAAGTAAGAAATATTTTGGACGATCCAAGTACATAATTTTGCGGTAGCGATGACAGAAGTACCAGTATTCAGAGTGTGAGATCACACGTGAATCGTTCATATTATAGTATTGTTAAAGAATTCTCAAACAAAATGCAGTATGAAACAGTTAGCCGTATGTTCCTCAATACGTGCTAAAACAAAGTAGAAGAAAATCGAAAACATTAGAATCAGGTAGAACTGTAAATTGCCGTTAACTTTGTATCGCAATTTCTTCGGGTAGCTGGGACTGGACTGACGGGAGACACTATATATTTGGGAACGATCGAGGTGGATCAGCTGCAATAAACAGGGAACGTCACAGATTCGAAGAATCCCTGTGCCCGTTCATGGTTACCGAAACAAATGAGTCAGAAAAGGATGGCACAAAGCAGCAGGCTTAGTTATTATGCACAAGATATTTTGCCTAAAGAACTTTAAAGGCTATGAAATTGGATGAAGGTAGTGGAGAGCAGTTGAGACAAAGCCCCAGTTTTCGGAGAAGCACCAGTCATAGCTCCAAAAATGGTGGAGCAGATCACTATGTATCAGCTTCCCTACAACTTAGTTAAAAGCTACCAAACCCGCTATTTCTTTTGCGGGAAGTAGAACTTTCGGAAAATAAACAAGACTTCCAAACAATCTCAGAGGCCGCAGACGGTAAATGAAGATAGAATATCTACAACATAAAAAATAAGTAAAATTCAACTGAAAATAAACAAAAAAGTGGAAGAGATTTTCGTCACATACCTCCAAGCAAAATTCTTAGTCAATGGCGAATTAATAATAGATGTACTAAGAGGCAGTGGACTCACTATTTGTGTAGTGTTCGTCAGTTTAATATTGGCATTTAAAAGAAAGTTTATCTTAGTACGTTGGAATAACTACTACTGCCGAACGGAAAATATACGGAGGTGTGTTTTTGATTGCAAAATAACATAGTTTGAAAATTTGATCTAAAAGCTTGAAACAGAATGGATTGTGCTCAAGGAGTGAAAGATGCCAGGTGGTGATGTTAAACCTGGAGACAGACTGGGCTTGCCATCCAAACATGTATTGTAGGATTTGAATTCAGAATGATATAAGGCGGAAGTAAGTACTACTGTTTCGGAATAGCGTCAGCCCACCAAACGCGACTGGTACATAGTAACTCCATGATGAAAAAGTGAAAGAAGAAATTCACCACGGTGAGATTAGAACTCAAGATGCAGAGGGCTAGAACAATTAGACGCCTGGAATTTTCCTCCAGCTTGGTTATTTCGTTGTAATATTCTTATATCTAGCAATCAAAGAACTTTGGTCTCAGTTATGCATCTACGATGCATAGACAGTCCTGAAATTTTTCTTTATTCAATTTTGCTTTGTTTAATCATGTCAGGTATTTGTCATATAGCATTTTTTCTTGCCACAGACAGTACATTAAATTATGCAACATCACTTTTAGCTGAGCTTACATTTTTAGCCAGTTCTATTGTTCTTTCTCCTTTTTCTTTACATCTGTCTGTTGCACCAGCCGCTATAGCGCAAATGTTCGTTTCCTTCAAGATAGAAAACAGCTATTGTCTTTGTTACTGATTTCGATGTTTATATTAGTTTCCATTCAAACTTCAATACATATGTTTATATTAATATAGCTGATATTTTATTGTATTGTTCTCGTTGCAAAAGACCGTTAGCCTCCCTAGATTTGCGGTAAATAAAACATTTGTACGTTGGACTTTGAGTGATGTATCTTATATGCAGTAATTATTTTTCTTGTTTCCCGTCTAGTCTGGCTAATTCACTTATTTTCTAGTTTGTAGCGTCATAATTATATAATGTGGAACCGGAACAGATGTTGCATTAATGCCTATTACCTTACATTTTGTCTTGTTTCTCGCTATGTTTAATTATTAATAAAATGTGTCTACGCTTTCCTTCCTAAATTTTTCTTTCATTTGCATGTGTTTGTGCTCTGTCTTGTTCATTAATTAATAAGTATCTGTAAATTGTGTTTAGTCTAATTTTCTTATCTTTGTTTCTTCATTTAACACAACACTATTGTTTTTATTTATGGTTGTATAATCAATGTTGTTTTATGTCTGTTGTTTTTTGTTATATTTCTACTAAACCGAACTCCATCTGAATTCCTCTACTGAAACCGTGTACTGTTCATAACACTGTTTCAAGTAGTTTGTGTTTTGTAGCAGACGACAAGAATACATTCGCATACGACAGGTGTTTGACTATCTAGACATTACTGTTATCCGTGTCCAGTCAGTTTAGCATATTGGTCAAAGTTGTTAACAAGAAAGTATAGTAGAGGGAGCGAGTCACCATAGAACAGTCTTCTTCTAACAAGGACGGTTTTATAATAATAATAATAATAATAATAATAGTCTTAACTGGTACATCACACGTATTGAGAAGAGCATTGTCGATGTGAGAACTATTACTACCCATGTATTTTAATTTAACTTTAAAAAAAATGAACGAACTATTGAGTTTAGCTTAATGGCCTACCAATGTATACTATGAGTTTCTTTGCCCTAGGAGTCGGGAAGACACCCGGCAAGAAATGGAAGCAAATTTGAAAGAAGAAAAAAAAAAAATAATAATAATAATGATGATGCTGATAATGATGATGATAATAACAATCCCTTAGGAATGAGGACGCAGGTTCGAAATTTCCCCAAAACACATGAAGACGGCTGGAGGGGATATCAGCCGAAACGTTGTGTTAACAACAAACAAGATGAGGACAAATATCCGTCGAATGTAAATATTGTAAATAATGTAAAAATATGTCAACCGGGAGTTTATACTGTTTTTTGATTCACAAAACGGTCCTCAGAGAGGCAGTACTTTGCGCAATATGCCTGCAGTTCCAAATAATATTGATTTCTGCAATAAATCTAGACTGAAGGGTGTTTCTAAAGTTTTCACATGTTTCTTCAGATTGGGTGGTATTGAACCCAGTGCGAGCTGGCAGAAGCGTTAGCACGCCGGGCGAAATGCTTAGCGGTATTTCGTCTGCGTTACTTTGTGAGTTCAAATTCCGCCGATGTCGACTTTGCCTTTCATCCTTTCGGGGTCGATTAATTAAGTACCAGTTACGCACTGGGGTCGATGTAATCGACTTAATACCTGTGTCTGTCCTTGTTTGTCCCCTCTGTATTTAGCCCCTTGTGGGTAATAAAGAAATAGGTGTTGAACCCAGTGCTCCGATGACAATAGGGACAACCTTTATATTTGACTCCCGGAGCTACCACATCTCGGTGGTCTCAATCCTCAGGTCTCCATATTTATCAATTTTTTTCTCTTTTTTTCACGGTAATATCTTGATCTCCTGGCACTGCTACTTCGATTATTAGGCACTCTTGTTTGTTACACCTAAAGGTTACTAGGTCCGGCCTTCGGTACTTTAACACCTTTTCTGCCTTATGTCGTCGGCAAAACCAAGCGTCAGAATATTTTCCCCTTCCTCTTTTCGTCCAGTACCTTTTCTGGTGTAACCAGGCACACGTTATCTAATGTCCATACATCCGGCGTAGTAGCCAGTGAAGGGCTACCTTGTCATGTCTGCGCTTGTACTCTTTCTGCGCAACAATTTTACCAGCACTAACAATGTCAGACACGCTTCCAACCCATATATATCTTGGTATATATCTTGAGTTCACTACAGAAGACTTTAGGAACAGCCCATATGTTGAGGGCAGTCACAAGATTCCGTGAGTCCAGCTTTCATTTGAAGAGACGTTTGAGGCGCTTCAAATATGCAATGATGACCTTGTTTTTAATTTCTCTTTGCAAGGTATTGTCCAGCTACAGGATCCCAGCTCCTTGTACCCATCATAATCCGGGTCCTCAGTTTTCTCTCCGTTTAGAAATTCTATGCCCTTACAATCTACTCTTTTCACATTATTATTATTATTATTATTATTATTGAGTGAGAGAGCAGTTCATGCCATCAAAGTGACACTGGGGTAAAATATATGAAGCCCAATATACCCATCATGACTACCCGTCTGATAAAGGTACACCAGGCACATGCATCACAACCATATGGCGCGACATGATGATCTCATATCAAGATAAACAGCACATGACCTTGCAGGTGGGGCCCAGTTAGAATTTTCTTCAGGTTGAGTAGCCATCCCGCTCAAACGGTCCCTGAATAAGGGTGTTTAAGGATGTTGAAAGAACCACCCATGTTTCCAGAGGTGAACTATTCAAACCCCAAAAAGAATCCCTCTCAACACATGGCTATGATGCTCCCCCACTACTCTGCTCGTGATCAGAGATGCACATATCGTCAGCCACTAAGGGACATGCTCAACTGGTTAAGGTCAAACAACTGACAAGCAAATCTGTGGTATTGAGCAGAATATTTGCTGTAGCCCATCTTTTATACCAAGACAAAACAATGTACATGATAACACTTCCAATCAGTTAAGATCAGAAGCCATGAGAGCCACTGCCTGGTACTGCATCAGGGCATTTTACCTGGTACTGCATCAGGGCATTTACCTGGTACTGCATCAGGGCATTTGCCTGGTACTGCATCAGGGCATTTGCCTGGTACTGCATCAGGGCATTTGCCTGGTACTGCATCAGGGCATTTTATTATTATTATTATTATTATTATTATTATTATTATTATTATTATTATTATTATTATTATTATTATTATTATTATTATTATTATTATTATTATTGTTATTAATATTACTATTATTGCTTTTGCAATAACGCAAGAGATGTACTACGGTCACAACTGTTCACTAACAGTGAACTAAGGTATACACCTCTTATTTTTCGAGCATTTTCCGGAGTGTTCGAGAGGTTCCGAGCAGTCCTGTTTTCTGAAAGTGCTCCACCCTTATTGCAGTCCCTATTTGTTCCATGTACTTCTCGAGATCTTTCTCACTGATCCCAGGGCTCCCACAATTATCATAAATTCTCACAGGATCTTTGCGTTATCATTTTCGATAATGCCTTCGGATTTGTGGTCGTACCAATTTTTTCCTCTGTCAAGTCCATACATGTTGCAAAATGTCCAATGGTCAAGCCTTGCTATATTGTCGTGGAGTCTCTTATATTCCTTCTGGGCTAGTGGCGTATATTGGTTGGTAATATACCATTCGGTTTCACCATTTTTTCCACAGATTCTGCACTTATCACTTTCTGATGTGTTGTCTACTCTGTATTTTATGTAGTTTGCTCTTAGTGCTTGCTCTTGGGCAGCAGCGATTAGAGAATCCGTTTCCGGTTTTAAATCAATT
>NC_043006.1:100190554-100243054 GCF_006345805.1 Octopus sinensis | reverse complement strand
ATTATGTAGATTTGTTTGTGGAAAATATTCGAAGATGCATGAAATTGATCGTTAGAAAAATCATAGCTTTTGGCCGAAATATTAAATGTTACGTGGAGGATGTGGTACGATATATGTATGAACTGTTTTGTGAGTGAAAACACAATGATTGAATTTGTTTTGGATACAAAGGAGGTCAGAAATTAAAGTAAAGTGAGACTTGAGAAGAATGTTGTGGTCTGGGGTATATGATCGTTCATTCTAAAACAAATTAAATTTATTTATGAGCAGAAATATAAAATGTGTTGTTTCGTAGCCAAACAGAAAATTACGTTAATCCCTATGTAAGACGTAGAGAATCATTAAAGAAAGGAAGAGAGAAGTGCAGATCGATTATAGAAACATAGTTACTGATATAGATGCTTATGTGGCAGTACAACGATAAACATAGGCACAAGCATTTATGTACATAAAAGTCGAGCATACTTTAGAAACGTGATATGAATATACTATTATTTGCGTATATACGCATAAATTAGTATATAGCTATATTCGGACATAGATGGCTGGATACTCATGAATAAAAACATATACACTCACGTAATTATATGTACGTACGTATGTATGTATGTATGTATGTATGTATGTATGTATGTATGTATGTATGTATGTATGTAGTATGTATGTATGTATACACACACACACACAATATATATATATAGATAGATAGATAGAGAAATGGATATATATATACATGTATTTGTATATGTATATATATATTATATATATATATATATATATATATACATGTATATATATATATACATATATATATATATATAATATATATTTTACTCATATATTCATATATATATATATTTATATATTTATACACGTATATACATATATATATATATGTATGTATGTATGTATTTATGTATGTATGTATGTATTGTTTGTGTGCATGCGGGAGTGGGTATGTGTGTGTGTGTTTTGAAACTTCCATATGCAACTGGACACTTATTCGGATAGATACCCATGCGTATTAATGTATGGTGATTTATAAATTTACAGATATACTCCTTCCCACGCATGCATGCACGCATACAGGTACCTGTATTTATGTAGCTATATTTATGTCTGTACGTTTGTATATACGGGAATAAAAGTAGAATGACCTAAGGATATTACATTCATAAATATATACTTACATACCGAAAACATATATATGGATATATGCTAGGGTAGTCCCAAAAGTACGTCTCCTAAGTCCTGGGGGAAGCAGGGAAACTGCGTGCGGCTATTAGCAACACTGTTTTGTTTGTTGTGCATATATATAATAATATATATATATATTATATATATATATATATATATATATATTATATATATATATATATATATATATATGTATATATATAGTCATACGATATAGTGTATATTTAAACACATAGAGAATCCACTTATAGAGATTTCGCATTAGAAAGAACAGCTAAGTTCTATGACCCAAAAAAATTCGCGACAAAATATAATATATATATATATATATAATTGAAATATTAAAATAACTAAGTCTCTCTAAAAGACAAGCGGCAGCGTTCCCGAAAATAATAGTTATCGCCATACTAATATGGCATTCTTATAAAAATAAGAAAAAAGCTGTCCGCTTATTAGCTCCATGAGGCCATCGCCTTAAGTTAGCTATTGATACACAAACTGTCCATATACCTTCGAACAAGGGAGGTCAGTCGTTCCACACTACTTGACCGGCAGCTACAGACGCTTTCGGGGTCGTATTGCCCCTTTTCAATGCAGCGTACCAGCCAAGGTGTCGCTTCCGACAATCTCTGTTCGATGGTTTTATTTACCTAGTTTCAGTGGAATACATCCACTTATTTTCAATAATAGAAATATTAAAATAACTAAGTCTCTCTCAAAGAGAACAGCGGCAGCGTTCCCGGAAAATAATAGTTATCGCCATACTAATATGGCATTCTTATAAAAATAAGAAAAAAGCTGTCCGCTATTAGCTCCATGAGGCCATCGCCTTAAGTTAGCTATTTGATACACAAACTGTATCCATAACCTTCGAACAAGGAGGTCAGTCGCTCCACACTACTTGACCGGCAGCTACAGACGCGTTCGGGGTATTGCCCCTTTTCAATGCAGCGTAGCCAGCCAGTAGGTGTCGCTTCCGACAATCTCTGTTCGATGGTTTTATTTACCTAGTTTCAGTGGAATACATCCACTTATTTTCAATATAGAAATATTAAAATAACTAAGTCTCTCTAAAAGAGAACAGCGGCAGGCGTTCCCGGAATAATAGTTATCGCCATACTAATATGCATTCTTATAAAAATAAGAAAAAGCTGTCCGCTTATTAGCTCCATGAGGCCATCGCCTTAAGTTAGCTATTTGATACACAAACTGTATCCATATAACCTTCGAACAAGGTTATATGGATACAGTTGTGTATCAAATAGCTAACTTAAGGCGATGGCCTCATGGAGCTAATAAGCGGACAGCTTTTTTCTTATTTTTATAAGAATGCCATATTAGTATGGCGATAACTATTATTTTATATATATATATGTATACACATATATATTAATAAATTTTAGGGTAGCAAAAAATTCTAGAAAAATTCTCCGCTACCAGCGGTCAAGTGAGAAAGAAAAAATAGTCAATAGACTATGTAATATGCATTTAAACATATAAGGGATGACCATAAGAGGACATCCGACTCACTAGAAAGAACAGCCAAACTCCAAACCACTAATAGTTGTAATTCTGAAATGGAACGAGAAATAAAAACGTTTACCCTCTCCTTTCTGGACTATGCATAGTTTCGGCAATCTTTGTATATAAAATAAATTTATTTACCACTGGCGTTGCCTCTTCAGCAGAAAAGCCAAGGACTAATTTGGCTAATTTCGAAATTAAATCGGCAGTTTATATTTACTGCTGAGAAAACCGCTCGAGTGTGGTGGATTTTGAAAACTTATAGCATATAGACTCGAGGCACGTTTATTATCGCCGCGTGGATATATGGTAGTCCTTGGCGTTTCTGCTGAAGAGGCAACGCCAGTGGTAAATAAATTTATTTTATTTACAAAGATTGACGAAACTATGCATAGTCCAGAAAGGAGAGGGTAAACGTTTTTATTTCTCTTTCCATTCCAGAATTACAACTATTAGTGGTTTGGAGTTTGGCTGCTCTTTCTAGTGAGTCGGTTGTCCTATTATGGTCATCACTTATATGTTTGAATATATATATATACATATATATATTAACGGATCATTGGCGCAAAGCAGTGTTTAGGTATAAGCAGAATGTAGGTTAGCTGAAATATATTTGTCACATATTTCAAATGCTAAAGGGAAACACACTGCAGTTACCATGGAGAAAGAATCTCTATTATGCTAAAAAAAAAAAGTGTGAAAAGCTTTATTAAATTCTGCGCGTGTGCTTAAAGCTAAACGGAGTGTAAAGATGTGGATGTGGAAATACGTGTATGCATATTTGAGTAGAGGAAGGAGTACATATAACCATAGCATTGCAGATATATATCCATATCGTTGTTGTTGTTGTTGTTGTTGTTGGCATCCTTTTTGTCTCGGGAGACAATGGAGTTGCGCATAAAATAATCAAGTCCGGCTTCTACATTTCATGTCCTAATACATTTCCTGCTGTGACTGTGTAGTCCTATCCTGGACAAACACTCCATCTGACAGGGTGCTGCAAATGTAGCGAAGACCTTTCCTGGCTGGTTGTAATGTCATAGTTTCTTGACGTATTTTCTTGTCTTTCCATTTCTCCTCTCTCTGTCATTCCTTTGTGTTCCCTCTTTTACGGTACGTCACCAATCTCCACGCCCTATATTGATATATCTCCCCAGCTACCGTGGGGATATATCAGTATAGGGGCGACATAGTACTGAAATTCTTCAATAAAGCAATGAATATACTGGCAATGTAAAGTCGGGAATCAATCAGACTTGTAAAGCGGAGCATCAGTCAGAGTTGTCATGTTGGATAGTTGCAGGATGTAGCGTTTATGGTAGTGTTTGTGTGTCAAGTATTTATTTGTAGTGAATGCCCAGGTGGTTTGGATGACAAAGGAGCTATGGAGTGGGAAATTTGAATAAGTTAATCTCGAAGAGGAAGATGCATTTGTATAATAAAAGAATCGTTTGCTGAATTCACTAAGTACCTGGTTGAATTACTGTTATGTGGAAGCAGGATAGGAGATTGCAATGTAAGAAGTGTTATTGCCTGTTTGTAGCTAACGGTTTGTTCCTCGAGGGGTTTTATTTTATATTGTCGTTAATTGCAATAGGTTCAAATCGTTGCTTTGTAATTTATTTCGATTGGCATGGTTCAAATAATTATTTTAACTTTCTTGATATGAATAGAATTTGTTTTCTTATTTTTAAGAGAAAGAAGAGAAGTATTTTCGTTGGAGGATAATTTCTAGGTTTCTGTTCATGGAATTGGTGCCAGTTCGGTGTTTGGAATTTTGGTTGAATATAGATAATACATTGTTGGGGAATATTAGTGAAGAATGAAGTGTTATATAATGTACATAAGAGGAAGTGTATTTGGAAACGATGATAAGTAGGTGATTGATGTAGAGATGGAAGAGCGTGGACTTGAACCATACTATGGGGTAAGCCAGGCTTTAAATAGTGGGGTACAGAAAGAGCACCATCAACACACTCTGCAATAGTGCAATTTGTTAGGAAGCTGCTGTTCCATGAGATGAAAGACGCTTGGATCCTGGAGGTAGGTAGCTTTGATAGAAGATCTCCATTCTAGACACTATCGGAAGCCTTACTGGTGACAAAGATGACAACATTAGTCTCAATAAAATTCTCTATGGTGAGATATCACGTATGTGGAACTTTACGGAAGCTGTTTTATGACTGAAAGTTTAGTCAGTACGTATAGGTCACAGAAATCTTCACAACAGAAACAGTTATCCTAATACATGAATAACATATCAAGTGTGGTGAGTTGTTTACTCTTAGGAGTAAAATATATTTCCGTCTTTCTTTTCGGAGAATTATTTCGGTTGTAAATTACAGGACATACATAATCTGCAAGTCTACCGAACTGTATTGAAGAATGAAACGGTGAGCTCACGCTTCAATTGTCCAGTGTCTGTCTGAGTGTATATATCTGTATGACTGATCGCAGGATTGTGAATTCAGAGTGACAGCATGCAGCATAGGTCAAGTATGCAAGGATATATTAGAGGCTCTCGAACCGGTAATGATATTAAAATCATAGCATGTACAGTTGTATTTAACAAGTCTCCGTACATACAAACGTGTAAATATCTAGTCAACGTAAACTGTCTCGGGAGAGTAATTCTGGTTATAGAGAATATTTCTAAAGCGCACATTAGTTTCTGACTTCACCGAACTGTAGAACACGAGTTTCTTTCTTCTTATGCTCCGTTACTTACAGACAGCGAATCTGTTTAGATACAAGAATCACAGTTGGTCTACAAACAACGGATTCAGTGACTGAGCTGATGAGGCATAACAGCGCAGAAACCCGTGTTTTGCAGTATAATGTGGCTATTCGTTCTTTAGCGCCGTGTCATTTCACACATGTTTATGAGGAGAATTTTCTCTCCGGGAAATTTCCACAGCGAAGGTTGACTGTACAAGAACATGACAAATATGAACGTGCAGAACTTTACACACACACACACACACATACACACACACACATACAATACACACGCACACACACGAAACCACATGCGCTATACTGAAACGCGCACACACACTCACGTACTTTACATACATATGTACGCGCGCGCGCAAGCACACACATAGATACGTGCATATGTGTATGTATGTACTTGTATACATACACGATCATATGCAGATATGTGAAGAAAATGAGCTCTAATTTGAAAATAGCTTATGCATTGTCGCTATGATACGTTTATCGTACATTTTATGCGTGTATGTATAGATTTTCGTCGGTAAAGAACATTTCTGTCTTCGTTATTTCCATGAAGTAGTGTTCCATTTTTTATTCAATAAATGAAATAACTCTTCAAACATGAAGCCAATATGGAAACAAGCAACGGAAGATGTCAAAAGCAAATTAGCTCTATGGTTTTTCAAGCAGCAACAATGGCGACAACAATAACGACAACAATTTTCGAAAGAAATAATAATGCAAGCACGAATATTACTAAATTTTGAACTTTCTACTGAAACTCGAGTGGAGAAAAAAAAAAAACCCTATGAAAAAATGTGATTTCGTCCATAAAATATTCATGAATATTTTTGTCTGAATTTAAAATGGTTAGTTTGGTGCCAGTATTTCATAAGCAGAATATTCTTGCTAATATAGCTGCTTTTAAAAAATATATTTGCTTCCTGTCATTGTAAGAAATGGTTATATTTCATGTCGAAATTGAAAATTTCTTGTTTTGTTTATACTATTTCTTTTTTTTTTTCTGCTGCTACCGTATCTTAAAGGGAAATGAAGTTTAAAGAGAATAGGGATATGGGCTTCAATATGATTTTTATAGCTATTATTATTATTATTATTATTATTATTATTATTATTATTATTATTATTGTTATGGTTATCATGATCATCATCATCATCATCTTCATCATCATCATCATCATCATCATCATCATCATCATCATCATCATCATCATCATCATCATCATCATCATCATCATCATCATCATCATCATTATCATTATCATCATCATTATCATCATCATCATTATTATTATTATTATTATTATCATTATTATTATTAACAACATTGCTATATCCATTGCTGTTTTTTTATTATTATAAGAGTGTTATTTTTACTGCGTGCTTCGACTCCATAATCGGACATAGTGAGGGACGCCTGCAATGTTCAATTTGAGTTTTAAAAAATATTTTCTATCATACGTGCGTTACAATGTGTCGATAAATCTTTACATTCAATGGGTACATCATCTGATATTGCGATTTCTTTGTATTTCATATATATATACGGAAGTTATGTGACATCCTTCATATGCTTACACAGCCGAAGGCAATGTTACAATGACTGTGTATCCCATCCCGAGATATTTTGATAACATACTTATATCTAATACCTTCGTTTTCAAAGTATTTTAATACTTTCGTAGACCTTCTTTTTATGTGTTAAACACTCTTTTTTTATCCTTTCGATTAACCATTTCCCTCTTTGTCTCCTCTCTATATATATATATGTATACATACATAAATATATATATATATATATATATATTATATATATATATATATATATAATATATATATATATATTATATATATATATATATATTATATAAGTCTTCTGTATTATAAATAACACTTTATCATTTTTACTTCAATTATGTGAATAGAGGGGAAACAGGTGTCGAAGTATAATCTTCTCACATCGAAACCTCTTTTGCTCTATGTATATTGCATTTTTAATCTTCGTGTATTTATTCATGATATTTTTAATGCCCTTTAGTTATTGAATACTCATCAGTGTGGAGGTTTGTTGGAGTGCCTACAAAACTATAACCATTATCACTAAGCAGGATTGATATATTAATAAAAAGAAACATACCCAGACAGGTGAGTTGTGGTAACTATATGAATGTGGGAAAAGATGCTTTGATATCTTCAATAACTCTTTGTGTTTCAAGCTTAAATTTCACTAAAATGCGTGTTAAGATTATGTTGTTAAGCTCACCAAAATGCATGCAACTTAATTCATTGTAACGCACGTATGATAGAAACTATTTTTTAAAAATCAAATTGAACATTGCAGGCGCCCCTCGCTATGTCCGATTATGGAGTCGAAGCACGCAGTAAAAATTACACACTCTTATAATAATAAAAAAAACAGCAATGATGGATATAGCAATGAATTATTTCTGTAGGAAAGATCTGTAAAATGCAATGAGGTCTTTATTCTCTGTTCCCTAACTGAATAAGAAATGTCATTCCTTTATTTTGTACTGGAAACATTATTTGTTCATAGATCTTCCCTTAATAATTTGTCCATAGATCTTCCACTAATATTTCCTTCTATAGATAATCTGTTTATAGATCTTCCCTTAATAATTTGTTCATAGATCTTCCACTAATATTTCCTTCTATAGATAATCTGTTTATAGATCTTCCCTTAATAATTTGTTCATAGATCTTCCACTAATATTTCGTTCTGTGGATTATCTGTTTATAGATCTACCCTTAATAATTTGTTCATAGATCTTCCCTGAATAATTTGTTAATAGACTTCCCATTAATAATTTGTACATAGATTTTTCACTAATAATTTGTTCCATAGATCTCAACTTAATAATCTGTTCATAATTCTTCCCTAACAAATTTGTTCATAGATTTCCTCTTAATAATTTGTTCATAGATCTACTATTAATGATTTGTTTATAGAATGGATGTTCCCTTAATGAGTTGTTCCTAGATCTTCCCTTAACATCCTGATCATAGATTTCCCCTTACTAATTTGTTCATAGACTTTCACATAATTATTCAGATCTTTCTTTAAAAATTGTTTCATAGATCTGCACTTAACAGTTTGTTCATGATAATTTTTACACAGATAATTTTTACACAGATCTTCGCCTAATGATTTGTTCATCGATTTTCCATTAATAATATGTGCATAGATCAGCCCTTCATAATTTTTAAAACAGATCTACCCTTAATAATTTGTTCATAGATCTTACCTTAAAAATTTGGTCATCTACCCTTTATAACTTCTTTAAAAGTCCTTACTTTATAATTTGTTCAGAGATCCTCTCTTAATAATTTGTTTATTGACCACCCCTTCTATTATTCATAGATTTTCACTTAAAAATGTGTTTATACATCTTCCTTTAATAATTTGTTCTTAGATCTACCCTTAACAATCTGTTCATAAATCACCCCGTAATAATTTGTTGATAGACCTTCCCTTTAGTTCATAGATCCCCTCTTAATAATTTGTTATAAGATCTACCCTTAATAATATATGATCATAGTTCTTCCCTCAATAATTTGTTCATGAATCTCACCTTAAAATATGTCCAGGGAGCTTCCCTTGATAATGTTCTCATAGATTTACCCTCTTCCGTTAACAATTCGTTTAATAGATTTCCTTTAATAATCTCTTTATAGCTCACATCTAAAATATTTGTCGATTGACATTCCCTTCATAATTTGTTCATAGATCTCTTTATAAATTGTTAATAGATGCACACGAAATACTTCATTCATAGATCCCCCTTCGTAATTTGTACAAAGATCTACCTTTAATAATTTGTTCGTATATCTACTCTTAATAATTTTTCATAGATGTTGTAGTAATTCGTTCATCTTCCCTTAATACTTTGTTCATAGACCTTCCCTGAATTTATTCTTAGAGTTACGGTTAATAATTTGTTCATAGATCTTCATTTAATAATTTGTTTATAGATCTCCCTTTAATAATTAGTTCATAAATCTTCCCTTAGTAATTTGTTCATAGATTTCCCATTGATGTGTTCAGTGATGTGCACCTAATAATTAGTGCATAGATAAGTTGTTCTTACATCTTTTGTTAATAATTTGTTCATAGAACTCCCTTTAATAGTTGTTGTATGGTATTTGGAATGCATTCTGCAAAACGAACTGCTTTTAACTTTAAACATGTATCTCCTATAAAACTGTTGAGGCCTTTTTTGATTTTAATATAAAAGCTGCTTAAATATTTTTAATAATCTTATAAAAGCCGTATATCTTGCAGGACACAGTACAAACAATGATCTTTTTATGACTTGGGAGATAGGAGTACTGACGTGAAAGCAGTTTATTCACTGAAATTGTAAACAAAGGCAGTGACATGTTTAGACTCAAAGGTAGTGATTTGTGGCTAATGAGACACAAATGTCGAAGCACGTGCTGTTGTTGGAAAAAGGGGGAACAGCAACTGGCCTATCTCTGCCTCAATCTGCAGGAGATTGAGACTGAATATACAAATCATCGCTTCATATTTTGCTGTACACAATACGAATAATGAATTTCCATATATTTTTAATCCTTTCTGCGACTCATTTCTTGAGTTACAAATCTCTCTCTTTCCCGTTACTGAATTGAATTGTAATTGTTTAAACCTTGGAGTTTCTTATAAGTATTTCATTGCTGCACTCTTAAACGGTTTGATATCCAAATTATTATCATGTTACACTAAATAACTTATCGGATTTCTATGTGGATGTACAAAGATAATTGATAATGATTTCTAACATATCATCTTCTTGCTTCATCTGCACTTTTACACGCAGTACAGCAATTATTTTTCTTGACAATTTTAAATGTCACTAAGTTTCAGACAATAGGAAGCAGTACTTCATGCATTTAAATGGCTTCTTAGCTTTGATAAAAAATAAAGTAAAATAACTCCGCTATTCTGAATTGATACGACATTATCACAGTCATCATCATCATCATCATCACAACAACAACACCGACAACAAACCTCTTCATTTCATTCATGCATAAGTATTTCTTCTTCCTTTCCTTCTTCTTCCTTTTATCCTTCGCATTATCATTATCATCGTTATTTTCATTATCATCTTTCAATTCTGTTTCCATTTCTTGCCGAATGTCTTCCTGACACCTAGAGCAGAGAAACGCATTACATACATTGGTAGGCCATTAAATTAAACACACCAGATCGTTCCTTTACAAAGTCATATGATGGGGGGAATGGAGAAGAAGGACAGAAAGAAAAAAGAGAAAATAAAAAATAAAAAAAGTAAGCAAAGAGACGTCCCCGGTTCGTAAGCACGTATCGACTTCAGTTTTTATGGACAGGCATGGCTGTGTGGTAAGAAGCTTGCTTCCCAACCTCATATCGCCGGATCAGTCCCACTGCGTAGCACCTTCGGCAAGTATCTTCTACTATAGCCTCGGGCCGACTAAAGCCTTGTGAGTGGATCTGGTAGACTTGTGAGTGGATCCGTAATCTAGCGGTTTGGGAAAAAGACACCGATAGAATAAGTACGAGACTTAAAAAGAATAAGTCCTGGGGTCGATTTGGTCGACTAAAGACGGTGCTACAGCATGGCTGCAATCAAATGGCTGAAAGGTGTAAAATAATGAAAGAACAAAATAAATGAAGGAGAAAGGGAAAGAAAATTCAGAGCAACAATGCACTTCTGAATATGTGTGACGTACAGTCTTTTGCCCTTCCCGCATGGACGGTAAGCCAGGGATCATTCTTAAATAATTGTCACTTCCTTTTTGGATCTTTCCAAGTGCTCCTACAATTACTGGTACTGTAATCGTCTTGGGTTGCCACATGTTTTCGATTTCGATTATATTTTCTGAACTTATATTCTTTTGCTGCAATATTATGGTCACAGGGTCTTCTCGTGTCAATCAATGAGAAGACTGACACTTTCGAATGTCACTACTTTTCAAACAATACCTAGTGTTGCTTCATGCTTTTAAATGACTTCTTAGCTTTGAAAAAACAAAACAAAACCGCTATTCGTGATTAATACGTCATTATCACAGTCATCATCATCATCGTCATCATCAACAACAATAACATCAACAACAACAGAAGCAACAGCAACAACATCATCATCAACAACTACAGCGACAATAACAAATGCAATCTTCCATTCTTTCATATATTAGGTCATCCTATAAACAATGCGGTTTTTTATACTTCGTTCATTTTTCAAAATTAAGTTAAACAAAGTTTTTTTCAGCTAAAGTATACTCTAGGTCATTTTCCTCAATGCTCTTCCATCTATCCGGTGGTCTTGCAAAGACCCTCTTCCAAGATTCACTTGTCGAGTCGAAAAATACGCCTCCAGTGCTGTTCTAACCTCGTCTACAGAATTCATATTTTTTCCGTCCAAATGATTTTGAAGACTGTGGAATAAATGGTAATCAAATGGGGCAATGCTCGGCGAATATGATGGGTGGGGCATCGTTTCCCATTCAAACTGCTCCATCCTTTGGGATGGCATCCTCGCTGTATGTGGGCAAGAATTATCCTGATTTAAGAACACATTTTAGTGCCTAATTTAACACACTCACCGGTAACATTTCTAATAATTTACTTATTTATTTTTCTAAAGTTTTCGTTGCGTCTTGCAGAATTTTCAATAACTATTAGGTATGAAGGAAAATGTCAGCTGTCCAGAGTCAGCAGACTGACTAATGAAAAGGTTTCAAGATGCAACGAAAAAGAAATAATAAAATAAACAGGTAAAATGAGTGGAAATTTTACCGGTGAGTGTGTTAAATTATAAGACACTAAAATAGAATGACTCTTCCCAGATACAACCAATTACTATAGTTATCACATCTCCTTTCCCCAACCTTCATATTTCCCACTTCAAATCATCGTAGTTGTTCAGTTTTTCTTCTTCTTTTACTTTGATCGTGTTGTCACCGAGAAATGCTATGTCGATTATCATGCAATTTTTTTTTTCTTTTTTATTCAGCACAACAAATTGTAGTTTCCGATGTCTCGTCAGGTGGTCGTACTGAATAATTACATCCCACATGATTTTGCAATCCTCACTCTCCCCGATACCTTCTCAGGTTTTCTCATACCACATCTCAGGTCTGTCTAGGCCGTGATTTGCATAGAGCTCCCAATGTATCACTCTTGTCATATTTTCTTGTCTTTTGTAATCGTGTAGTGCCAATTCCGAGCATTCACTAACAATGTACCATACAGTTTCACCCCTCTCAAACGCTGGTACTTCTTCTACACATATAAGTGCTTCTGTCTCTATCTTCAGGTCACTTCTCCTCATCCTCAGCCACGGGTCTTCTGTAGCTCTCTTGCAGACTGACTGTACATGTTTTTGTCCTTCCATGCTGTTTCTTCTTTATTCATTCTTTTTCTCTATATATTTTCCTTTCTTTACACAATTATCAATTTTGATGACGCGGACTTCCTCAGATGCTTCAGCAATGGTTCCACGGTTTCTTTTTCACACCATCCTAACTAGTTTTCCTCTGCTTCGACACAATCCTAGCAACTGATCAAACCTTTCCTATCCTTTCTCTTCGAGAAGTACAGACTTTCGGTGTCACTCTTAGGGTGGAAGTCTTCGTGCACTGTCAATTGTTCTTTCGTTTGCCATTTTATGATTCCAGCTCCATACCGAAATGATGCTATTGCCCATGTATTAACTGCTTGGATTTTATTCCACCCGGTCAATTTCGAGTGCAACACTAATCTTTGTCTTCAGAAATATTCCATTCTCAGTTGTTCTTTCGTATCCTTCTCCATTATCTCGCCATTATCTAGTATGCCAAGATATTTTGTAGTCATAGATTTCAATTTGTTTCGCTATTACGTTATTCTATCCCTATCAGAGGCTGTACCTTGCTTTTTTTCAGGTACATTATACCACACTTCTTGAATCCGAATTCTTTTCTAATGTCAGCAATAAAATAGTGGACGTGTTCAGGAACGAACTCACATGTGCCTCCTCCTTGCCATACAGCCTCAAATTATCCATGAAATAGAGGTGGTTGACTGTTTGAGATTTTCCCTTTAGTTGATATCCCATGTTTATTTTCCTAAGTACCAAGGACAGAGAGGTCGTGCAGAGAACAGTCCATCTTATGCTCGGGGTGCCCAAGGTTTTTCCGTTGGATGTCAAATCAGTTTTCCTCCTCACCATATTTCTTTTCAGAAAACACGCTACATTCCTCGCAATACCAAATAAATATAACATTTAAGGAGCACTCCGTCGGTTACAACGACGAGGGTCCCAGCTGATACGATCAACGGAACAGCTTGCTCGTGGAATTAACGTGCAAGTGACTGAGCAATCCACAGACACATGTACCCCTAACGTAGTTCTCAGGGAGATTCAGCGTGATACAAAGTGTGACAAGGCCGGCCCTTTGAAATACAGGTACAACTCATTTTTGCCAGCTGAGTGGACTGGAGCAAGGTGAAATCGAACTCACGACCTTACAATCGTCTGTCGAATGCCCTAACCACAAAGCCACGCGCCTTCACTTAAATATAACATAATGATCCATGAATATAGAATCATATAAGCTCTGTGGTAATCAATCTAGGCCATTCCCAAATTTGTCCTCTTTCGTTTACAATCTTGCATTACCGTTTTGTCTATCTTCGGTACCTCTGCATCTCCTCCTACAACCCTTTGTTGCATCAGTAACATATCGGTCTCATCAAGAAAGTTTTACAGTTATTCTGCAATTCCTCCCGACAGTAACTTCCACATTAATGGGAGGCAAATAATTGGCTTGTAATTGTTGCCAGCATCTCCTTTTGATGCATCCTTCAGGAACAACATTGTTCATCCTTTTTCCAACAAGCCCAGGATTTCTTCTCCATCGATCAATGTTTCAAATTGCTCTGCGATCAGTTTATGTTTCCTACTGACCTTTTTGATCTTGGATCTCTGTATACAATTAGGTCCTGCTGCTTTCCAATTGCTTATGCTTTACTAATATTTCTGATATTGTCTTCTGTGAAGTGGATAACCTCTTGCTGGGGATAAAAAGTTGTTTGCTTCTGGCTGCAGAGCCATGCAGCTGATGTATAATATCATCATTAATTTCTTAATAAAATTTTTGTTGGACGATTCTAAACAATTGCTTTTACCGCTGTTGTTTAATCGGTTGCTCAAAGCTAGTTAGCTTCGCCTATTTTTGACAGATATGCGCTGATTCAGTTCTTCAATTACAACAGCCAGATGTTTTGTATCTACACCATGTTTCTACAATTTTTCAAATTTGCAATCATTCTTCAAATCTCCTATCTCCTTCTTCTTCTTCCTCTTCTCTTCTTCTTCTTCTCTTCTTCTTCTTCTTCTTCTTCTTCTTCTTCTTCTTATTATTATTATTATTATTATTATTATTATTATTATTATTATTATTATTATTATTATTATTCAGTAGTTTTATTTTTATAGCGTGCTTTCACTTCACTACCGAGCGCAGCTCTGTGTGCCTTGGGTATGTGCTGTGATTTGTTGTGATGCTCTGATGGTTATTGTATGGAAAGTGTTCTGCGTAGGATGTGTGCAGTGCCTAGTAGTGCAATTTTCTGTATGTTATATGTGTTTGTAAGTCCTGGTGTTTTTGTTATGTATTTGTCTGAATATTTTTTTCATGCCTAATGCACCTACTATGATAGGAATTGTTTCTGTTCTCAGGTTCCACATTCTAGTTACCTCTATTTCCAGGTCTTTGTATTTTGAAAGTTTCTCCATTTCTTTTAGAGACACGTTGTCATCTGCCGGTATTGATACATCAATTAGAAAGCATTTTTTTTCTTCATGATCTCTGACAACTATATCTGGTCTGTTGGCCTTAATTTCTCTATCTGTGTGTATCGGCATATCCCAGAGTATGGTTGCTTTCTCGTTTTCTGTGACCTTTTCTGGTGTGTGCCTATACAATCTTTTTTCTGTTGTTATTCCATAATGTTGGCATAGCTTCCAATGTATGTAGGTTCCAACTCTGTCATGTCTGTGAATATATTCCTTCTTAGCCAGGACTGGGCAGCTAGAGATAATATGATTTATTGGTTCTTGTCCATCTCCACATATTCTGCAGTTACTTGTAATATTTCTTTTCATTACATGTTTTTGGTAATTTCTGGTGGGGAGGCTTTGGTCTTGTGCTGCAATTAAAAATCCCTCTGTTTCTGCTTTGAGTCCTGAGCTTCTCAACCATTGCTGGGATTTTTCTTTGTCTATTTCTTTTGCATTTGGTTTAGTGCAGTTTTACCATGAAGGGGCTTTTCTTGCCATCGTTTTATCATGGCTCGTTGCTGTTTTATTTTTAGTTTGGATTTCATTTGTTTTATAGCTTTTGTTGTTTCTTCATCATCTTCTTTTCTTCTTTGTGTTTATTAGGTGGTATGATTTCTTGTTTGTATTTGTCAGCTTCCTTAAATACTGAGAACAGTTTTTTGTTTTGCTCGTGTTTTGCTGCTATCTGGATCAGTTTTCCTTCCTTCTGAAGTAGGTATTTTTGCAGTCCTATGGTGGTTATTTTATAGTAGTTTTCCAGCTGTATAAGGCCTCTACCACCTTCTATACGTTGTATATATAGTCTTTCTAAGTCAGATTTTGGGTGATGCATCCTAGATCCTGTCAGTATTTTTCTTGTTTTCCTATCTATTTTGGACAGTTCATTTCGTGTCCAGTTAAGGATATTGTAGCTGTAACTTATAACTGGGACAGCTAAATTGTTGATACCTATTATCTTGTTTTTAGCATTGAGCTCTGTTTTTAGTATTGATCTAACTCGTCTATAATATTCTTTTTTTATTTTCTCTTTCATTTGTGTGTGTTGTGTCTTATCTAGTTCATGGATTCCTAAGTATTTGTAAGTTTGGCTTTGGTCTAATTCTTTTATTTCATTGGTTTTATCTAGTGTGATGTTGTTACTCTTAACTAGTTTTCCTCTTTTCATGGTTATTTTGGCGCATTTTTCTAATCCAAATTTCATATCTATTTCTTTGGTAAATCCATGAACTGTCTTTAATAGTGTTTCCAGCTGTTTGTCATTTGCAGCGTATAGTTTTAGGTCATCCATATATAAAAAGGTGGCTGATCGTTTTGCCGTAACATTTATATCCGCATCCAGTTCTATTTAGCATATCAGATAGAGGTGACAGTGCCAAGCAGAAAAGGAGTGGAGAGAGCGTGTCTCCCTGGAATATTCCTCTTCTAATGGGGATGTCTTTGGTTTTCATGAGTCCCTCTTTTGTTTGGAGGTGTAGGACTGTTTGCCATTTATTCATAGAGTGCTGTATGAATTTTATGATTGTTGGTGCTACTTTGTTAATGGCTAGTGTTTCGAGGATCCATGTGTGGGGGATGCTATCAAACGCCTTTTTGTAGTCAATCCAGGCCATACTGAGGCCTTTCTTCTTTCTGTGGCTGTCTTCAGTTACGGCTTTATTAAGCATTAGTTGATCTTTACAGCCATATAAGCCCTTGCGGCATCCTTTCTGCTCCTCTGGGAACAGTTTGTTTTCGTCCAGGTGCTTGTTCAGCCTTTGCGATATCACTGCAGTAAATGCCTTTAACATAGTAGGGAGGCAGGTTATTGGTCTGTAGTTTTCTGGTTTTGTTGGTTCATTTGATTTGGGAATTAAGATGGTTTTCCCCTTCGTGAGCCATTCAGGCATTGTCTCTGGCTCTGCTAGTATGCTGTTAAAGTTTTCAGCCAGCTTTTTGTGCATTCCTGTTAGATATTTCAACCAGAAGTTGGGGATCTTGTCATGCCCAGGTGCCTTCCAGTTGCTTAGTTTTTGCAGTGCCTGGGTGACCTCTTCAGTTGTTATGGGGGTCCAAAGTTGTTCAGATGCCGAGTTTGTTATTTTCATACTCCTTTTTTTTGGCTGTTCGTTTATTTTTGCCCAGTTCTTGGTAGAACTTTTGGGGGTCGGAGTTGAACTTTTTGTTCTGTTCAAAGAAGCGTTGGCGTTTCTCGTACCGGCGGATCCTTTGAGCTTTGGCAAGGATATCTTGCTTCAGCTTTTCTTTTATCTCCGGCAAATCTTTTTCTGTGATGTTATATTTGCGGAGCATTTTTGTTCTCTTTTTGTTGCTCAGTAGCGTTGCTTGTTTGCTGATTTCATTAAGAATCGACAGGTCTTTTCTAAATTTTTTTATTTTGTTTTGGATGTTATTTATCCACAGGGTTTGTTTGGGTGGTGGTACTCCTGTTTGGGCGGGTTTGGGTGAGTATCCAGCTTCTTTTGTGGCTGCAGTGGCTGCTGCGTATATCAAGTCATTTAGTTCAGTGATATCACTTTTTTTTGTTTCAGTGGCTAGTTCAGTGACGGCTAGGTTTATGTTGTTTATAATTGGTGTTGTTATTGCGTTTATTTTTATTCTTGGGAGGTATGGTCGGTGGTCCATTTTGAGCTCTGTGGTTTTCAGTTCTTTGATTATTTTATTTTTTATATTATCATAATCATTAGGCTCCCCTTCGTTGTTAACATCGTGTTTTGTTGGAATGTTGCGTTTGTCTTCGTGTTTTACAGTTTCAGTGTTTATATTATTGGGCATTGTTGTGTGGCTTCTATCTACATTTTCCTGGTGTATTTTTTCTTTTAAATGTTCTATTTCTATTTCTGATATTTTTTTGGCTTTGAGAATGTATCTTCGTACGTTAGCTAATTTATTAGGGTTCATTGCTGTATCCAAGTCTATATCTCTATTATTTACCTTCCATATTTTATTATTATTATTATTATTATTATTATTATTATTATTATTATTATTATTATTATTATTAATATTATTAGTACTATTATTATTAGCAGTAGCAGTAGTAATAGTAGTAGTAAGTAGTAGTAGTAGTAATAGTAGTATTAGTAGTAGTAGTAGTAGTAGTAGTAGTAGTAGTAAGTAGTAGTAGTAGTAGTAAGTAGTAGTAGTAGTAGTAGTAGCAGTAGTAGTAGTAGATGTTGTTCTTGTAGTATTAGTATTATTATTCGAAAAGCTACCTTGCGTTCCCTGAAGATTACAAGATGGATAATACTGTCATTCGAAAATCAACCTACAAGTTCTTTAAAAAGTTAGTGGCGGATAGGAGCATCAATGGTAATGCATTTTGGGTTTCGCGAGGAGAATGTAAATAGTCTTTTCTGGAAAACTTTCAAGTTTAGTATTACTGATTATTCACAATAATTGTTGGCATGGCATTGAAATATATTAACATATATCTGTTCGGGAAATCATTTATTGGCAACTTTTGAGTCAGTAGTAACTGCACCTGTTCCCGATCTGTTTATGACAAAAAGAGGACCCTACACACGCTCCTTCAGTGTTTGTGGGTCAATGATTTGTGGATTTATATTGAATAGCTGTTATTTGTTGTAATTACATGTGAAAGCGTCTCAGCGTCTTACCAAATCAACTGCCAATGTTGGGTCCACAAACCTGTAGTGACCAATAAGTATAGATTGTTTTCTTTTTCTTTCGGAGGAGCCATTGTAAAAGCTGTCGAAAGTTTTGAGAATACTGCTTTACGCCGTTATCCATTTCATGATGGAGTATTTGAATGGCACGATAAGAATAGAGATGCAGGCGCAGCCGTGGAATAAATAATGTGAAATGGATTAGAGTGGGAGATTGGTGTGGCCAAATGACCCACAGTGACTATGCAGCTGCAGGCTGACGTCTGTTCAAGACAGTACATGCATTTGGTGTGAAAAAGGGAAGGTGTGGTGGATCCCCCATTTATAGAACCTCTCCTACTAATTCATTCTGTAGTGTCTTTATTGTAATTTCTATCATTCATATATCAGGTCATCCCCTAAGTTCTGCCCAGCTTTTGAATAATGAAAACAAGTGATCAAATATAATATTTAATTGAAATTTAATCATCAATGTACTTTACCTGATTATCTATGACTTCCTTCCATCTATTTACAAGCTTTTAAATCCCATCAATGTAAAACTCTTTTAGTAACAAAGCGAAGAACTCTGAAATGTCAGTTTCGACCTCCTCCCGGCTTGCGAAAGTTATGTCCCCCAAATGATTCTGTAAGTTTCGAAACAAATGGTAGTCTGAAGGTGCAAGGTCGGGAGAATAAGGTAGATGAGGAACTTTTTCGCAACCAAGCTCTTCGATCTTCTATGATGTGATCTTTGCAGTGTGGGGTCGCGCATTGTCTTGATGAAACATCACTCCTTTTTGATTCACTAAAGAGGGTCTTTTGTTTTCTTCAAAGCTTGGTTCAAACGCTCTAACTGATGACAGTAGGCTTGAGCATTGATTGTTACATTATGTGGTAACAATTCAAAGTGAATTACTCCTTTGCAATCCTACCAGATAGAGAGAAGAACCTTTTTTCCATGAAGTTCCCTTCTCGATTGTAGTTGAGCATTTTCCCTTTTACCAAGCCACTGCTTACGACGTTTAACATTTCAATAGATGATCCATTCTTCGTCACCAGCCACAAGTCTGTCCAAAAAGGGTGAAATGAGTTCGCGAGAATGGAGAGAAGAGCAGATGTCAACTCGGGATTTGCGGTTGCTTTTGGACAATTCCTGAGGCACCCATTTTCCAAGTTTAGGAAGCTTTCCAAGTTGTTGAAGATGACGATGAACAGCTGTGTGGTTTGAACTAAGCTTTATTACCAATTCCTCAACTGATAATGCAGGATTTTCTTCATGTAATGCCTCAAGGAGCTTATCATCAAATTCAACTGGACGTCCTGTTTGATCTCCATCTTCAAGGCTGAAATCTCCACTTCTGAATTTTGCAAAACATCTTCTGCAAGTTCTTTCATTCAAGCATTCTTTCCCATAAACAGAGTGTATGTTTCGAGTCGTTCCGGCTGCAGAGTTTCCTTTTTTTGTTCCCATAAAGCATTATGTGCCTTAAATGCTGTTTGGATACTTTCATTTTAGAAAGGGTTTTAATCAAAGAAATTTTAATTCTATTATTCAGTAAAATAATATTTAATTAGTTTAAATGTACACAAATGCATAACTATAATTTTTAATTCCATTAGACATTCTAAAATACTATTAAATTCCATTTAATTTTAGAAAAGGTAAAATCGGACAGAAATTATGGGATGACCTGATACATGATGTATATATCCCACAGATTTTTGTTTGTTGTAATCCTACGTATTTATATATTTTTTCCAATCCTTCAACCTCGTATGTACTTCAACAAGCAATATATATTGATAATATATTACATTTTACATTATGGTAATACAATAAGTTTTTTTTTAAATTTCTTTCTTCATGTTGGCTTTCAAGTCTTTACAAAATATTACTCATAATTATTCTTATAAATGCATAGTTTCCAGCAAATTCAAAAGCGAATTACGTCTATATAACTCAGACTAAAAAAATTGGGCTCCAGTATCTCTTAACTCCTATGGTTTCCTATTTTGGAGATAGTGACCACACATTTACTTTGCATCCTCCCTGTATTCTCCCCGATTAATTTCAATTTTATTTTCTCTATTCTGCTTCTCATTATCTCTAACTCTTGATATATTTAAAACTCTCACGTACATAATTGGATCTATAATTAAATAAAATTGTTTTTATTTATCATTATTTTATGACTGACCTTATTATTCTTGTCATGACTATTTCATAATGGCGTTCTATTTTTGCTAGATCCCCTCGCCCGCCACTCTGCATTATCTGTATATCGTACGAATATCAGATTTATCGTTGCATATTAAAAATGCAATCATAACATATTCCATTTAATTTTCTGTGCTTCCTTGCTAATTTTATTCCAGTGTTTTAGAATGAGACTGTAATTAGTTATATACTTATATTATATCAATTACATCGATTTCTTTCTTTTCGTTTTTAGAACTATCTCTGAAACTCTTCTAATTTGCTATTTAATATATTCCTTTATTTCTGTATGGTCAATTGCGTTCTTGATCAAATCCCTCCATATCCAAACCAATAATTTTTTGTCAGTTTCTACTTTTAACAGTTTAATCTGAAACAAATATCTTTAATGGTAGATTTCTGGAATGGTGCTTTACTTAAAGCAAATCATCCCTTAGTATATCACCATTTGCATACACTTTCGAATAGTCAATACACAAAATTTGAATTCTAAACTCATTGCAGATTTATCACCCGCAGTTCTCTTTTGTAGCTGTGTTGGGCTGTTCGTAAACTGTTGAAGTGTAATTGTCTCTCTGGTAAATACATTTCCTTGGAGAAACTGGGTTTGTTAATCTTACTATAACCCATAATAATGTTACTCTTGTAGGCCAAATTGTCAAATGCTTGCTGAAAATAAGTTCAACATATTTATAGTGATTCCTTTAGCCAAGAATTTTATGACGTCCCATATCTCTTCCCACTGTAAAATCACATTTGCTACCTTTTATTTTTCTTTATGCCCTCTCATATTACCGTATTCATGGGGAATCTATATTTTCACCCCTACGCCACTATTTGACATAAGTTTTCTCAGGAAGATTGATATAAATACATACATACATAAATACATATATATATATATATACATACATAAATATATGAATATCTATCTGTCTATCTCTCAATAGACATATTTCCATATATTTGCCACCTCTGCTGCTACCTCTCTTAGTACCCTCCTTCTTCTACTTGACCTATCTTTTCTCGCCTTACTATACCCCGTCTTAACACCACCAGTCCTCCCTCTAATACAGCTATATCTCCACATTTAATCATTACACCATTCAATTCTTCTGCATTAAGATCTGAAATGTGAGATCTTCTCTACCCTGATGACGGAGGCTCGTCTCAACCAATGTTGATTTTATCCATTTAGTCACATATTGTGTTGAACTAGATCTACCAACATTATTATGGATCACCGAGCTCCCAGAAACAGCTGTTGAACTTTTAACACTTTTCTCCCCCACCCCTTTAATTTATATATTTATACATAAATTTTCATCATCCGAAAGTTTCCTCCTTTTGCTGTCCCTTGCTTTGCATATATACATATAAAACGTCTTTCGTATTTTATGTATTTAATATATTTAATATTTTTGATGTTTCTAATTCGCTTATCCGCATAATTGTCTCTATAACCGCTTAACTCGATCCCTCTTATGGTCCTTCTTTACTTTATGGTTGGATCCCCTGTAAAGTCATCTCAGCTTAAGTTTGAATCTTTTGAACACTACTAAGTGTCTTCTATACAGGGAATCTTTGGATCTCATCTGTGAACTATATATGTATATATATATATATTATATATATATATATATATATATATGCTTATGTTGTGTATGTGTGTTTATTTGTGTGTATATTTATGTGTGTGTGTGTTTCTGTGTTTGTATGTGTATATGTATGCGTGTATTTGTGTGTTTGTGTGTGTGTGTGTGTGTGTGTGTATACGAAGCTTTCATAGTTAGAAAATACCAATGAGACTTGGTATTTTGTAACATTGAATGCATTAATATACATTTTTTTAGATACTAAATTACTATTTGCCTCCTGTCTTTTCTTTTACCAACCTATTAATAAACTAATTACTCACCAATCACTCTAATGAATATAAAAGAAAAATTACATGCATCCTCAAAATATATGGAGATGGTGCAGTGCTATGTTAGAAAACAGCATTGTTTGTGTTCATCATGTGTAAAATGACAAAATACTGTTTCTTGGACTCATCGGTGCCTAGTTCTTGGAATAAGTGTCTTTCATATTTCTAATAGGCAACTTGATATTACTTTCGGTTGTTTCAGAATTATTCCCTAGAATATCTCTATAATTATATAACATGTATAAAAAAAGTCGGAATTCCATGGAATGCTGGCGTTTTCAGTTCCCAGATCTTTACTTCTAATGCAACACCCATTCGGTTCCTATTATTTCATTATTCCTTTTCCTTTACTTTTTGCGGAAGTCGTCTTAGTAAGATATTCATTTTCCTCTCACCAACATCTCTCGCATTGCAGTCTCTCTATTTCGAGGTTTTCTAGTGATTCTTTTATCTCATTTTTACTTAGCTAAGCTTCTATGAAATATTCTTGGGTTTCTTTCGAACATTTTCTAATGTTTAAAGAAGATTCCATGCTGTTTTGCAAATCGCTTAATATGTTGCAAATTTTCTAAGATTTCTTGTTTTAATCATTCCCTCTCACACACAACACGCACACTTTCTTTCATTCTTTCTCACCATCTCCATCTGTCTCTATCACTCGGTCTCCTACTTCTGGGGTTTCACTTTTTTTATTTGCTTCCCAATCCAATATTTCAGTTTTCTTCCTGTACTTCATTCCGTATTGACAAATGTCTTTCTCTTTCAGTGCATCTTCGGTTGAATTTTGTTTTATTATTTTTTGTTTTTGTTTTTACTTACCAAATATTTGCAAAACTAATTATTTTTACCTTAAAATGTGCGGGTAATATTTTAACATCATAACTAGAACAGTGGTTTAAAAACAACATAGATTACGAGGGAATATATTATTTCAGTTTTTCGTATGGTTCAATTTGTATCTGAGTTCAAAGCGCAAGTACGAAAGCTTTGATAATATGTGAATAATCGTGTATTTGGCCGATTTAATCGAATAATCACTCCCCAAAATATGTAGTCTCTTATAATATTGCTCAATTTACTTGCTGACAACATATGACTAAATGCTTCTCTTTTCATTGTTGGAAGAAATTCATCTTTGAAATATCTCTGAGAGCAGATTTCCTTTATAATTTACATTGATTTCTAAGTTTTAGTTTATTTAGTCTATTGCTATATTGGGTAATAAATTTTACTGGCTAATCTTGTTCAATTCTGTTTTTACATAAAACGTATTAGCAATGACATTTAAAGTTTTAGTTCTTTTAAGCTCTCTTCCTGACCGTTGTTACGTAATATCGATTTTGGATTCCTTACAGAGATTACAGATGGCTATTGCTTCTATTTTAAAATTCATCAACAATTCTTGACTTTTTTCGTCTGCCTCCCTTTTACCGTTTAACCAAGGAGAGAAGGGCAGGACACTTGCTCCCGTCTAACTCCCAGTATCTCCGAGAAGAGTGAGGAAAAAGAAGCTCCCTCAAGCTGAAAACCTGACCCGAGTGCTCACAGCAGATTGAGCTCTGCTACGGGTAGCGAAGGACCAGATGGTGATGTTAAACAAGGCGGCGGATTAAGTTCATCGCACCAAAACGTGTATCAGGTCTTATCTGTATCACACTTGGGCTGTAGGCCTGTTGTTGTTATACTACTACTACTACTACTACTACTACTACTACTACTACTACTGCTACTACTACTACTGTTGCTACTACTGCTAGTGCTACTACTACTACTACTAATGCTGCTGCTGCTACTACTACTACTACTACTACTACTACTACTACTACTAATAATAATAATAATAATAATAATAATAATAATAAACAAAATATGAAAGTAAACAAGATTCAATAATAACTTTTAAAAATAAATGGAAATAATAATAATGATAGTAATAATGGTGATGGTGGTAATAATGATAATAATAATTTAGTCAAACCTTATGTCGGATGAGAGGAAGTATTAACAATAACAAATAGTTGTCAAAAAATCAAAATAATATATCAATGATGATAATAATAATAATGAAAGGAAGCGGTTGGAATCTCTCTATACATCCCATGATGGTGTCACAATAATAACACTGGTAAATGCGCAACCTGACAATCGCTACCTCAAATAAGTGACAATGAAAGAATAAAATATTGTGAATGAAGGTGGTAATGAAACTGAAACTCTTGATGGTGACAGTCTTACACCCGGCAGGCTCAGAGATAGTGGCCCGACTCAAGCCTGTCTTTAACCAGCAAGGTACCAGCGCACATGGCGTAGATAGAACAAACAAATCATTGCTGTGTGCATGGAGTTTTACTACTTGAGCAACCCCAAAATGGTGTTCATTTTCGGGGAACTGATAACGTGTATATGATCAATAGAGGGAATGAGGATTGTTTCAACTCACGGTACAGAGATTATGTGATGAAGCTAGAACAATAAGAAACAGCCGTTGGTTCGCAGAAGTAGAGCTCGAAGCTATTTAAAGATTAGAAAACAGCAGCAGAGGAAACGATGAAAATACAGTTTCTGCTGATAAACATAATCTCATAGCAGGAAGCAGAGGTGGAATCTCTAATAAACCACTGGAAAAGAACAGTGATAGGTTGCTCGATGAGAGACATATAGCTGGTTTGGAAGAAGACAATAAAACTAATGGTGACATGACAGATGGGCAAAAGGCAATCTACGACAGAATAAAAGCAAGGCTACGGAAGAATGACAGTGATAGTATTTGCATACTTAGAAGGGTTGATCGGTATAAATTGAACTATGAAGCGAAAAATGTGAACGCAATTCTGATATACATATGAGGATTCTTTACTTTTACATCAGTCCAATTTGTTAAGTGTATTTTTTTTTGTACTTGTTTCAGTCATTTGACTGCGGCCATGCTGGAGCACCGCCTTTTAGAGTGGTGAAAGAGTACAGCAGGGATCACCACCTCCTGCCGGAGTCTCGTGGAGCTTTTAGGTGTTTTTCGCTCAATAAACACACACAACGCCCGGTCTGGGAATCGAAACCGCGATCCTCCGACCGCAAGTCCGCTGCCCTAACCACTAGGTCATTGCCTATATGAAGATTATAATAATAATAATAATAATATAATAATAATAATAATAATAATAATAATAATAATAATAATAATAGTAATAATAATAATAATAGTAGTAGTAGTGGTAGTAGTAGTAATAATAATAATAATAATAATAATAATAGTAATAATAATAATAATAATATTGATGATTGTTATTATTATTATTATTATTATTATTATTATAATTATTATTAATAATATTATTATTATTATTATTATTATTATTATAATTAGTATTAATATTATTATTATTATTATTATTAGTAGTAGTAGTAGCAGCAGCAGCAGCAGCAGTAGTAGTAGTAGTAGTAGTAGTAGCAGTAGTAGTAGTAGTAGTAGTAGTAGTAGTAGTAGTAGTATTGCTTTGCTGACAGTGTCTCTGGGAAGATCTTCGAACATTTTGATTTTGGTCCGCAGCTCGGCCAGGGTCTTGCAGACAGACTGTTTGGTGTATTTCTCAACCATGCCTCATACATTATAATCTTTTAGTTTACAATCAGTGAAGTTACAAGGCCATAAATTGGGCTGATGAAGTTGTAAAAATTCTCTGACTATCTTCGAGTGTATGACCAGGATCCAAACGCACTGCCTCAAACATATGGCCTTCTGGCAGCAATCTGCTCCAACCAGAGTTTAACAACAGTCTCCATCAGTTTCACATTGCCGTCTGAAATGAGCCTAAGGCCCTGTTCATGGGCGCGATGAGTAATCGCGGCGGGGGCGCAGCCAGAACGGTCTCTGTGTTGCCTCTTGCTGGCCACGGTGTCGTAGTCTTCGTTGCAACTGGCTATGTAAAGGTCTTACAGCCTTTATATTATACACAGAACATTGAGCAGCAATCATAAACTCAGCATTTTCATAACGACGCGAGTTAACTCTCTTCCAATATTCAGATGCCTTCAGCAATTCAAGTCAGCTAAATTTTTCTCAATTACAAATTTAAGTTTTCTACTCCCCAATGCCGTGGATTATTCCCTAATACATCAACATGTTCCTGAATAAAAGTAGACAGAACATATCGTCGAATTTACCCCGACCACCTTGCATATGTACACACACCTCACATGCACACACACACATCTGGTAGCCGCATACCTATTTCTTTATTACCCACAAGGGGCTAAACACAGAGGGGACAAATAAGGACAGACATAGGTATTAAGTCGATTATATCGACCCCAGTGCGTAACTGGTACTTAATTTATCGACCCAGAAAGGATGAAAGGCAAAGTCGACCTCGGCGGAATTTGAACCCAGCCGCATACCAGTCAAATCTCACTGCTAGATTCATACATAAGTTCAAGTGACTGATGAAGAACTGATGTTGCAAATAACCAGCAAGTTTGTTAAAAGTTAATTATTAGCGACAGAAGCAGTATGAATTCGAAAAGTCATTCTGTTGGTGCGACGTAACTTAGACGTATTGTTAGAGCTGAATACTCTGTCATTTACCTTCAGGGGATCTTTAAGCTGGACGCATGAGACATACAAGCATATATGTATATATATATAGCTGGCATAAAGAATCATCCGCTACAGCCGCAGGAATACTACTGATGTCGCTAATAATTATATTCTAATAATCCTGTTGAGATCAGGGCATGAATAGTTACTCAAATTTCATATACCGTTATCCGTGAGATTTGACTGGTACGCGGCTGCCAGACATCTGCCACTGAAGAGATTAGGCACATCGAAATCACGTGATCCTACAGTTTCGGCGCAAATATGCGTGCTTTTATACACCAGGCGTCCAAATGAGGGATAGTCCCCTGGTAAATATCCCAGTATTCGGTGTTCTGACAAAGCATCCACGTTAACTTAGATATAATGATTGGCTCCTGCAATTAATACTGCTACTTTGGCGAATAACATTTTAACAACTCTGCTGGCTACTGACAACATCATTTCTTGAATATTCACTTAAATTCCATATACTTTTGGCAATGAAATTTGACTGGCATACGGCTACAGGTTATATACTGCCTAGAACAAGTTTTCAAATATCTTCAAGAAACCTTCTGAGACATCTTCCAGATTACATGGTAGTACATTTCTGCTGAGCGACGATGAGTGTCGTAATTCCAGTAAAATTTCTGTTGCGTAGATAGGAGCTTGACTAACAAACACACCAATTACTACAAGAGCAATTGCCAACTTTATTTTGTAGGATATTTCCATCTCTCTGGCTATGGATGATGCACTCTTTAAGAAATTGTATTGCAATATCTATAATTTATCACTGTCTTTTCCTCCCTGTACAATCATATCTGGTTCTATTGCCTCAACAACACGCCACTCAATCGTACGGAAATCTCCTAAAGTCTTGTGATCATTCACTATTATAACCTCTCTCTTCCGTTTATATTATTATTTATTACTATGAACGTTGTCCTTGCTATGATAATGATAATAATAATAATAATAATAATAATAATAATAATAATATTATTATTATTATTATTATTATTATTATTATTATTATTGTCATTCAGTAGTTTTATTTTTATATCGTGCTTTCACTTCACTACCGAGCATAGCTGTGTGCCTTGGGTATGTGCTGTGATTCGTTGTGATGCTCTGATGGTTATTGTATGGAAAGTGTTCTGCGTAGGATGTGTGCAGTGCCTAGTAGTGCAATTTTCTGTATGTTATGTGTGTTTGTAAGTCCTGGTGTTTTTGTTATGTATTTGTCTGAATATTTTTTTATCATGCCTAATGCACCTATTATGATAGGAATTGCTTCTGCTTTTAGATTCCGCATTCTGGTTACATGTATTTCCAGGTCTTTGTATTTTGAAAGTTTCTCCATTTGTTTTAGAGACACGTTGTCATCCGCTGGTATCGATACTATTATTATTATTATTATTATTATTATTATTATTATTATTATTATTATATATTATTATTATTATTATTATTATTATTGTCATTCAGTAGTTTTATTTTTATATCGTGCTTTCACTTCACTACCGAGCATAGCTGTGTGCCTTGGGTATGTGCTGTGATTCGTTGTGATGCTCTGATGGTTATTGTATGGAAAGTGTTCTGCGTAGGATGTGTGCAGTGCCTAGTAGTGCAATTTTCTGTATGTTATGTGTGTTTGTAAGTCCTGGTGTTTTTGTTATGTATTTGTCTGAATATTTTTTTATCATGCCTATGCACCTATTATGATAGGAATTGCTTCTGCTTTTAGATTCCGCATTCTGGTTACATGTATTTCCAGGTCTTTGTATTTTGAAAGTTTCTCCATTTGTTTTAGAGACACGTTGTCATCCCCTGGTATCGATACTATTATTATTATTATTATTATTATTATTATTATTATTATTATTATTATTATTATCATTATTATTATTATTATCATTATTATTATTATTACTTTTTTTTCTTCTTTCAAATTTGCTTCCATTTCTTGCCGAGTGTCTTCCCGACTCCTAGGGCAAAGAAACTCATAGTATACATTGGTAGGCCATTAAACCAAATTCAGTAGTGCAGCAACAGTTCTCATATCGACAATGCTCTTCTCAATACGTGTGTATTATTATTATTATCATTATTATTATTATCATTATTATTATTATTATTATTACATTATTTAATTGTGGTAGAAGTAGTAGTAGTAGTAGTAGTAGCAGTAGTAGTAGTAGTAGTAGTAGTAGTAGTAGTAGTAGTAGTATAGTAGTAGTAGTAGTAGTAGTAGTAGTAGTAAGAGCAGCAGGAGTAACCGTTGTTGTGATAGTAGTAATATTTGCATAGCTTCAAATGAGTTTCCATGTCGCATTAATTACATATCTGAGAATGGTATTAAGTCTCATTTAGGCAAACATTATAACAAGTTATTCATGAATATACGATGAAATATGATTAAAACTAAACAAACGGGAAAAAGTAAATGACAAAACTCTGCTTTCACTTACAAAGAAAATTGTTAATATAAATGAAAAAAAAATCCTCATTGAATAGTCCCAACACTTGCTTTTGTTTTTTTCAATAGTATCTTGTTTTGCATAATTTAGTTTCATTGGTTTGTTTCATTTCCTGTCTAACTGTATCAATAAATACTGTAATATACTAAGTTTATGATTTGTTGACACAGTAAAAGTAAATTATAAAAACAATCACGTCTCAAACATTGAAATTCTAATTTGTTTGATATGAGGACAGATTTATGAAATTTGCTGCATTTCGAAATTAATGAAAATAACAACAACAGTAGTAAAGAATGGAAGGAAAATCATCGACAGTGATGGGTGAATAGATTTTAAATTGGTACGGGTACGCGCATGAGTGCCAGCAGTGTAAGAACAATGTTTCCTAGCCATATGGTCCAGGGTTCAGTTGACATATGCAGACATTTTCATCGTCATAGTCTCGAACACCAGAAACATAAACCTCATCGGCAAGAGCAAAACGTAAGCACAAAAAAAGTCAGTGGGTCTGCGGCTTGGCACCCAGAGAGGCAGGTTCATGCCATCCAACAACATGATGGTATGTTGGCTGGATGAGCGGTGAATTGCTTGGTGTGTGGCTCAGTGCGGATTACCAAATGAGGAAGAACTAGGATGATGTAACTAGTAGGATAGGCAATCTCACCCAAAAATTGGTGGAGTGAAAGCTGTGTCAGATATTTCGGGCAGACGAATGCATACATCGCCTTCGTTATATATTGACGCTTGACCGCTGTGAGTTGCCCTCATTTACGTCTGCCCATACCGGAGAACGTGCTACTATACTTTCTGTGGAAACAACGCATTCTGCTGGCCAGGTGTTTCATTGGTGATGTGGCAAGAATGGTGCAAGTGAACGGACTCACTCTAAGCATCCATCTGTAGATTGAAGGAAGATAATTGGGAAAAAGCACCTGCCCTAGTGATCAAACGGATCGCAGTTATGTGGAGTCTGAATGAGCAGCCTTAGGTAGTCTCACTCTTTTCCAGGAACTTTTATTTCTTAGAATTTGTATTGTTTTCGTTTGTATTTTTAGGGGTTTCTTATTTTGTAACTCTACATTATATTGTCTTATACCATCCCCATTGGATTCTGTGAACCATTAGTCGTAAATGAATAAAACGCTATTATTGATGTTAAGGGGACGAGCAGGCACAATCTTTAGCTCACCCCGCGAAATGCTTAGCGGTATTTCGTCTGTAATCAAGTTCTGTGTTCTAGTACCACTGACTTTGCCTTTCATCCTCTTGCTGGTGGGGCCCAGTTAGAATTTTCATAATGTCGAGTAGCCCATCCTGCTCAAAATGCCCTTGTTTAAGGGTTGTTTAAGGATGTTGAGCGAAGCACCCGTGTTTCCAGAAGAAGAATTCCTCTCAATACATGGTTACGATGCTCCCTACAACGTCTCTTGTGATAAGAAATGCACATATCATCAGCCACCAGGGGCTTGTTCAACTGGTTAAGGCCAAGCAACTGACAAGCAAATCTGTGGTATTGAGCAGAATATTTGCTGTACCCAATATTTTATACCAAGACGAAACAAGGTACATGATAACACTTCCAATCAGTTAAGATCAGAAGCTATGAGAGCCAATACCTAGTACTGGGCATTTATTATCATTATTATTACTATCATCATCATCATCATCATCATCATCATCATCATCATCATTCAGTAATCTTATTTTTATCACCTGCTTTTACTGCCTACCGAGCGCAGCTCTGTGTGCCTTGGGTATGTGCTGTGGTTTGTTGTGACGTCCTTCTTGTTACTGTATTGAAATTGTTTTGCGTAGGATGTGTGCGGTGCCTAGTAGTGCTATTTTCTCTATGTTATATATATATATTTGTTTGTCCTGGTGCTTTACGTATTTGTCTGAATATTTTTTTATCATACCTAATGCACCTACTATGATAGGAATTGTTTCTGTTTTTAGACTCCACATTCAAGTTAACTGTTTCCTGGTCCTTGTATATTGAAAGTTTCTCCATTTCTTTTACAGAAACGCTGTCATCTGTCGGTATTGATACATCGGTTAGAAAGCATTTTTGTTCTTGATGATCTGACAACTATATTGGCCTATTGGCCTCAATTTCTCTATCTGTTTGTATCGGCATATCCCATAGTATGGTTGCTTTCTCATTTTCTATGACCTTTTATGGCGTGTGCCTATACTATCGTTTTTCTGTTGTTATTCCATAATGTTGGCATAGCTTCCAGTGTATGTAGGTCCCAACTCTGTTATGTCTGTGGATATATTCCTTCTTAGTCAAAACTGGACAGCCAGAGACAATATGGTTTATTGTTTCTTGTCCATCTCCACATATTCTGCAGTAACTTGTTATGTTTCTTTTCATTACATGTTTTTGGTAATTTCTGGTGGGGAGGCTTTGGTCTTGTGCTGCAATTAAAAATCCTTCAGTCTCTTCTTTGCGTCTTGAGCTTCTCAGCTATTGTTGGGATTTTGCTTTGTCTATTTCTTTTGCGTTTATCATCATCATCATCATCATCATCATCATCATCATCATCATCATCATCACCATCAGCAGCAGCTAAGGCATCAGCATCAGCATCAGCAGCACAGCATCATCAGCATCAGCAGCAGCAGCATCAGCATCTTCATTATCATTAAGGTGGCATGCTGGCAGAATTGTTAGCATTCCGAGCAGAAAACTTAGTGGCATTTCGTCTGTCCTTACGTTCTGAGTTCCAATTTCGTCGAGGTCGACTTTGCCTATTGCCCTTTCGATGTCGATAAAATGAGTACCACTTGAGCACTGGCGTTGATGTAATGGACGAAACCCTCCCCTGAAATTGCTGGTCTTGTTCCTAAACTTGAAATTATCATCATTATTATTATTATTATTATTATTATTATTATTATTATTATTCAGTAGTTTTATTTTTTATATCGTGCTCTCACTTCACTACCGAGCGCAGCTCTGTGTGCCTTGGGTATGTGCTGTGATTTGTTGTGATGCTCTGATGGTTATTGTATGGAAAGTGTTCTGCGTAGGATGTGTGCAGTGCCTAGTGGTATTGAGCAGAATGTTTGCTGCACCCCATCTTTTATACCAAGACGAAACCATGTATATTATTATTATTATTATTATTGTTATTATTATTATTATTATTATTATTATTGTTGTTGTTGTTGTTGTTGTTGTTATTATTATTATTATTATTATTATTATTATTACTATTATTATTATTATTATCATCATCATTATTATTATATTAGTATTGCATAATTTCTGGATCTTTGAACAGGATTGTAATATTTTAAGTTGGCTGCTAATTTGATAAGATTGATCGAATGTTTGGTAGCATAAAATATCTAATAGGGAAAGAAACGCGAGTGATAATGTCCGTAATATGTTACACAATGCGCAACACGACAATGGCATAGCTTGTTAATAACAATAAATGTTCATCAAAATATTCCAGAAAGTGTCTATGAAGATTTATTTCTACAACAGCGAAAGCTCTGCGAGAAATTAACGATAAGGAACAGGGAAGATGTTTATCTATCTCAAGGACGTTTAACTGTGATTCGAAAATTTTCGGTTGTACTGAAGCCATTGAACTTGAAATATTAGGAGCAGAACCAGAAAATCTGATTAAATCTAATCATATTCATCCCCATGGTTGTTACTAATCTTATAAAATTGGAATTAAAGCATTGAATGTAATATATATGTCAATCAGTTCAAGATGACATCTATTTGTACGAGTAGCACAAAATTGCATTAGAATGTTTTTAGTTATTTAACACAAGGCTTAATACAAGGGAATGATTGATATCAAAATTTTAGTTTGAAAAATCTGCAGAAAATTGCCGATCCTCATGACGTCATTGTGTAACTGGTAATTTTGGAGCACTTATAGATCTTGTTCTATATGTAAATATTGTGAATATTAGCACGCAGAAATTTGCACTTCCTGACGAAAACTCGTCTTAGAATTTTGGAGAAAAATGTCATTTTGGGGCAATGTTCTAATCCACGATGTATGGTTGAGGAAGCTAAGACTGAGAATTTTGCGAGTATTTAGGAAATGCTGCTATGATCAGGGTAAAACTCAATAACGTTTATGGTGAAATGCAAATTAAGACTGACAACCAAGCAATTATAATGCCTCTTAAATTCTGATGGATTTGAATAAACCGAAATTTTGAAAATGTAATCTCAAACTAAAATAATTTGATGGATTATTCATTGGAATTGTTGGGAAGTTTTACACATTATTGGAAACCGATAAGACGATAGATGGTGTGCGTGTTGTTGATGTGGAATGTAATAAAAATATCATGGTTTGTTTGGTATGGACGTGATGAATACTGATAGTTCAACATTAACTCTTGTGACTGAAGCTCCGGGATAATTTTGGAGTATAAAATGATTTAAGCATAACAATCTTCAGAAAGGAAATTAATATCAGGCGTGTTCTTTCAATCCAAGAATATTGTCAATAGACATTGAACCATTAGTCATAATGATATTGAAGAAACTAATTAAGAATGTTCTGTGAGCTGTTCCTATTCGTAAATGTACCTCTCCTATATTTGCTCTGACCAAGGCTGAGTGAAATTTTAGAATATAAGGAGGCTATAAAATATGTTAAAAGAAAGAATGTGTTCTGGTTTTTATCCAAGTACTGAATCGATCCATTAATGTCTTTCGAACATGAATTAGTTTCCTAAATTCAAATTAAAGGTGTATGATCAGATAGAAATGTCTAAAATACACTAATAGGTCCTTTTACAATAACAAAGGTGAACGTAGCTTCAATGGGAAATTAAAGCAGGCAGCACCACGCGTCAGAGATCATTTGAACATGTTGATGTGGTACGGCATTTATACTGATATTATTTATGAAGATGAAATATTTATTGGTGTTAAAACTTTTGGAAATCTATACATCAAAGTAGATAAGATCATAAAAGTTTAGAATTATCAGACATGGTGATTAATTGCGATAAATGTGTTAGAGACTGATTAATTGTCTTCGGAGAATATAGACTAACAAAGGAAAATAATTCACCAGATCATTGTTCAGTAGTAAGAAGTATAGATGTAAAATCTACAAAAGGATAAGAAGTAGAGTCTTTTCTCTGACTTGTTAATTTTTCTGGAACTGGTATTGACCATTATTTAGACTGTATTCGCGCTTGCATCGTTTCGTGTACGTGGTGTCTCATTTTCATTGAGAATACAACCACAAAATGTATTGGAGTACACCAATCTAATACAAGTATTTAAGTCAGTGATTCATCTATTTATGATGTCTCAAAAGAACTTAGCCATTGATGCAAATGAAAAGTCAATATCAGGAATAATTTCATAAAGATGGGCTAAACGAATTTGGGACAGGGCACTGAAGTATGGAGAAAGGCACACGGGCACGGCATGTTTTGGTTGGCATAATGTTTATATTGGTCTCAAGTCATAGGTCACTAGAATTTATTTGAAGCATTTGTGGTTTGTCGAAATTAGTATCTACTCAATTGATGTGATGTTACAAATGACAGTATTTGAGAAGATAATTTCTTATGGAAAACGTTCACAAATGCTACCCGTTAATACTGAATTATATACTAATAATGTTGCTTTTGATTAAAACTTATCGAGGTGATGATGGTATTTCATCTATTCTTTTACTTGTTGCACATGAAAACGCAGTGTCCATGAGACGTTATAAGTTTGGTGAGGTGGATGCGGTTAATGCTTCGTCTAAACTGGGGAATGTTAATACCTGCAGAAAAGACAGGTGTACGGAAAAGATCCTAGTGAGCCAATGCTGCTGTGGATAGGGAAAAAGAGGGTTGAGGATGCTTGGTTGGGAAAGTATGCGAGTAACCTACTCTGAAGAAGAATGGTCATTATAGCAGCAATGGAAAAGGCAGAAAGAGAGGGTTATATGCCCTGGGAGCAGAATCTTGTGACTGAATATCTGTCAGTCGGATTCCTTCTCTCTGACTGTCAGGCAGCCTGTGACAGATGTGGGTACAGTACTCTGTTTTGGGTCTCATGCAAGACTTGTGAAATTTCAGCAGGGTTCTTAACATTCTTTCGAATCAGAAGGGAAAAGCCAGTCTCGCTATGCAGTGGTAGCTTTATAAAGGATATGTTTTTCTGGGAGAATTCTTCGATGATAGTGACGCTTTGTTTTTGGATAAACTCAGTGGGCTCTAACTCAGCGGATCTCAGGTTTAGTGGTGTAAGTGTAGTTGATTTGAGTAGCGATCGAGTTTTATTATTATCATTGAAAGAGCCAAGGTTGACATGAAGAATTTCTCAATTTCTCCGTTTGTAGCAAATAAAGTTATTAACTGCAAAAAAATACAATTGAATAATATCAAAGAAAACACTTTAGTGTATTAAAAATATATTTATTATATCAATTGTTTTTGCTTCTAAATTCATTTATGTCCTCAATAAATAAACTAATATTTTAAGATGGTATCTAAAGCAAGGAAAAATTTATTGTTCTAACCCGTCTAAGAGCATTGACTATTAAAGTTTTATATGATGACGGGCAAAACGCCCCACGTCCAATAGACGGTGCTGAGTTGTCAAACATTTCAACCAAATTTTCTTAAAGCAACTTGTCCGACCGTCTCATAGGCTTCCCCTTTGAGAAACACTGATTTAACTTAAATTTGAGACACCAGCAAAAGAAGATATAAAGACAGACTTTCTTTCTATTCCAAAGAAAAACGATTTTATTCACACAAATATGCAACCGACGAGTTTAAAGTACCAGTAATGATAAGGCTGTTGACTGGGAGAACGCAAACATGGTTTAAACAGTAAGCTTGGCAGGAAAGAAATGTGCCTTTAAGCAGTACAAAAACAACAAAAAATGGAAGATGCAGTTATATACAGGTTGACGGAAGAAAAGCAGGACAAAAACGACTTTATCGATCGCATTCTCACCTAGAATCGATTTTTGTAATTTTTTCAAGACTTATACACGCCCTGATACCGTCGGTATCTACATATCAAATTTGAGTGCAATCGGATGGAGGATGCCCGAGATCCGAGAAGACAGACCGATAGACAGACAGAACGAATTTTATATAAGTGATATACAATGTGGTTCAATGGAAACATGAAATCGGCTCAAATTAGAAGCATTGAGGATCAATATTTGACCGCTAGGTGAGACATCGTAAATGAGTGAGAATGAAACGCAAATACCTGTCAGTGACTAAATAAACTTAAGTGATTAATATAAGGATATGTGGACATATTGTACACACCACATGTCACGTACATAGAACTGTCCGTAGTACATAATCAATGTATGTTATTCGAAACCAGAAGAATTAAGATTTAAGTATGAAGAAGGAAGTGCTGGACTCCAGCACTGTGTTTAGAGAGATGTTTAAAAAAACTTTGCTGTTTGAAAGTATATAGCTTGAAATATCGAATATTAATCCGATGGAAATATTTCTGTCATCCAGAATCAAAGGGAATACTTGCAGACTGATTTCATGTATTCAAATCGTTTTAAAATCATATTCACCAAGTAAAAACGTTCTACTAATGCAAATACATACTTCATCCATACAAATTAACGGAAAATCACTGATTCAAGAAAACATTTTAACCCATCTTTTGCAATGAGCTCAAAAATACAATCACAAACTAACGTGTCTTATAAAATGGTTATTCCCGATATTTACAGTAGCGATGAAAACTAACGTTGATTTTGGGACCCGTAGTGATTGTTTAAGATTAATAATTTATATTCGCTCATGTAGATTCATTAAACACTGACACATATGTTGAGAATGGGCAAATTGCAGAGTTAGTCACGTGCACATTAATAATCTGAACATTACTTTCAAAGGATGCGATGTAATAACTAATACAATTAGAAAATATAGAAGCAGTTCTTAAGTAAAATGAACAGAGCGAAAGTAATTCCTTACTTTGTGATATGAAACCATTGCTAAGCTAATAGTGTATGCATTTCGGAAAAAAAAGTTCAATATTCAACTCCGAGGAACCTGGTTCATAAATGAAAATAGATATATAGATAATAAATTTCTGAACGAGATATAAACACTAACTGCACGACAATATGAGGTATACTTGCCATCTCAACATGGCTAACCGCTAAGGGTGGGTGTTACTGTAGCTTGTAGCCCCAGGAGAACATCGTCTCCAGCTGGATTTAGGCACACTTTCTGTGTCCTTATGGTATTTGCAAAGGGAGGTCATGCCTCCCTCGTCAACCTAAGTGATACGCACGGACTGCAGTTTCTAGGTATTTACCTGTCTTCAGCATACGTCAATCACCGGTTTTCGATGAAGGGAGTCCCAATGCAAATCCTTATATATCGTTTTTCCAGTAACTTTTCGTTACAAGCTACAGTAACACCCACCCTTAGCGGTTAGCCATATTGAGATGGCAAGTATACTCCATATTGTCGTGCAGTTACTGCTTATATCTCGTTAAGAGATTTATTATTGCTTGCATACAGTTTTTTGAGATCAGTGACGAAAAATTACTGGAAAAACCATATAAGGATTTGCATTGGGACTCCCTTTCATCGAAAACCGGTGATTGACGTATGCTGAAGACAGGTAAATACCTAGAAACTGCAGTCCGTGCGTATCACTTAGGTTGACGAGGGAGGGGTGACCTCCCTTTGAAAATACCATAAAGGCACATAAAGTGTGCCTAAAGCCAGCTGAGACGATGTTCTCCTGGGGCTACAAGCTACAGTAACACCCACCCTTAGCGGTTAGCCATATTGAGATGGCAAGTATAACCTGATATATAGATAGAAAAACAGAAATAACCTGTGTGTTTGTATCTGCGTATTTTTATATTTATGCAACTATATATGTATATATGCAGAGAGTGCAATTATGCAAGTAGATATGTATGTGTTATGTAGTCAAACTCATTTGTACCCCGCCCTACCAGCTGAAATCAAATGGGCAGGCAGAATGATTAGTAGACACTGTTAAGGGGGGACTAAAAGAAGCAAGGAACGAGATAGATGTGACGAAGCGCTAATACAATTCCTCAGTGTGTACAGAATAATGTCCAATCTGAATACCAGTTCAAGTAAGTCACCTGCAAAGCTAATGATCGCTCGGAAGATAAAGATTTATCTTCGACAAATTTCCAAAGAAAAAATAGTATAGAGAAAATACAAAAAATCCAACAAAGTATTTCGATGTCCAATTTATAATGTACAAGAGGTGTAAAAAAAGGTTGGGAGAACGGTATATTGACTAAGCGAATTGGAAACAGGATGTTTTTAATAAAAGGCCAACGATGGGAGCATAAACGACACCTAAATCAATTAAAAACTAGATATAGGGAGGAAAGGAAGGAAATTCCAATGGAAGTGTTTTACGACATGTTCAATGTGCCAGCGCCAAAAGAGATTGGGTATAGAAGGAGTAGTAATAGAAAATGTAAACAAACTGAAAATGTGGAAATAATTCCTAAGCGAAAAGTAATTGAACTCTCTCGGGAATCAAAATCTCAAGAAGGGAGAGGTGTTGGAATGAAAAAATATGAATAAAGTAAAATAAATTTATTTTCATGCGTAAGTTGAAATCTCAAAAACGAAGATGTTGTGGCGAGCGTAGAAACATCTATTACCAGAATGGTCTCACCGAAAGATTATAAATTGTAGCGGTCAGAGTGAGATAGAGACAGAGACGCCGTTAATTGCAGGAAATCGTAAGGTGTCGTTTGTCAGAATTTCATTTGTTGGTTCGTGTATAATTCGTGGAGAGTTTGTTGGAATGTTACGTTGTTGTTGTCCTGCTTCGCTATATGTTTATTGTTACTACACGGTTATAGTGCAAAAAGTATCGTCATAAATATTGGCGATATGTATATGCAGGTTGCGAGGGTAAGTGAGAAAAACGTTATCATTAAGACAAAAATGTTATTTTTCACATATCACTGGGCCCCTACATCCTTAGGTCTGATAGAGATCTGACATATATTTATGAGGAAGTGAACTTCGTGTAAAACGCCTATGGTATCTGGTTGTGGTGTTATACCAGGCCACGAGTTAAGATCACAACGTGGGTTCCAGTGGATCCGAGTCGGAAAATCCTAACACATTAGCTACCCACCTTCGTGGTTGAAAATACTACCCTCATAGACAATGGCATTGTTTGAACACCAAACACAAAGAGCCGGAAGAAATGGTGCCACTCAAATTTGCTACATGTTTTAAAGAACTGAGAGATTAAAAGTGAAACACGACTCTCCTCGGTGTATGAACATAAAACGTAAAAGCCCAGAAGAAATACACTGGTCGACAAGATTAAATGTATTTTCCTCATGAATGCAAACTAACTTTTTAGACTAATTTTTTCATGCTGATTTCAAATTTCAAAATTTCACTCCATTTGTATAGGCGTATGAGTGGCTGTGTGTTAAGTAGCTTGTTTACAAATAACATGGTTCCGGGTTCAGTCCCACTGCGTGGTATCTGGGCAAGTGTCTTCTACTATAGCTCGTGCCGACCAAAGCCTTGTGAATGGATTTGGTAGACGGAAACTGAAAGAAGCCCGTCATATATATATATATATATGTATGTATGTGTGTGTGTGTTTGTGTGTCTGTGTTTGTCCCCCCCTCCCAACATAGCTTGACAACCGATGCTGGTGTGTTTATGTCCCCGTAACTTAGCGGTTCTGCAAAAGAGACTGATAGAATAAGTACTAGGCTTACAAACAATAAGGTGCTCCAGCATGGCCAAAGTCAAATGACTGAAACAAGTAAAAGAGTAGAGTTTGCAGCATTAGTAGATACATGCAAATATTTACACAATTGTATATATGAATTCATTAACGTAATAAATAAGGACTTATTATTTTTAAAAAGTAAATGAGTTTATTGAGATAAAACAATCATCACTATCATTCTACAAAGAGAGACTACACAAAAAATTGGTCAGACAAAACAAAGTTGGAACAAGAGTTAGAAATATTCTGATTTGGATTTCCTGCTGTGTTCCTGATCTGGTTGATCACGGTAAAGTGTCCAGCGGCAGTCAGCCTGCGTACTGTCATTCCAGACGCCTTAGTACCATTTCTCCATAGCACTAATATCCTGGTGGAATCTTTCACCATGTTCATTAGATGGGACAACCCATTGCTGAGTAACATTTCAGAAGGTTCTTGATGTTATACTTGTAGTCCATTGCTTTCTTGTTGCCCAAGAAATTCTCACAGATGCAACTGAAAGCATTCCAGACAAGAATTTCCAGTTCATCCAGTGTTGTCTTCAATTTGACATCTTCTCTGATTTGGGACCCTACAAACTCCCCCTGTGCGATTTTGGGAAAGTGTTCTACAATATACTCAAACCCTTTGTCATTTCTCTTCCCTAGTGTCTTTATAAACTCTTGCATCGGTCCAAGCTTTATGTTCAAAGAGGCATTAGGACATTACATGGATCTACAAGAGGTGTATTCTTGACGCTAGACAGTCCTGGCTGGAATGATGTTCTAGTCTGCCAGTTTAATTCCGAATAATGCCAGTCATTTACTTGACTATCACACAGATGCAAGAAACCACAATATTTTGTAAAACCTGACAAAATTCCCATTAACATTCCAATCAATTTTAAATATTCGCATGTTTTCTATGAGTGTATTTGACAGGCGATGGCATGAAGTAAAAGTTCATGATTCATGAAGATGAACGGAGTGTGCAACAGGAATGGAGGGCTTCAAATTACCATTATGGAGAAGTACAGATATTAAATTCATTTTGAAGAGTCAATTATCAAACACCACTCTGTGGGATCATAATTTTGTGATAAACATTCGAAAAGTCCAACTAGGTTACCGAAAGAGCAAAAGTGGGCTTTCAAAAGAAAAACACGTTTATAGAACCACATTCCTCTGCCGAAAATAAATTATACAAACACCATGCTCTAGCAGATGCTTCTCCTTCAGTCTTGATGCCAACAGTTCTGCTTTATCTTTTGAGAAGGATAGGTCTCTGACAAGGTTATTCAGTTTAGCTTGGAAAAATTTCTGAGGTTCAAAGCTATCGTCATAGGCCACGTAATCTTCATCAGCAGCACTATCGTGACACTCAGCATCGTCTTCTGATGTTTCAACATCATCATCTGGTAGAACTAGAATTGCCGGACTTCCATTATGAATCATGGAAGCCATTTGAGCAAGCTGAGCAGATAAAACGTGTTGCCCATAACTTCACCTGATCTCCAAGAGGAGAGTCAAAGTAATGCTTATAAATCTTCTTGATATCTGGTGTTATTGTACGCTTTTGAGTTTTTACAATAAATTGTGCACAGACATAACAAAACTCACCAGGACGAACTCTACACTGTCTTGACATTGTAAACACTGTAAAACAAGTAAGGAAATAAATACACATGGTTGTATTGAATTTGAGATGATGAAACATTTCATCAGACATAACTTTAACTAATTTAAGATGATGAAAATATTGCATTTGAACTATGCAGCAATGAATAATGTAGTTTATTGTAAATGTATGTTTCCATAATGTAAATTAAATAAATGCATACACGTCATTAACAGGAATTTCTATATAATGCATGAGCTAAAAAACCAAAACTTTCTCATCTTGAAAACTGTACGTGATGTCAAAAAACTAATTGTATATTTGAAATCGGCATTAAAAAGTACATTAGGTACACCTTGACATATGTTTGATGAAAAATACCTGTTGACAAGTGATATCACAAACTAACGATGATGACGATCCACGGCTTCAAATACAGTAAAAACAGCATTTGTAGTATGAGTACTTCCATATTCCTAGTGACGGTCACCGTCGTTGACGTCAAATCGTCTTTGTCTTCTTGATCGTCTACTGTTATCACCATTGACGTCGTCGTATAATTAGTAGTGGTATACCGGTGGGGCGATGGCAGAATCCTTTGCACGTCGTACAAACTGCACACAGCAGAGGTTCTTCACGTTCGGAGTTCAAATTCAGCGGAAGTCAACTTTGCCGTTCATTATTTAGGAGTCGGTAAAACAAGTACCCGTCCAGCATTGGGTATTACGTAATCGCATTATCTCCTTCTGTGACATTGCTAGCCTTGTACCAAAAATTGAAATGATGATGATGCAAAGTCGTATTGGCCTGATTACGTAGGAAGATACATATTGGCAAGAGTACCAATATCGGTATCATGGAGAGGGAGAGGCCTTCATGCATAGACCAATGCTAGAATCCATAAAAAATATGAAAAATGTGCAAAAAAGCATGTGCAAAATATGGCCACCATAGGCCGGCGGATGTCTTGTATATTTAAGTACATCCTATCCTATCTTTCTTTATGTTTCCTCTGATTAAACAATCTGATGAGGGTTCTTCCCTTTTCAAGGCATTAGAATTCAACGATAGAGACTTTGACTGCTACCTCCTACATGCTGAGCAACCATGCAAAAACTTTTTCGTTTAAAAGCAAAAGCACGTAGATCGGGATATACAGAAGGAGACAAATGGTTTTTTACTGCCTTCTGCAATGTTTTGCTTTATTACAAGCAATCGGCCCACGTCACAGGTGGAAAATTAACTTTGTTTCTTCATCTTACAGACTTGGAGGCCCAATAAAATTAAAGGGTAAAAAAATGTTTTCTCTCTACCTCTCAGACCAACTGATGAAAAGAAAACCAGAAAACAAAGACATGAAATACATATTTTCCTGACATTATCTCCTGTAGTGATCTTTTCATTACTGGTTGTAAACCAAGGCAAATTCAGTACCCACGAAGTAAGCCTCTCCTACCATAAACAATGTGTTTATTTGGTTGCGACCTAAACACAGTAGAGTGTGATTTACATGAAATTCAATTTCTTGAAGGTCAGGTGAGATTGAAATTTTGTAATTGTATATTAGATATCATCATTGGCACATGTTTTGTAATATACGTTATAATCTTGTGTATTGTAGAATATTGGGAATGAAGTGCAGTATCAAATATAGGACAAGCCAAACGTATGGGACGATGTGGTTGTAGCGAAACTTAGGGTGTGTAGTACTTAGGTTATTTCATTTCTAACTTCCATATTCACCTCTGTCAACACTCAGAACTTCTTTTAATTCTATATTTCCAACCAGTTTCAAAAATTTAGAGCTTTAAATTAAGTACAAATATTTAATTAATATCATTCTCATACGAGTCTATCTTTTTAAAACTGGCTTCTCTTTATCAAAGCTCACCAGTAATTTTATTTCATATATAAGCATATATGAAATAAAATTTATATTTTAGCCAACAGTGTGTCCTTCATTGACATTCGAATTATTTACCAGACCACCAGCAAAATGTTCGGCTATGGTCATGCGATTAACATTAACTTTTATATATTCTGTATGACATACTAGCAGTTACCTGTGAAGCGGTGTCCTCAGCATACCGGATTTATTTCCATTAACATTTGGAAACATCTGTGTGCGAGAATGTGTTAAAATAAACGCAATAAAATAAAAATATTTACCATGTTTTAAAGCATATACACCACACTTAACAATGGATAATGGTAGCCAAGATTCAGTAAATTAAATATTTCAAATACAGGCAGATACCTATTCACACATATATAATCACACACAAACATGAGTCTGTGCGTCTGGATGTGAGTATATATATTGATGATTGTGCGTGTCTTTGTGTGAATATATGCATGTGGTTGTGTTTGTGTGTGATTCGACAAAGCTTATCAACTCCAAATGCGATGAATGGAAGTTTGATAGAAAGAAGAAAGACGAATGCTGTAAAAAGGATTGAAAATCCATGCAAAGATAAGTGAATCACAGCAGAAACATGTTAATCCTTTTTATAGAAATTCTACTTAGAATTGAAAACCGTTAATGATTATCACACAATGCTTATTTACATTGCTGTATATTAAAATTCTCTCACTACGCTCTCGGCAAAATCAGAGGAATAGGAATTATAAAACCAAAATGATTTCTAGTTTGGAGATTTAGAAAATTCTTCATACAATTAATTGAATATGAAAATGAAATTATTTGAAATAAAATAGTTTAAAATTCTATTCACACATACATGCACACACACATATATATACATACACTCACACACACACACACACACATACATACATATATATATATATATATATATATAGATATACATACACATACACAAGTGCACAATCACACACATGTATATGTATACACACACTCACACACAAACACACACTCACATACACACACGTACACTCACACACACAAGCACATATGCTGGGTCTAAAACATATGCTCCCATGGTTTTAAGAATTTCTTAAAGTTTGACTTAAGTAATAGCGGCAAGGCGATAAAAGATACGTATGAACGAAAATTCTCATGAGATTTACTGATTAATCAAAGAAATATATTGCTCAAAGTATTTATTTCGTAATAAATGAAAAGCTGAATGAAATTTTGCTTTATAAAATTGTTCTATACAACATTGATTTTTCGCAAATACCTTAAAGTTTTATGTTCATTTTTCCTTTTTGTTAGGTGCAGTATTTTATATTCACTGTCGTTATACACGTATGTATATTGACATGGCATGTGCTTGGGTAACACTGTATAACTGAATATATATATATATATAAATATATATATATTATATATATATTACATATATATATATATATATATTATATAAAAGGGCTTAGTAAAATAAATTACTTTGCCGCATACTGAATCATTAGAAATAGCAGCCAAAAAAAACTTTTTTAAAATATTTCTAATACTTAAAGAAAACCTCTCTCATATAGTGTTTGCTCAATTCAACTCACGAAAGTATGGGGTAGTAGAGACATTAAAAAATCAAATGCAAAGGTTATTTGAGAACGTACGTTTCAAGATTAGTCAAACTCGACACTTCTATCATCAGCTCAGAAATCCCTGTTTGGATTTGAAAACACTGAAAGTGGAGCATACCCTTTCGGCTTCTTATCGCTTCTGAGGATCTGCTCGAAACTAACAGTGCCAGCAAACTCAAATATGCAAGCGAAGAATTTCTGCTCTCCCCTTTCCACCAGCGTGTGGTTAAAATCAGCAAACACTATGCTTTTTTCGGTTAAATCCGAGGCATTTAATAGAGAGAGATGAATTATAATTTCAACAATTGAGGGTAAAATTAATTAATTAATCAATTTCACCAAGTATTCAGTATGCAAAGGGACCATTTAAGGCGAATTCAAATTATTACATTATATAAAAGGGCTTAGTAAAATAAATTACTTTGCCGCATACTGAACTCATTAGAAATAGCAGCCAAAAAAAACTTTTTTAAAACTATTTCTAATACTATTTCCACGCTGGTGGAAAGGGAGGAGCAGAAATTCTTCGCTTGCATATTTGAGTTTGCTGGCACTGTTAGTTTCGAGCAGATCCTCAGAAGCGATAAGAAGCCGAAAGGGTATGCTCCCACTTTCAGTGTTTTCAAATCCAAACCAGGGAGTTCTGAGCTGATGATAGAAGTGTCGAGTTTGACTAATCTTGAAACGTACGTTCTCAAATAACCTTTGCATTTGATTTTTTAATGTCTCTACCCCCATACTTTCGTGAGTTGAATGAGCAAACACTATATGAGAGAGGTTTTCTTTAAGTATTAGAAATAGTTTTAAAAAAGTTTTTTTTGGCTGCTATTTCTAATGAGTTCAGTAGCGGCAAAGTAATTTATTTTACTAAGCCATTTATAAATGTAATAATTTGAATTCGCCTTAAATGGTCCCTTTGCATACTGAATACTTGGTGAAATTGATTAATTAATTAATTTTACCCTCAATTGTTGAAATTATATATATATATATATATATATATATATATATATATATAGGATGACGTCCTTTCTCTACAGAAAATGATTCCATCAAAAAGCGTGGCAGTATATTAAAAAAACCTTTACGGTTGAAATATAAGCATCTTATAATTAAGGGCTTATTTATAAGATATATATATATATATATATATATATATATATATATATATATATATATATATATATATTATAATTAGGGACCAGCAAAGATTTGCTTTACCTTCGAATTTAATATTCTTAATATTTAATATTGTGAAGTCCCATGCTGATGAAGAAAATATTCAGGTAAAGTATAAATTACACATTCTTTATACCGATCTAATTCCGAAACGCGTACATGGGTAATCTACAATCGATTGATTTTCGTTATTTTCCCTCTCTGCCTACGTGGATTGTTTTCGAGTACTTTGTTTTTTCCGTGAGTCTCTTTTTAAAGTAGAGGAAATAGCTAAGGTTCTTTGGCTGCTATTTCTAAACTTGGGTATGTGGTAAAGTAAATCTTTGCTGAACCCTATTATAAAGTATTACTTTAGTTTACCCTGAAATAGTCCTTTTTCATGCCGAATTCTACTTGGTGAAATTATTGATTACTAGTTAATTAATTAATTTTACCCTTTGTTATTGATTATATATATGTACGTATATATACACAGACATGGCAGAAGTAAATAGACACGTCATATAACACCGTTTTATGTTTATTTTAGCTTGAGAGGGTTTATATTTTTTAATAATTGAGATTTTCATGTTTCACATTCGAAACGTGATTGCTTAATCATGTCACATACAAAAGAAGCTTTGGAAATGTCCGAATTTCAAAGAAGCCATATTGTGGGTCAATCTGGAAGTGGATTTGGCGTAAATTCACAGAAAACCTCGGGATCCTGCTTTCTACAGTTAATAGAGAGACTGTGTAATTCCCCAGAGAGGGGAAGGAGTCCACATCACCTCACCTAGGTCGACCAGAGCCCTCTGACAAGACTCATCGCCTCGTTAAGAGGATAATCCTTATTGCAAGGCCTCTGACATAGCAGAACAAGTTGATGTCAATCCCAGAGCAACTGTCTGGTAACTCCACAAACCTGGCTACTTTGGCAGGGCAGCAAGAAGGGTACCACTTCGACCAGCCAATATCCAGCGGAGAAAGGATTGGTTCAGGGAGATGGTGGAGGAGCCAGTAGCATTTTGGGACACCGTCATATTCTGCAATGAGTCTAGATTTACTCTATTTTCTGATAGTGGTCCAGTGTGGGTCTGGAGACTCTTTGATCAAGAATTTGACGGGAACAGAGTGGAGGCAGCAATGAAACACGGTAGTTATTCAGTGATGTCTGGGGAGCAATTTGGAGCAATAGACGATCAGAGCTAATGGAGTTTGAAGCAAACATAAACTCAGACAAATACGTGTCCATATTATAGAAAGGACTCCTTCCAATGTTCTCACGTGGTGAAGTTATTAAAAACGACACTTTATTTATGGCAGATGGGGTTCTTTGTCACATAGCTAAACAATATTGGTTGCAAGAGGATGACGACATTAAATAGCTTCAATGGCGAAGCCAGTCACCAGATATGAACTCAATTTACACACACACACAAACACACACACACACACACACACACACACACACACACACACACACACATATATGCACACACACACACACACACACTCACACACACATGCACACTCACACACATATCAGATATCAACTCTATTGAACACCTCTGGGCCATAATGGACTGAATTCTTTATCAAAAGAAAAAGGAAGCATCCTGAAAGCCTTTTGAGATCACTCCATGAAATTTGGCAAGAAATTCCTCAAGATAATATTCGTCATCTGATCAGGAGCATGCTTAATAGAGTCCTTGCATTGAAAAATACAAAGAGCATGTGATCATATAATAATTAATAAAAAACTTGAATATATAATTTCAGATTTAAATAAACTATAACGGTGTATATTTACCTCTGTCGCACGCGCGTATATATATATATATATATATATATAGAGAGAGAGAGAGAGAGAGAGAGAGAGAGAGAAAGAGATGGATATATATATATATATAATATATATATATATATATATATATATATATATATATTATATATATATATATATATATATAATATATATATATATACATAGATAGATAGATAGATAATTAGATAATAGCGTATTTTAACATCGGAAGCATGTAACGACTAGCTTTTTCTCTGACCCGTTCTTGTTTCGCACAAAAGCATATTAAGCCTGATAATGATATATAAGTATATGTGTGCAGATTCTCAACGATTTGTTAATTTAGATTGGACAGCATATTAAACTTATAAATTTGCATATGAATTGCCGAAGATAAGATATTTCTATTAATGACTGCTTAAATATTCATTTACAATGTTATTACACAATGTTTCAGGTGCCGTGTGCTTAATTACTCAGAGAGTTAGCTAAATTATCTGAGGACACACCATGCTGGAACCACCACATTCAAATTTAGCAACTTTAACGTCGACAATATACTGCGCTTTGGTAATTGCCTCTCAATAAATTATTTAAACATTGCATTACTTCTTCTTTCATAGCACTTTAGTATTCACTAGGGATTGGCTTTGTTAATTCCCTTTTCATTCTACAAAGGCAAGGCATTACACTGTATTGAATGGAAAAGACCAATTAAGGGTGTAATCCAAGGTGTTCCGTTTCTTGTATATTAGCTTATGGATGACAGATGGTGATATAATAAGTATTTGAAATGCTGTTATCTGATTCATATAAGACGTTGGTAACAGTCTAGTTGAAAATTATAATAATTTTACAATCTGTTGTATATATGAAATACAATATCGCATCAAATAAGGTTCTTCTTGTTTTTTCCTTTAGTTTTACAATGGGTTTTCCAACTTGATATTGTATATTCATCGTTCTTTGTTTTATAAGTTCAATATGCTTTGTATTAGGAACAATGCGTCGAAAGATAAGAAAAAAGATACTGTGCAATAACATACACCTTATAACTTCGTATATTCAAACAGATTCAAAACGATGTACCTTCTGCGATTCTCCAGGACAAAATGAGTAGATGTCTAATTCTTAATTCTGGTTTCTGTTGCTGTAAATGAAAGACAAATCAACATTTCAATATTACTCATATCGCCTGTTCTTATCAGCTTAATATCTGATACGGTCCCTATTTGGGGCCATCGATATTAAACTGATTTTTAGAACGAGGCGAAGTGTTAGGGGCTTGCTCCGCCTTTGCTACGGGTTCGCCTGGTATTGCAGTGCTTCCAGGATTCAGCCCATCTCCCACCCGCTCTCTCCTACCCTGATGCAATCTCCAGGGATACAGGCATCCAGCAACAGGACCTCCGTAATGCTATGATGGACCATGAAGTCTGGCGTAGCATGGTAAATTCCATTGTCTCGACCATGGTCGAACAATGATGATGATGATGTAGATCAATGGTTTGTAATTTCCCTGCAAGAGGAGTTGATTTCGACATTGCAGAGTAGCATAACGTGTTTAGTGTATATCATTAGCATTGCTTCCACTAGTGAGTTTATATTATGCATTTTTAACTTAGTTCATCTTACTAGGTGGGACCGTTCATTGGTTAATAACATAAATATAAAAGCTGCTGAGTGACAATAATTCCGAATAAAAAAACAATATTTCAGCTACCAGTTCAGTAACCGACTGATTTGATTAACTGCAATTTTGCAATATAATTTCAATATCAATGAGAACAAGAATATGCAATTTTTATCCCTGAACAGAAATAGTGATTATAACAAATGCATATAGCCCCGGCCAGTCAGTAGCGAAAGAAACATATTTCAACTCAAACCAGCAATAACTTTGTTTTTAGTCCCAAATCTCTTGAATTCTACCATTCTACTATTTTTATCACCGGAGGATAAATTTACACAAATTTGTATACAACCTGGAGGAACAAATATAAACCAAAACTAAACACAAGATTAGTTCTAAAACTAGTCCCGTGAGTACCATTCTTTTCACTTGAGGAGCACACCGCTCCTTCTGATTTGTACTAAATACACTGAACTCTCTAACACCCACCCAGCTATAGCCACGCACTTCGGAATATATCGACACAAAACTTTTATATATCAAGTCATTAATAACTGACGTACAGTGTATAATATTGTCCCACTGAAAATGGTCAATAATATTCTAAAACGCCACTGGGTAGAAACGAATCAATGCACTGATAAACGTTTGGTACACTCACCACAACGATTGTGTAAAAGCTAATGTCTACGGTAAAATCGCTGAAAAATTAGCGTCAGAATCTTTTTACAGATCTGTAAAACAGATCGAAAACAAAATAATAGAAATCACAAGATCATTTCATTCTTTACACATGCACATGACAACACTAGATGTCATACTTGTCAATGGAAATATTGCACCAACTGACTCAACTCCAAAAATTCAGGGGTCACTTCAACATCCTCATTGATATCGCTATGTGACCTGCTACTGCCTGCTACTGCTACTACTTTGGAAGCACCTTGTTTGGCACCACTATGTGACCTGCTTCCACCCAGCCCTACTGTTGCAAGGCAACTTTCACTGGCGCTACAGCATCAACAACAACAATTTGCTACTGATATATATATATATATATATATACATATATATACATATATATATATATGTACATATATACACATACATATATAGTTGTATGTATATATACAGGTGCATATATATATATATATATATATATATATATCATTTTTAAAAATTGAATCAACAAGGAGTACGGTTGGACATTTATTTTCAATCACTACAATTGTCTCTACGCAACGCAGTTCTCCAGCGTGCAAGTACTTGATTATACAACCGTTTCCCTGAATTATGAGACCTAATTATGATTCCTCAGGCGATATGTAAATATTGTCTCCGTAAGTTCAGATTCTTGTCTTCAAGAGTATCCGCCTTGTCTATCGTGGCCTGGAGCTAGTAGTAGCCACTGGGTTTATCAATGTGTATTTAGTGTGTGTGTGTGTGTGTGTGTGTATCTGTGTCTGTGTGTGTATGTATGTTTCTTCTGTTTTTAGTCATTTAAATTCTTCCTCTGGAGAAGCTGGTTTGTTACAAAGATATTAAGCACCATCTTTGGAATGTGGATAACGGAAAGAATGTCGCATTTTAAATCTGAGAACCTCCCCCCCACACACACACACATACACATACACACACCCAGGAACAGATCCCGTTCATTTACGAGACTAAATGTCGTGATAGTATTATTATTGTGATAGAAATTGAAAAGTTAATAAAAAGAATTGTTAACAAGATTAACAGAGACATTTTCTCTTCCAATTTCAAACGGAAAATCTGAAAGATTACGAATAACGTAGGTTTGCGGAAAAGCAGATTGAAACGCGTATCTCAAGTTAATGGGCTGCAAGGAATTTAATTGCATTTATTACATCTATTTTTTTTTATATGTCGAAGTAAAACCAGCAAGTTTTATTTTCATTTAAACCAGAAGTA
>NC_043006.1:100178054-100185554 GCF_006345805.1 Octopus sinensis | reverse complement strand
TAAATGATTACTTAATTTAACTTAGTGAGAATGTTAGAATCGTGAAAATCAACATTAGAATTGCAATTTAAAATTCAAATATAGATATAATCTGATATAGTAGTTACGCAGATAAATATTTTCTCAATATATCGTTCTATAAGTGGTGACGAATCAATAAATTTGAAAAGAATAAAAAAAACGAGTGGCTTCACACACACACCACTCACACACACGCATACACGCACAAATGAATATATATATAATTTGGCACCATCTGAGTAAAACCATATAGTGTGTTTTCCAAAGCTTCTCTCCGCGTATCGGCTACCATATGCTATCACACAGTAGGAATTCTTCTTTTACCGGATATACATGTGGAAATTCGTTAATATCCGTAGAATGCATAACAGTTGAAATACAAGATGCGATGTACAGGCATTAATCCAAATCATTGTAATTGTTTCTGCTGGTAACTACTGAATACTTCGCGTATTGAACACACTATCGCATCAAAATGATTCAAAGATAACTCTGTACCTGCACGTCTTCGGGTGCGTGACTTCAATAGTACTACTAAACCAGCTGTAGTTTTTTATACTCATATTCTATTTTTAGCATGCCATTGACAAAGAGCAACATGGACACACAGAGATACAAATGATAAAAAAAATTACGAAAATAAAAATAAAAAAGTATAAAATATATATTAAACAGATCAAAATAACTTAATGGAAATAAAGATTCAAATATATAAAACGTAAAATAAACTTCGGACACAGAAATGTCCCTACTTTCATGAAGATAGATGATCGGATTAAGATGTCGCAAGTATACAGAGCGGAAGAATTCCTTATGTCTTGTGTTTATAAGCGTTTTACTTGCAACGAAATCATTTGCGCATAGTAAACGTGTTGCCACAAGGGGATACCAATGTGTCTGCCTGTACACTTAGAGTTATCTAATTATAAGCTTAAATTCGGTTGCCTTTAAGTCTCATCACAGTTGCCATGCAAGTCACTATGAGATGCCCGCAATTTTTTACATACATATTCATTTACATTATTTATACACACACAACACACACACACACATGCACACACACACACATATACACACACAGACACATACACACACACACACACACACATATATATATATTAATATAGATACGCATGTCTATGTACACACACATAAAAACACATAAAAACACAAACACACATGTTTATAGATATATACATGCACACATTCGTACCCATGACTTACGTATACTCACACATATACATCTTATTGACCATTTCAATAGCTTCAGAGCAGCAAGCTAAGAGGATTAACTCGCACATACACATTCTCTTATTTTGCCCTAATCTACACACATTTCTATATATATATGATCAATCTAAAGATATTCACATTTTAGCTCTCATGAATGTGCATCTCTACATGTAAATCCAACACTCATTTTCCAGTTATGCTCTTGGGTAAATTTTCTGTATATCTATTCATCCAGAGTTTAGAGTATCCAAACAAAAGAACAATATAGGTACAGTGTAACCGTATTGGATTTGTTCGTTTAGACAGACACGTTTCTATACCTGGGGATATCTCAATTTACATAAAATAATTCTACTCTGGTGATACAAGTGATATTCATTCTATAACTAGGTTCTAAAGTTATATACACTTGCGTCAGAAATTAATTAGCACTTCTCAAATTTCTACATTATATAGGTTAAATCAATTAACCTATGAGCTGTTCAAAACGTCTTACGCGATGAGAAAACTTAGTATGGTGTGATTTCGGTCCTTGCGAGGCGCTACCTATATCTATTAAACAAAGGAAGATTTGTCTGCATCCGCACTCCAAGTCGTTGTTGCACTGCTATGTCAACATCATAAGGCTGTAGACTCTCAAACTGCTCTGCAAACAAAGTTACGTCATCGTTCTGCGCAACAGTGAACTCGCAACAAAGCAATAGTTCGAGGTATGGCCACTAGGTGACAGCACATACCTTGAGTGAAGAGCAAATCAAGGGTGCTAATTAATTTCTGACGGTTGTGTATATTTCATTAACTCCTGGTAAACGAATCTATTCCTTCCTTGGTTAATTTTCGTACAAATAATGTATACACACGCACTCACCATTTCTCAGGCGATTATACAATTTAGGTAAAAAACAAAACTAAATGATATAAACATATTATTAAGGATAATGAAAAATATAATTACATTTTTGAATAAATAAATGATTGATAAATTGATAAATGATGATTTAGTTCCTTCTAAATTCCAGAAACGTGCTTTCAAGTCTGTGATGTTTTATTATTCATGAAACCATTGCATAATATTATTTGTAGTGTTTATTCAGTTGTTGTTTGTTTCTTCCTGAGCCATGTCTGGCTCATAATGACCGGTTTCACGGTTTCCTTGTCATATAGGTCCCCCACCTGGACGGAACACCCGTCTGGCGCAGGTGAGCAAGAGAGAGAGAGAAAGTTGTGGCGAAAGACCCAGCAGAGGTTTGCCATTACCCTCTGTCAGAGCCGCGCTGAGCTCAGGTGTTTGTCTCATAAACACACGCATTGCCCAGCCTGAGATGCGAACTCGCGATCCCTCGACCGCGAATCCACTGCTATAACCACTAGGACATGTGCCTCCACTATGTTATTCCAGGCAAAGGTCGAATGCTTTTAAGTACGCAAGTGAAGCATATTCAGGAATTGGTTTGCATATGTGGTGGCAGAGGTTTCACGAGGTTTTGTTCTTCAACTACGTAATCTGACCAGCGGAAACACAAGTAATTATTAGTGAGAGCGATATATGCGCGATATATTTGCGATATAGGGTGTGGTAATTAAATTTGAACTAGCTGACATTAGGACTGTTAATACCAGTATACTGTATGGATAACTGTAAGAAGGACTAAGACTTGGTGCATCCGATTCTACCGCTATGTAGTCACACAGCAAAAATAACGTAAAACAAGATCGAAAAACTTCGTATAATATTTAGTAACTTATCATATCAGCGAACACTTCTGTTTTGATTGCCTTACATTACTTTCTGCTTCTGTCTGTGCCTGCCTGCATCTCCCTCTCTCTCTCTCTGTATATATGTATATATGTATATATGTATATATATATATGAGCGTGAATATCTGGTGAAAACGGAGAGTGGGGTAACACATCCCAGCCGAGCTGCAGCAACTTTTGTCTGGTTCCAAAAGAAACGTGCGGTCTTGCATTATCATTTTGGAAAACCACACCCTTCCTGTTGGCCAATTCTTGACGTTTCTGTTGAATTACTGCTTTTAACTCGTCCAGTTGTGTGCAGTATTTCTCAGAATTAATTGTCTGATTACTTGGGGGAAGCTCATAGTAAAAATTCCTTTCCAATCCCACCAGACACAAAGCAAGACTTTTTTACGGTGAAGACCCGCTTTTGGGGTGGCTAAGGGTGGCTCGTGTCACTCACTCCAGGATTGCTTTCTCTGAACATTTCAGCAGATAATCCATTTCTCATCACCTGTCACAATTTGCTTTAAAAAAGGCGCATTTTCATTCCGTTTATAAAGCGAATCACAGATGGAAATGCCCCCGAAAGGTTTTTTTCATTCAACTCATGTGGTACCCAAACATTGTAGCGATTTGTGTACCAGGTGCTCATGAACAACGGATTTTTATAGATTGAGGCTTTCTGCGAATTCTCGGGTTGTGCAATATGGGTTATTCACAATTAATGAATTGATTTGGTCATCATCTGTAGTGGATGGTCTGCCTGATCACTCCTAATCAAGAAGGCTAAAATCTCCAGCTTGGAACGTTGCGAACCACTTCTGTGCAGTTCTTTCGGATAAAGAAACATCACTGTAAGCTGCGCATATTTCTTTGATTGCTTGTGAGGTATTTTGCCCCCTTACGGAAAAAGAAAAGCATAAAGTGCCGAAAATGAACTTTCTTATCATAAAGTGCCGAAAATGAACTTTCTTATCTTCTTTTTTAATCAGTTACAGAATTAACACAGGTTATAAGCAGAGAAACCTTCTTTCACGAAAAGATTGCTTAATCTGTGTTCTAAAATAAGTTGAAATGTAAGCTACTATTATAAATCGGCAGGAACTTTCCGGACAACCCCATATATTTTATTCTTTTACTTGTTTCAGTCATTTGACTGTGGACATGTGGAGCACCGCCTTTAGTCGACTAAATCTACCTCGGAACTTATTCTTTGTAAGCGTGGTACTTATTCTATTGGACTCCTTTGCCGAACTACTAAGTTATGGGAGAGAAATGCACCAGCATCGCTTGTCAAGCGATGGTGGGGGTATAAACTCAGACACACAGACACACATATACATATATATTTATATATATGTGTATATATATATATATAAATATATATAGATATATACACACATATATATACATTTATATATATATATATATATATATATATATATATATATATATATATATATATATATATATATATATATAGTTAATCCAAACAAGAAAACACAACAACGCGAGGACGTGGAACAAATATAGTATTATTGGACGCTCAGGAAAGAAGGGAAGAAGGAGGGTTTAACGTTTCGAGCGGAGCTCTTCGTCGGAAACATAGGAGAAGGAAAGATCCCGAGAAGGGAGGACAGAGAAATTGGATTCGTATATATATATATATACGACGGGATTCTTTCAGTTTCCGTCTACAAAATCTACTCACAAGGCTCTGGTCAGCCAGAGGCTATAGTAGAAGACACTTGCCCAAGGTGTTACGCAATAGCACTGAACTCGGAGTCTTGTGGTTGGTAAGCAATCTAGTTACCACACAGCCACTCGTGCGCCTATATATATATATATATATATATATATATATAATATATATTATTATATAATATTAATTAGAGACAAAATCACTATTATGCAATCAAACAAAGAAAGACTTAATCCAATACATAAAAATTTTTATATAAATTAAATAAAATTAAAATTCGCCACTACAATTGTTCGTGTCTCTTCTAAGGACATTCATCAGGTGGTATTCATAACTTAAATTGAATAGATCTGAATACCACCTGATGAATGTCCTTAGAAGAGACACGAAACAATTGTAGTGGCGAATTTAATTTTATTTAATTTATATAAAATGTTTTATGTATTGGATTAAGTATTTCTTTGTTTGATTTGCATAATAGTGGTTTTGTCTCTAATTATTATTATATAATATTTTACTATAAAATTGGATTCAGTCCTAAATCTGACTTTTCCCTGTAAATTTGGATTTATTCCCTAATATTTTATTATATAGATATATATTATATATATTATATATATATAATATATATAAAACATTATTGGTGAATTGAAGCAATGGAGTGATACGCAGATTGAACAGAAATCGTTTTATTTCATTCTACACGTGTTTCGACAGGCACAAATTACCAAAATCCGATTGAATAAGGGACCATATTGTGTCTTCTCTTCAGGAAAAAAGAAGGAAATCCGTTGGAAAAACAAAAACCAGAACAGAGGCGGAGCAAAAAACAAATCGAACTGTGCTCCTAAGAGCCCATGGCGAAACTGTTTATCAGTGTTATGTTGAGAACCGGGGCTTAAGAATTCAACGGGTCAGCATCGGTCAATCATGTGGGTGAGGGTGTATAGAATGTTCTTTGTGCCGAGAATAAAGTTCTATGACTATTAAAGAATATGGATGTTTTCTAAGTGGCGAGAAAAAATCTACTTAGAGACGTGTGTGTGTGTATACTGTTTCTATATATGTGGTGTTGGCGTAGGGAGTAGAAAACATTTTTTGTGTACGTGTGTGCGTTTGATCGTTCGCTGTCAGTGGCTAGCCGTGATAACCGTTGGGTGGCAGAAAGAAAAAATAAAAAAATTATATATATATATATTATGTTTTATGTGTGTGTGTGTTCACTAAGCCTACCTTGTAGGAAAAACCCCCGCTGTGAAAAAACCAAGCCCCGTTTGTCTTACAGGGTTAATTCCCCTTGCAGTGGTCAATCGTAGATATCTTAAAGCTATTTCAGAATTTGTTACCAAGGCTATGGGTGCCGGTATTATTATAAACGCTATTTAAAGGCCAGATAAGTGTAACGCCGCCAATGGGGGCATCGAAAAGCCGACTGTAGAGCCCGTTTACCATCCGGCCTCCGGCAACAAAATATGGAAGAGTTCGGAGACACAAAGGTTGCACTGTCTTCTGCCCCTATCAAATGGGAGGGCACACCGACAAAATTGACCATTCCAGCCTATAGCTTAGTTCGCATCCTTCACCGCCATATTAGCTTACTGAGTCCGTTGTCTGGCGCTTGTTCACGTCCCAGAACAAGCGCCATATTATATATATAATTTTTTTATTTTTTTCTTTCTGCCACCCAACGTTATCACGGCAGTAGCCACTGACAGCCGAACGATCAACGCACACACGTACACAAAAATGTTTTCTACCCCTACGCCAACACACACATATATAGAACAGTATACACACACACGTCTCTAAGTAGATTTTTCTCGCCACTTATAAAACATCCAATATTCTTTAAATAGTCAGAACTTTATTTCTCGGTCACAAAGAACATCTATACACCCTCACCCACATGATTGACCGATGCCTGACCCGTTGAATTCTTCAGCCACCGGTTCTCAACATACACTGATAACATTTCGCCATGGGCTCTTAGGAGCACAGTTCGATTTGTTTGTTTGCTCCGCCTCTGTTCTGTTTTTGTTTTTCGCAACGGATTTCCTTTTTTCTTCCTGAAGAGAAAGACACAATAGGTCCCATTATTCAATCGGATTTTGGTAATTTGTGCCTTTCGAACACGTGTAGAATGAAATAAAACGATTTCTGTTCAATCTGCGTTCAGCTCCATTTCTTCAATTCACCAATAATGTTTTAATTTCAATTATCCGCACCAACGCACGGTTGCAACGCCAGATGGTTGTACCTCCAACCGTGCTGTTTACTGCTGTGATTTTTGCTACTAAGGTATCGTTTAAACTGTTGATTAATCTACTACAAATTATTCATCTTCTATTTCACATATATATATATATTATATATATATATATATATATATATACATATTACGGAGATGTACTGCACAGGAAGTGACTTGATCTGAGATCGTCTGCTGAAACAAAAACAAGTGCAGCCTGGAGGTGTTTATAAGACATTTAAAAACACACAAAAAACCGTTAGATTCACTTCAACTTTTAAATTCAACATTTCCTTTACATGTGACGCTACAGAAAGCTAAAGTTTTCCAGTAGCACTATGCAAATAGATACATACACACATGTACACATTAGTGCCCATGTCTGTATATCTGTGTGTAAGTATGTATGTCTGTATATATATATTTGTGTGTATGTGTGTGTAATACATTCACTTTTTGCATAGTGCTACCGGAAAAAATTAGCTTTGTGTAGCGGAAAAGCCTGCTGTCATATTAATGTTGGCATCATTATGTGACGTTACAGACGATAATAGGA
>NC_043006.1:100165554-100173054 GCF_006345805.1 Octopus sinensis | reverse complement strand
ACATACATACACACATACATACATACATACATACATACATACATACATACATACATACATACATACATACATACATACATACAAACATACATACATACATACATACATAGAAACAAAAATACACTGTTTTTGATGTTGAAATTCCAATGTAACCTTCAATCTAGGTTTAGAAACCGGTTCTTTCTCTATTGGCAAGAAATCTTGAAATAAAATGAATGATGACCTACCTAACTACCTACCTACATACATACATACATACATACATACATACATACATACATACATACATACATTGATACATACATACATACATACTTACAGATTATACGTTCAGGTTTATACGTGTAATTATTCGTACAGTGCGATATGCAACATACTGCCTAAATGCCAATCTTGAGAAATTAGGTTTCTGAACGACAGAAAGGAGAAAGTTGATTTGGAGACTACAGATCCATGCCATCACTGGAACTGTAAAAGTCTGTAAAACTTTGCAGAGGTTTATCATTTAAGTATATGTAAGCATGTCTAGAGATGGAAGCATGTGCATAGGAATACGTAATTAACACAAATCTGCACTTATATACACATACATACAAAAATACCCTGCTGATGTTGAAATTCCAATACATACAAACATACATGCATACATACATACATATAAACATTGTGCATTTGTTTTCGAGTACTAGGTGTTGTGTGTAAAAAACATCCTGACGAAGGGAGTGTCAATTCCAAATATATGATATGTTTAATAGATGAACATTTTTGTAGTTTTGTAAATTTGTATATTTATCTTCTCTGTATTTTTCTCTGCCATTTTAATACGTCATTATAATGTCTTTGTATGTTTTATTACCCAAAACTTTTCATTTAACAAATTTATACAAAATGTTTTACGATTTTAAGCGTACATTCAATATGTTATATATGCAACGTTGATTCTTATATATTTATATGTTTTTATATGATGTTTATATATTTATGTATTACTATATTTTTAAACGTTGGTCTTTATATCTGTTCTATAGATATAAATGAATATATGAATATATGTATGTGCTTGATCTTTCTGTGGATTAGTTGCTGCTCACATTGCCTTCTCTCGGATTAATAAGTGTATACAGCTCATTTGAGCACTACTATTCCTCTCTGTTACATGTTTTGAGTGTAGTTGTCACTATCGATCTCAAGATATAACTTTGTATTTTGTACATATATACATATACATAGATATATATATATATTTTATATATATATATATATATATATATATATATATATATATATATATACATTGGTATGGTAGATGAGTTCAGCAAAAATTTATATTCAGATGGATATGGTACTTAAGTTGAGGCACCAGAATTTAGTACGGTATTATCCATACAATAATACCGTACTAAAATCACATAGTAACGTGATTAATATCAAAATAAGCAACAAGTATATCGAAAGGTAATTCAGGGCGATCGTTTCATGCAATTCCATTTAATTAAACAATGCAATCATTGCATCAATTTAAAATGCAGAGCAATCCTCAGGTGCACAAAGCAAAGTCATTGAATTTAACTAAATCAGAACACAAGAACACCTTAGTATAGTTATACCTAAAATCTCCAAGAAGTTAAGGAGATAGACAAGGAACATGCTGTCCCCACTCCAGCATATCTCCTTAACTTCTTGAACATTTTAGGTATAAGCATAGTAATGTGTCCATCTGTTCTAATTTAATTAAATTCTATGTTTTTGTGCAGCTGAGGATTGCTCTGCATTTTAAATTGAAGTAATGATTGCATTGCTTAATTAAATAGAGTTGCTTGAAACGATTGTACTGCATTATATCTGGATATGCTTGTTGCTTATTTTGATTATATATATATATATATATATATTATATATATATATATATATATATATATATATATTTGAATGTGAGTGTGTGTGTATCTGTGTATGTACATCATGGCAGAACTGCCACACCAGCATATAAAGATCAATTTGTATATTCTTTATGAAAGACGAGGTTAAATACTACAAGGATAGGCAAAACCATAACATTACTTCGCAAACTTCCTTGAAAATGTTTCTAATTTCTCTTTTACATTAACCTATATCTAAACTATTTGTTGAGCGCTATTCAACTTTTTCTAACTGTTTTTTTATTAAAATACACAATAAATATATAAAACTAATAATCAAATAACTGTCTCATATATGTTTAAAAATATATATATCTTATTAATTATGACTGGAGGCAAAATTTAGATTGAAATGAATTTAATACATTTCAATTTTCTACAAGTTACATTGTCCTTCATATTTTGTATTTTAGATTTTTATACCATAATTATCTCCTATTTTTCTCATTTCTGCCGATTCCGTTCTTTTGTTGCCCATATACTACTGCTTTCGCTGAACGTCTTTGAACTTAACTTAGCAATTTTTTTTCAATATAATATTACATGATCCATTTTTGAATAAACGTCTGAATTCTTATTACTGTGTGGTAGATAGATTCCTTTTACCGACTAATGATTTAGAATTAAGGAAAACGTGCTTATTTGATCTGATGGACTCATATCTATAAAATAAACCGCACTTATGCTCTAAAAACATAAATATCCAGTTAGAAAAATATATGCGTAGGAGTGGCTTTGTGGTATGTAGCTTGTTTACAAACTACATGGTCTCAGGTTCAGTCCCACAGCGTGGCACCTTGGCAAGAGCCTTCTACTATAGCCTCAGACCGACCAAAGCCTTGTGAGTGGATTTGGTAGACAAAACTGAAGGAAGCCCTTCGTATATATATATGTATATGTATATATATATATATATATATACTATATATATATATATATATATATATATATATATATATATATATATATATATATATATATATATATATATCTATATATATATATATACATATATTCATGTGTGTGTATACGTTTTTGTGTCTGTGTTTGTGCCCCCAACATCGCTTGACGGCCAATGCTGATGTGTTTACTTACCCCGTAACTTAACGGTTCGGCACAATGACCTATATAGTAAGTAATAAGCTTACAAAGAATAGGTCCTGGGGTCGATTCGCTCGACTAAAGGCAGTGCTCCAGCATGGCCACAGTCAAATAACTGTGGTAAATGAATAGCATAAGTACCGTTCTGTAAATTACTTATTAGAACATAAATCGCATGCCTGCTTCTCTGCTGCAGGATATATACTTCAGAGGTAACCCCCAGTTGTCACACTGTGTTAAACTTTCACTGACCAAAACACTTCAGTCAATTGGCAGTTAATGACCGACAAATCACTATGTATAATATGACTTATATATTTGGGTAGCATCTACTATTTCCTATTTGATTACCACTAGAAAGTATGAAAAATGGCTGATAGTTCCTTCAAGCATTGCCCTTGTTCAAGCCCTAAAGAATCTCTCATGACCATGATGCCTCTTCACCCTGCATCCCATCTACTGCTCATGATCAGGGATGCACATGTTTCCACTAAGGAACATGCTGGAGAGGTTAGGGTCTAGCAAATCTGTGGTGGGTTTGAGCAGAATATTTGGTATAACGATATTTCTGTTGCAGGAACTCAGCACTTCATCTTTGAAATGTAATTGAAAACAGAACTGTTTCAAAACAATGATGTCCAGGCAAGGAGAGCAAAATTTGAAGGGAACAGTAGGCATTTTCTTTGATTTCTAGATAGAAGCAAAACGGAAATAATACTCACCAAATAAAATTTTTCTTACACAGTGTTCTTGATGAACACATCAAAAGACCGGTTACGGGTTATTTCTCCTGTTTGCTCTCTGTAATTGTATTAAGTGGTTCCTCTTGTAGCATACCCACTTTAACAATACCACACACATGACACTTATTTCGACATTACTGGCGTGTAATATTCAGTGATTTAGGAAGAACACCAGAATAATGCAATAGACATCAATCTTCCACTTCTCAGATGTAATCCACATGTTTCTGGCAGGATGAGCTCAGTTAAAGCTGTAAGGGACAACAACTGCATCAATTTCACCATCAGATCCATTAAAACCCACTAATTCATATATATATGGACGGTGCTGAGTTGTAAAACATTTCAACCAAATTTTCTCAAAAAAATGTCCGACCGTCCCTTTGAGAAAGACTGATTTAATCTAAACTTGAGACACCAGCAAAAGAAGAAATATAGATAGACTTTTTTCTATTCCTAAGAAAAACGATTTTATTCACACAAATACGCAATATAATATATAAATATATATTATATATATATATTATATATATATATATATATATATATATATATATACATATATACATACATGCATAAATATACATATATATGTATATAATCCCACCCCACAAAATAAAGAAGGAAAATTAACGAAGCCAAAATATACAGAGGACGAGGTACAAATGTGAACTCTGTATTACTGAAAGATTAAACATTATATAATCAAATTGGTGTGAAGCTGGCTCGCACCTCTCTCCAGAATTATAATGCATAAATATCGAGTAAAACCAATGTTTGCAAGGGTAGTCAGCATCGGAAAATTTACTTAATATCGCGGAGTTGTGTAGACGGACAATAATTAAAGTCTCTTTTAAGCATAGCTTGCATTTGCCTATCTTTGTATTATAAGGTTGAGCTTCTTTTATAATGGATCAAGCCATTGTATATTGTATGTTTTGTGATTTAAGATCATGTATGTGTGTGGTTAATGATGTGGAGAATTTGTACTTTATCGTATTGAAAGAATTTCACTGAGCGCTATATCCTTATTTAAAATCTATAGTTCTACCTATGTAGGTCCTTGCATGGTGTTTCCTTAGTGTTTCTACAAGACATTTATAAACAACATTTTTACGCAGAGAGAAGCCCATAAGAGGTCATGCATTAGGTATACGACAATTACAGGCTTTTTTATTGTCCTACAAGTATACAAACATATGTCCTCTGATAACATATATGACACATCTATTAAAACTTTGAAATTACTATCAATCTATCCGTTGGAAAAGTTAACTAAATTAACTATGTACATTACTAAAGTTATTGAGCTCTTCAAATTAATGTGAAATTTCATTTATATATCACTTTACATGCCATTGATTTGTCCATATATGTGTGTGAATGTGTGTGTGTGTCCGTGCGCGCGTGCTTGTGTGCGTGCATGTATGTACATATATTCATACACGTGTGTTTGTGTGGACCAGAAAAGGTCTGGTAGTCAATTTAAATCGTAACATGACAATTATTTTGAAGTTCAAGTTACACAAGTCGTTTCGTTGAAGATTTTTTTCTAGCCGATGCTTGGACGATTATATTAAAGGGAACATCGTTCTGAATATTAAAGGACTACAGAGAAAATTTTCAAAAGCATACGAAACAAAAAAATCTAAACGGAAATTAGTAAAAAGTTATTAAATCGTTGCTAAAATAGAATATATATTTTTTATATATTCTTGAAAAAATTAATATGTTCGTATGACAGAAATTGTATTTTTAGACGTTAACAAAAGAAGCATTCCTTATACACTAATGACAATATGCCTAAATGCCTGAAATAGCCTGATATGGCTTTTAATAAAATTAATTCTACCCCCCCCCCCCACACACACACCGCTACTACTACTACTGAAAAATAATAAAAATAGTAATATTATTATTATTATTATTATTATTATTAATAATAATAATAATAATAATAATAATAATAATAATAATAATAATAATAATAATAATAATTGAAGTCGTTAAATTAAATCACAAATTCGATGTCGGCGACTAAACCGGAAACCCTACAGGCTTGCTCTGCGAGGAGGTTCTTTTTCTTTGAATCATAAATGGGATGTCAGCGGCTAAACCGGCTACCCTACAGCGCTTTCTCTGTGCTGATCGTGTTTCTTTGCAATTTGGTCACCGTGCAGATGGAAAAGCAAAACCTGTTTATAAGTGGATGAACTTTGAGAGGTCAACGCTCTGGGAGCGTTGATCAAAAGTTGAATGCATGGCTTGAGAAGCTAAGAATTAACGTCGAATTGAGGATATTTCAGAAAAACAACTTCGTTAGGAACTGTGAAAATTTCAAGGAGGACGTTAGACTGTTGAAGGGAAAGGAATACCTCAAATGAGATTTGGCCGTTCGATATAGCTAGCTCTTTTTGGTATAGTGTTGTATAAGAGAAAATGCGTGAATAATAATAATAATAATGATGACAATAATAATAATGACAATAATAATAATAATAATAATAATAATAATAATAATAATAATAATAATAATAATAATATAATAATAATAATAATAATATATGGAAGTCTCCAGGAAAGGATAAAATTCCTAACTTCTGTTTGAATGCCTTCCCAGAGAGCCATGAACTGCTAACAGATCTTTACAATGATGTTTTGCGACACCCTAGTAGGATGCCCCCTTGACTAGTTAATGGGTTAACATTCCTGCTTCCAAAAAGTGAAGAAACAAATGAACCAAAAAACTATAGACCCATAACCTGCTTAACAACTATGTATAAAACGCTAACATCTGTCCTGACGGAATATGCCTATAGTTTTTTAACAGACAGCAGCATATTCCCTAATGAAAAGAAAGGATATAAACGTGGATCTTATGGTTGTAAAGATCAACTACTCATCAATAAGATAATCTTAGAAGATTGTCACAAACGACACAAAAACTTGTCAATAGTCCGGATAGACTATAAAAAAGGCTTTTGATAGCCTACCACATAGCCTGGAAAGAAATGCCTGGAAATGCACCTACTGTCCGAAACTTTTTGTCTGTAATTATGAGATCATGGAGAACCACACTAACTTTGAACAGTGACAATGAATCTCTAAATGCTGCTGATGTAAAAATTTCATGTGGCATTTTCCAGGGTGACTCACTATCACCACTTCTCTTTTGTTTAGCCTTAATACCTCTCTCAAAATTGCTCAGTGACGCACAGTACGGATATAAAATGTTGGATAAAAATATAATTAATCTCTTTTATATAGATGATTTAAAGCTCTTTGCAAAAAATGACAAACCACTCAAGGGCTTACTAGCGATTGTTAAACAATTCAGTGACGACATCAGAATGCAATTTGGCCTCGATAAATGTGCAAAAGCTACCTTTATCAAAGGGAAAATGACAGAAACATCCAACGTTAACCTTGACCAGCAGAATGTCATAAAATAATTAGACCCAGCGGAGAGCTACAAGTACCTACGGGTAATTGAAGGGGACGGAATAAGGCATTCAGTGATGAAGGAAAGGATCAGGAGAGAATGTTATCGCAGAGTAAGAGCAATACTCAAGACAGAGCTGAATGCGAGAAACAGGATCGAAGCGATCAATGCTCTAGCCATACCAGTCGTGACTTACAGTTTGAATATCGTTAACTGGTCAATTACTGAAATAAGAAACCTTGACAGAAAAATACGAAAACTGTTGACAATGCATAGAATGTACCACCCTAAGGCA
>NC_043006.1:100153054-100160554 GCF_006345805.1 Octopus sinensis | reverse complement strand
AAATACCTCATTATAACACGCATAATGTTAATTCAAAGGAACTTAATACATTTTCATAAAAGTTCATTAAATCACTTGAAGCAGAGTACAAATGCAATACGATGCTTAAAATAAACTTTTCCTTCAATGTTTTATAACAAAAGGATATCATAAAAATATCATTCTGTACTTTCATTACTTGATTAAATACTTAAAATGAAATTTCTGTTTAAAGTGGATGACTCTTAAGTCTTCTTCCATGTTAACATTTTTACTTTGATATCTTAAGTCTTGTAAAAGTTTTCCTGTTTCAAAACGCTTATATTTGTGTAAGCTTTCAAAATACAGCTTCTATAGTATCAAAATTAATTCTATTCTTCCAAGAATCTTCATCTATGAGTCCTTCTCGAATTCCAAATCTGTGAATCACTTACAAACAAATATTCTTCGAAAATAGAATACTTTTATCGTTACATCTATATCTGCCTTGTTTCATGGTGTACTTCTTATGAATATTCTCTTATAGATCTTTGGTTTCGTACTTTAATTCCTGACCTCTTGGGGAGTGAGAGTGAGAGTAAAATTATTTCTTTTGCTAATTTGCGTACATTATCTCTTAATGATTGACTGATGGCATCAATTTACTTTAAAAGATGCTGTTGAACATCCTTAGCTAGTGTAATTGGTTTGTCGTGCTAAAAACGAATATTGAATGCCCTCAAACAGTGAGATCAGTACGATTAAGAAGAGACTATAATGATCCAACTTTTGGTTTGCAAATAGCCCAGGGCCCTCATTAGGCATTTTGCATAGCTGCAGTGCCTTGCTTGATATCTGAACGAAGAAGCTTTGATTTCTCTTAGAAAAATCAAATCTAATTTGAATATCACGTGGCAATTGATTCCGAGTTGATTAGCTAAAAAGTGCTTTTCCCATTTTGAATTATTGACGAGGTTTAATCTCGAAAATCATTATCGGGATTACTTTTATGAAACATTGGCCCTTTGGGGCTGACCACGTTTATAAACATAATATTCAGCTAAAATACTTGATGCGTTGTACGTTAAAAGCAGCACGGAAGACTCTTGTTAAGAGATAATGCAAGTATTCACCAAATATTTTCTTTTCCGATTTAACAGATGCGCAACAATGACGCATTCTCCAGAAATACTTTCGGTATCATAAGTTGTGTTAAAGCATATAATTCTAATTTCCAGATGCTGAAAGCACTGAAAAATCTATGGGCCATACGTTTATTACTTCAGTTGGGCACCTTTTTAATCACTGGCAGCTTTGAGTTATTCATTGAAGAAACCCAAGTTGGAAGTATTTAAAGCATTTTATACATTACCAAATAAACACGGCAGGAGCTTACAATCTAGGTGCACTTGATAGTTCCTTATACTGTAGCAGCTTTATCTCTTTGGTGTGCTTGAAAATTCCATAAACCAGCTGTTCACTTTATGATGATTCTTGTAGATCTTGCATTTAGGAAGCTCTTAAAATTTCTTAAACTAACAGGCGCAAGTATAGCTGTGTGGTAAGAAGCTTGCTTCCTAACCACATGGTTCCCGTTTCAGTCCCACGACGTTGCACCTCGGGTTAGTGTCTTCTACTATAGCTTCGGGCCGACCAAAGCCATGTGAGCGAATTTGGCCGACGGAAACTAAACGAAGTCCATCGTATATGTATATATATGTATGTGTGTGTGTGTGTTTTGTGTCTGAGTTTGACCCCACATGAACACTTCACAATCGTTGTTGGTGTATCTACGTCCCCGTAACTTAACGGGTCGGCAAAGGGAGCTGGTAGAATAAATACAAGGCTAAAAGTAAGTCTTGGGGTCGATTTCTTCAACTAAAACCCATCAAGGCAGTGCTTCAGCATGGCCTCAGTCAAATGATTGACACAAGTAAAAGCATAAAATAATAACCTGAGGATATTTCTGCCACAAATATTGGTGTAAAATTTTGACAGAATGTCAGTCAATTACATCGACTCCAGTGCTCTATTGGTATCTATTTTATCGACCCCAAAAGGATGAAAGGAAAAGTTGACCTCTGCGGAATTTGAACTCAGAACTGAAAGACGGAATAAAAGCCGCTAAGTATTTTGTCCGGTGTGCTAACAAAATTGCCATCTCACCGCCGTATTGCTGCCGCTAAGATTAAATCGACCTTAGGCAGTCATCTGGCAGAATCGTTAGCACGCCGGGTAAAACGCTTTGCGGCATTCTGTCCGTCTTTAACTTTCTGAGGTCGACTTTGCCTTTCATTCTTTCGGGGTCGTTAAAACAAGTACCAGTTGACGACTGGCGTCGAAGAAATCGAATTGCCCCATTTCTCGAAATTGCTGCTCTTGAATCAAAGTTTCAAAATAATATTAAGGCGATCTAAGACCGCTATGCTTTCAGTGTATTTAGTAACACGTTAGGGTATTAATCATTCATAAGAGGGGTTTGCTTGAGTTAGGGTACATTTGTAGGAACTTACTTTCTTAAAGGAAGCTTATCTCATACAATCGTCTCTAGAGGTTTAGTTTCTAAGCAATTGAATCGTCTATGTGGGCTCTGTTATTGTAGGTAACTGTAGAATAAATAGATATATTGCAATCATTTTTTAAGTAGAATATATTTACATTGACTCATAAATTTAAATTACAGCCTAAATTTACAGGAATAAAAGTTAGTTTTCAAATTTTAAAGAGATAATTCAATATCCAGCACACTGCAATTATGTTCTCACAAATTTATGTATATATTATAGTTTAAAATAATATCAGCTTTTGCATCACATGCGTTCAACGCTAAAAATGTTCAATCGTGTAGCAGAAAATGACAAAAATTATATATAATTGCATTTCATTGGCTCTATTGCTTATATGAAAAGATTTTGATAAACCTTATCTGAAACTGCATGACTGGATCTCTCTTAATTTATAACCAGCAAGAAATATATACTAGACTTCATCAAAATGAAATGTAGGCAATTAGTATTTCTAAAATCAGGACAACAATGGTCACAATTAAATGAAAATTAAGCGGATCTCAAAATTTTGTGGCTTCTGATCGCCTTAATTATATAAATTAATAGCTACGATAGCCGCAGTCATGGCAGTGTAGTAAGAAGCGTACTTGCCAACCACATACTTCTGGGTTCAGTCTTACTACATGTGGACATGTGTCTTCCACTATAGCCTTGTGTGTATGTATATATGTATATATGTGTATATATATATATATGTATGTATATATATATATATATATATATATATATATATATATATATATATATATATATATATATATATATATATATATATGTAGGTCCCGGGTTGAGTCGGGGTTAACCACAGTAAATAAGGTACTCAATACATAGCAGAGTAAATTAATTGATTTTATAGAAGGAGCTTCTACAGGACTAGAACTGATGATTTCTTTTGAATGAAACAGTTCTAGTCCTGTAGAAGCTCCTTCTATAAAATAAATAAATATATATATATATATATATATATATATATATATATATATATATGGAGGCGCAATGGCCTAGTGGTTGGGACAGCAGACTTGCGGTCGGAGGATCGCGGTTTCGATTCCCAGACCGGGCGTTGTGTGTGTTTATTGAGCGAAAAAAAACACCTAAAAGCTCCACGAGGCTCCGGCAGGAGGTGGTGATCCCTGCTGTACTCTTTCACCACTCTAAAGGCGGTGCTCCAGCATGGCCGCAGTCAAATGACTGAAACAAGTACAAAAAAAAAATATATGCATATATATATATATATGCATATATATATATGCATGTATATATATATATATATGTGTGTGTGTACGAGTTTGTGTCTGTGTTTGTTCCCCATCACTGCTTGGTAACCGGTGTTGGTGTGTTTACCTCACCATAGATTAACGGTTTGGCTATGAGTTCGATATAATATGTAGGAAACCTCTTCGATCCATTCGACTAAAAAAGTCTTCAAGGTGGTGCTCCAGCATGGCTGCACTCTAATGTCTGAACCAAGTAAAAGAAGGTAAATGATATGCAAATACAGTAACACAGGAAGTGCTACGATCGTGGGGCGTCTATGTTATCGTAATTTTCTCAACATAAACTGCTAATTGGTGAGATGGTGTCCCAACTTGATTTTATTCAGAGCATTACCAATGTTTCTTTTAAGTAATAGATATGATAAATTCATATTTGCTTCATATAATATATTCATACATGCTACAGGGTAAATTTCGTAATTTTTAATTTCATAACATATGAATTATTTAAAATTAAATAAAAACAACAATTCACTACATATATATATATATATGTAAATTAGCAGAATGAGATAAAAATACAAGGCTGTGAAGGATTTCAGAACATTTATAAATGGGTCTTACAGCTGTTTCTGTGATATTTTATATATCCCTTCGTCCGAAATGGTGAGAGAAAATGGTTAAGCAATATTTATTCTAGATAAGACATGAAATAGAGAGTGAAGTGGAGGAATGAAAATAGACGTGAGATATACAGGTATAATATATCTTCAGTTCCATTATTTAGGCAGAATGGCATACATATAAGATTCCTGTACCTTGTGATTAAGTTAGAATAGCATTTAAAATTGGTCATTCCAAGCATAGGGTTTGTAAACGGTGTTATTGAATCGAGGTTTTTTTTTAAGGTAACTTAAAATATATACATATGTATGTGGGTAGGTGTGTGTATTTTCAATTGTGATCAGTTACACGCACTAGCTGAATATGTATAACATTAATATTCTCAAAGGTGTTTATACTGCTTTGAGTTAAACTGAATTCATATGTTTTTAGTATTATTGTTAGTACTCATCATAGTCTACAGTAATCATCGAAGGAATTCGGTTTCTGAGAGATTAATTAAAAATCTACTGTCTATTATACTGAAGTATTATTACTTTTCTCTTCAATGTACACGAAAGTGCATTCATGCATACATACATATGAACTTATGCTTGTGTATGTATATACTGAACTATGCATTTCATTAAAAGCGCCGAGAAATCTTTACACCAAGTTTGTTCTGCACATCCTCACCTTGTGAAGTGTGTATACTGCTTTAGGTCAAAATCACAGCTAACAATAATTGCAATATAACGCCACCTACATTATGAAGTAAATTTGATATTCAAATGTAATTGAGCTTGAGGTGGTTTGTACTGTAAATATGTGTAAATATTATCTGTTCTGAATTTCTGCTTCGGTGTTTGTTCGTCTCTTTTTCCCAATATAGACAGGTTTCTGTCTTCTCACATTTTCAGTCACCTTCACGATTTCATATTGCCATTATTCTGCGCTTAGTGTACTAAACTCCCTTACATTATATATATATATATATATATATATATATATATATATATATATATATGTATGTATGTATAAATTTGTATTTATATATATATATATATATATTATAACAATTGCAGCGTGGGAGGTGTTTATAAGCCATTGAAGAAACACACAAAAGCCGTTCGATTCACTTCAACATATAAGTTTAATTTGTCAAAATATTTTCGTCGCTAAAATCCGCGACCTCCTTCACTGACAAAAATCCGTGCTATATATATATATTTGTATATATGTATATATATATATATATTTGTATTATACATAGATGAGTGTATTTTACCTTGTTAACAATTAACACGGAAAAAAAAAAAATAGTTACCAGGATAGCAAAAATTTCACAAGTAAAGAGGTTGTAACTCCTTGTTTATAAAGGTAGAAACTTCGTGGTTACGTGGAATATTTTGAATAATATATAAATAAATAAATGGAGTTCAACGCAGGTGTAAATCAAATATTTTTACTTTCGACACATGTTTCAAAAATTCCACTGATACTATTCAAAAGAATAAATGGTATAAACAATGCAATCTTCTCTTCAGGAAAGAGAAAAAAACCGAAACTCGTCAATAAGACATTTTAGCAAAAAATGATTGATTTGTATAGCGATTGACTGAACGCTATTAATATTGTTTAAAAAAACGTTATATGATATAACGTCATAAGTAGCTAACAGACAGAGTAGGGATATTAATAGTGAATGTTTAATATAAATGAAATTAAAGTTTAAATTATATATAATGATAGAGACTATTTATATGCACTAAATGTGTGTTTTTGCCAATGTTTACATCTGTATGCTCGCTCTATAACCGTGTTTACTAAGGGAATTTTTAGGAAAAAATAATGAAAAATAGCTCAGAATTGCAGAGAAGACAGAATTCCTTGCCTTTGTCATAAGGTATCAAGATTGAGAGAATCAACCATTCTAAATGAATTTGTTCGTTGTGGTCTTTCAGATTCCAAATCAGTTTGCTGAAACCGGTACTATTACGTTTATTTCTATCCCTAAATGTTGAGTAATGGATAGAAATTCTTTTAGGTAACTCTAACGATGTGCTTCCAATGTAAAATCGTACTTTATTACGAGTACTGATTATACACTGGTATATAGACTGTTTAATCTTAGAGTTACTTGACATAAACTTAATTCTATTGGAATTGATTTCAGATACAATAACCTTGTTATTAATATTTCTAGAGGGTTGGATGGTATTAGCTAAATTAATGTTAGTATTAGTAAATGTATTAATATTTAACAGTTTGTTTTTATGTGAAGATATAATTTGTAAGAAATTTTTTGTGTTTGAAAAACCGATCCCGACCGTATGTGAATTGATAATTGAGTAATACCTAGAATTCTTTGGAAAATTCCTAACAATAGCTTGACGAAACAGCAGTGGGAGATTAGATTTAATTTGTCTCCCTTAAGGAATTATTAACCAAATATTTTTACTAGTATTCATCGTGGAATTATTTTTGAAGGTGTTATATTTACTTTTAGAACGATAATATGGGATTAAATAAGGGTTTTCTGCCTTCATTCGCTTTGCCATTTCAAAAAGAATATATATACAGACCAAATCAGCTATCTGTGCTGAATCAGAACATCCCATTGGTATATCGAAACTATCTGGTGTGTCTTTAAGGACCCACAACTTATTATCAAATTTAATAATAGATCTTCTGGCTGCCAACACAACATTAATTTCTTCTCGGGTGAGACCAGCTTTGTTATGAACAAGCCAAAGTGCCTTATTAAGTACTATTGGATTGATAGATGAATAAAAATTGGAAATATCAAACTGGATATACTTAGTACTCCCCTTATTGGTAATAGAACTGAACCAGTCAACTACTTGAAACGAATTAGTCCATAAATTAAGTTTTAATGTTTTAATTAAATTAGGAAAATATTTATCTAGTATATTTTTACTAAGGATACCGATGTCAGAGCTAGAAGGGCAGATAAGCCTTAATGATGGGTTGGTAAAAAATTTTGTTTGTGATCCTTCAAAATGAACCGAGTTGCTTATATATATATATATATATATATATATTTGTATATGTGAAGGCGCATGGCTCAGTGTTTAGAGCGTCGAGCTTACGATCGTGAGATTGTGAGTTCGAATCCCACACCGGGATTCTAC
>NC_043006.1:100113054-100148054 GCF_006345805.1 Octopus sinensis | reverse complement strand
ACCGATAGAATAAGTACTGGGCTTACAAAGAATAAGTCCCGGGGTCGATTTGATCGACTAAAAGCGGTACTCCAGCATGGCCGCAGTCAAATGACTGAAACAAGTAAAAGAGTATATAATTTATACCAAATTTATATTTTCTTGTTCTTTCTTGTTGTAAGTATTGCTTCCACAGTTAATATATTCTTTTCCCTGTGAATTTTCCGGTGTATAGAGGTATTGCTCACCAATGTTTACATATCAAGCTTTGTTTCGTGCCGTGTGCAGTATATGAACACCAAGAGAAAACTACGCTGCTTAGTATACGATATAAATAACTTATGGTAAATGGGGCCAAGCAATCAGAGTATCCACTAGTGGTGGCTGTTGAATTTTTGACCGTTAAATTTGTACATCATTAGAAAATGAGTGATTTATTTTTGTTCATTAATGTCTATCATCTGCAGGTTTGTTTTGGCACTAAATTATGCTCCGAAAATTATTTGTCATTAACATCTATTGTGCTTCTGTTGGGTAATTCTCTAGAAGGGAAATGAAGTGTTTATTAGTATTCCTTTCTAGTTTCATTTTCATTTCCATGATGTAATGCATTACATTTCCTCTCTTTGTTTGATGTGCATAAAGAAATGAAGTGAGGGAGACGATTTGTATGGTTGATATTGTAGAAGTATACCACTTTCATGTTTGCCGTCAATTTCAAATTCATAAGCAACACTGATTACTGTGATAGCTTGTTAATAGGATTATTGGCTTTTCGTTTTATAAGAAACTTTAGAAAAATATGCAGTTTTGCTAGTGTATATGTATATATATGTATATATATATATATACATATATATATACATACATATATATATATATATATATATATATATATATATATATATATATATATATATATATATATATATATATAATAGATCGTTAGCCACTACACACATTTTTTCTCTCCTTGTTTTTACTGTGTCCCTTTCTATAGAAGAGCGTAGGCTCGAAACTTAAAAGACGTTTTCTATTTCTGAGCGTTATACTAATACATCTGTTTGTTTCGTACACCACCTGTCTTCGTCTTTTGTTTTTTTCGTAAACTCTCCTTATACATACATATATATATATATATATATATATATATATATATATATATATATATATATATATATATATACTTGACTGAGATGACTATCTAAACTGACCATCACCATTCCTACAGTCCAGACATTGCCCCTTGTGATTTTTGGTTGTTACCAGAGCGAAAGGCCTGGCTCTCTATCGATTACGACAATAAGTATTCCTGTTGATAACGTCTATCGAAGAGCCAGCTCCTGAAATTAGCATAGATGTGTACCATTAAAGCAGTTTTTAGGGTGATTCAGCGTGACAAAAATGTGTCATAGCTGGCTCTTTGAAAAATTAGGTACAACGCCTTTTGCCAGCTTAGTGGACTGGAGTATCGAAAAATAAAATGTCTTGTTTGAGAATAAATCGCACCGCGAGGAATCGAACACACGATCGTGAGCTAAATACCTGAAACATTAAGCTACGTGCATTCCCTCAGTCTAAAGGAGAAGTGTTTAGGTGATAAATGAGGCCACGGCAACAGTCCCGGACATCTTCAACTTGGAGGATTCCATTAGACCTTCAGGAAATGATTAGATACTAAGATATACCTGTTGTATTCAGAGGATCCTACTATTAGAGTTTTGTATATCTTTGACGTTATTAAATGTCTCTCCTGAAAATCTTTCCACCCTCCTTGAATGCATCTTGAACAATGTTTGTTCCTCAATTTCTTTTTATAAACACAATAAGCATTGTATCAAATGCTATTCACAAACACGGAATTATAACAGCACGAAGTCATCATGCTAACATATCGAATACATTATAGCCGTGTCCTGTACTGTAGAATAAAGGTGAGTTTTTGATGATTATAAAGCAACTTCTAGAAACAACGACCACACTGAATATGTGGTGCTTGCTTACAAAACTTTTTTCTGTTTTCCCTTCTTCTCGTTGTTTAACAACAGAATTCAGTATCGATAAAGCGTGCAAATATTTAATATGTCAGGTATGAGATTACATTTCTTATTAAAAATTATAAATTTTCCTACCCGCAAAATTTGAAGCAGTGAATGCATTCACCTTCCTAAATGAATGAATCAACATAGTTTGCCAGCATTTCATACGTTATTGCAACATAGTTTATATGAATCATCACCTCTAAGAAAAGAAGATACGAGGGAAAATATTTGTTTGCCTGTTGGATAAACAGTGAAAGCTGTTGGGGTTACAAAAACTAAAAATATTTCAAATCATAGCTGCATACGATAAGCATACATGGTACAAGCTAGTGTTTATGCCATGCAATGTTTAGCAATTTACATATTACAACAGATGTGGCTTAATTTTTTTATAAGGACAAGCAAGACAGTTACGCACACTGGCAGTATATTGCCTCTATGCATCAATAGTCAAGCAAATCATATTTTATTTCGCTCGACTGTTTGGACACCTGTTTCCTCACATTATGTCTTCAATAAAATTTTAGATATCAGTACTAAAGTCAACCAACTATTTGTCATTTAATATTTTCGATCGTTTTAAATGACATGAGTGTGTTTTAACTGACCCAGAAACGGAAGTACATAACCATTTTGCTGACTGAGAAGTGTGAAAGAAACGGCAATTACCATAACATATAATCATAACGTATTCTTTAATCTCGAAATTATCTATAATACATATCTTACACTACATGTGTATAAAGTTGTGATTCACTATTTAGAACTTTTAATTTGAATCTTTGAAAGGAAGTTACATATGCATCCATATACACACACAACCATATATATATAATATATATATATATATATATATATATATATATATATATATAATATATACCGGAGTAAACACATAAATGTGAAACAAGGTGGAAAAAAGAGTACTCAAATACCAGTGGTTGAGTAATATGCTTTATTTAAAGCAGCAGAAAATTCAACCAGACCTGTTACTCTGACTTTCCAGGGAAACTCAAAGTAACAGGTTTTGTTGAATTTTCTGCCGCTTTAAATAAAGTATATATATATATATATATATATATATATATACATAAATGTATGTATGTATGTATCCTGCAAATATGTATATATATCTAAAAGAGAGATTCTGTCTGTTTGTGCCACAAAACAAGAGACACCGTCTCATTTTATAAGCGTGGGTATTTTGTTCACATTCTCACTTTAACTTTGGTGATGAAATGATGATGATGGTGTGACCAGAGATAATGAGCCAAAATTTCAAAGAACCGATACGTTTCAATCTCTCTATCTCTTTCACTCATTCTCTCCCCCCCTCTCTCTCTTTATCTTTCTATCCTTCTGTCTTTCTATTTGGCCTAAAACTGTCCTGTGGCGAGAATAGTGTGCGTCGAAGACAATGACAGCCACCACACCACATATATTTATTCATTTACTGACAGTATCGCCCGGCGTTGCTCGGGGTTGTTTCGATCCTTTAGAATTTCAATTTTTGAAAAGTTAAAATTTTGCATTATGTAGCTTGTTATTCTCTTTAAGCAAACATTTTTCTGGTTGAAATACACCGAAAATGGCGAAACGGCAGTCAAAAAATCGTAAAAAATAGAGATTTTCATAGAAAAGAAAGCACCTTTTGATGTAAATAATTTTTGGTCTTAACATGGTCCGATTTGAATTTTATCTTTTACGAAATGAAGAGCAAGCCTTCTATCATACACTTAAATTTGGTCAACCTGCACCGCAGGGTTTCGGAGGAGATAGTGTTAGTTGAAGGCTACCAAACCTGCCATACACAGACAAGTTCAGGCTTATATAGAGAGAGATTTATTGTATTCTGCACAATTAAACACAGTCAATCTCTCTCTCACTCACACATTCTCTGTAATCACTGCCACAAGTAGAGATTTAAAAAATAAATATTCTGCGGTCAATACGTCCAAGTAAAAAATCTTCAATGTAGTGCCCCAGAATGGCCACAAGCTAATGACTGAAACAAGTAAAATTGAAAAGAAAGAAAATATTGGAAGACATTATAAGTGTAGGTGTTTTGTCCATTTTCACCAGCAGAGAAGAACTCTAAAGAAATGATGTTATTTTTTTATCTCTCTGCCTGTCTTTTTCGCTCTCTCTCCATGTGAACACAAACACACGCACACACACACACACAACACACACACGCAGGCACACATACATGACACACACACACACACACACACACACACACACACTCACACACATGTATAGTCATTCATGTTTCAGATATAACTACTTTTCTAACTTCACCGTTCAGATATAAATATACAAATTTCTTTCACATAAACAGAGACTATCTAACAGTGAAGTCACACGCACACAGACAGAAATTCACACCGAAGCGAAAATTATCGCCACAACAATAAAAAGATAACCACACGACACTTTGTCCTGCATTCCTGTACCATAGCGTCGGAATTTCAGCAAAAAAAAAACACAGACACCATTCAGCATTTGTAAATTCATTTCACTATTACTGATATTCACACATCGTTTATACTTCCATTTCACTCCAACTTACTGATATTCCTTATCAAAAACATTTATCATTCCCTTAAGCTATTCTATTATATGATATACCTATTTTCCTTGCATTACTCTAATATAGCGTCCGAATTTCATTTCACTATTACTTACTGATATTTATTACCAAAATAATGTCTCATAAAACAAGTCCGTCACCTCCAAGCAAACAGACGTCGTGCATCAGAAAACGGCGATAAAACACGCGCACGACTTGAAGATCAGCGACAGATACAGAAAACACAACATGCATCTGAAACCGAACATCAAAGAAATGCTAGATAAATAAAATAACACATACGATTCACTTATTATTGTCATGTAATAAACAAACACAATTTCATGTCTGATATTGATCTTTCTTCTACTTCGTTTATTACGTAGTTTTCTCTTCTAAAAGTACACACATATTGGTTCAATGTGGCTGGTGATAAACAGTAAAAGCAATTGCCCCTTCATTGACGGGCTTTACTGCTAGTATATAAATAATAATACAGCCTATGGAGACTTATACATCCACAAAATTCATTTCACAGTTAAATAGAGCATGTGAGAACTGCAGAGTAAATTTTTTGGATGTATAAATAGACATACACTATATTACTATTAATATTTACGCGCGCACACACACACACACACCACCCCACCCACACACACATACATATATCATTTATTTTATAGTCCTTATAAAATATGCAACTATATAATAAATTTTGTGAACATATAAGTCTCCAGGATCTTTATTACCTCCGCCTTCGTTCAGGCGGAGGTATTGTTTGCAGTCGCGTTTGTTTGCTTGTTGATCTGTGTACGAGATATCTCAAGAACTGCAGGTTGGATTTGTACAAAACTTTCAGGGATATTTGACCTCATGGCTGGCACGAATCGACTATATTTTGGGATCAATTCCGTACCGGACAAGGATTCTGAATTATTTTTCCCGATTTTTACTTAATTTTTGAGAGCGGTCGTGTTCATTTTTAGTATTCTCGTTTGTGAGAGCAGTCGAGTTTATTTCAGATATTCTCATTTTAAAAATCAGCTCCGGCTAATCGCTGAGAGGAAGTTGCCGTTGACTTGGTGGAGCCCTGCGCTCTCTGAGTGCTCTTGTTATTATTAATATTAATATCAAACCCAGGGAAAATTGCTGGGATACGTAGGATACACGAAATTACCCACAAGTAAAATTCATGAAGTGAATAACAATTAATCTTAGAGACAGACGTTGGATACTCTTCACCGTGGTTAGCCTTCACCTGGAACTCAGCTGAGAGCCAATACGGTATGCGCTTGGATAATATATCCCACCTAACTCACAGATATATATATATATATATATATATATATATAATATATATATATATATATATATATACATATTTCTTACTACCCACAGGGGACTAAACACAGAGGGGACAAACAAGGACAGACAAACGGATTAGGTCGATTACATTGACCCCAGTGCATAACTGGTACTTAATTTATCGACCCCGAAAGGATGAAAGGCAAAGTGGACCTCGGCGGAATTTGAACTCAGAACGTAACGGCAGACGAAATACCGCTAAGCATTTCGCCCGGCGTGCTAACGATTCTGCCAGCTCGCCGCCTTTACATACAGAGATACATACATACATACATACATACAGGAATGCACACACACGCACGCACATATACACTTATATATATATATATATACATGCATATACACACCGGAGAACTAAGAAATTATTCGCACTTTTGCCTTTATTGCTCTGGCGCAAGAGTTTCGTACTCTTGTGCTTGTGTAACCGAGATTTGACCGTCATCACCCCAGTTTTTTTCTTATGTTACAGAGGAAGTGGCAGTAGAGCATGGAGAACTAAGTGTGGGTAGGGTGGGAGGAGGAGGAGGAGAAGTCAAAGTAGGAGTGTGAGTCGGTGTGTTTGTAGTGGATGGAGGTAGTGAGAGCGGAGTGGTATATATTAACAGTAATGTGAATTTCGACGGATGAGTTAGAAATAGTGCAGAAGAATTACAGAGCAGGGTGGAACGATTGGAGAAAAAGAGGAAGGCGTCTCGTGTATATGTATGTATGTATGTTTTTCATGTATGCTTATACAGCCGCCATGATTGACCGTTAGTGCCAAACTATTTTTTATTGTCTCTCTGTTTATTTCATCGTGTCCCTTTCTGTTGAAGAGCGTAGGCTCGAAATGTAAAAGACATTCTCACCTTCTCGAGCGTTAAACTAATATCCCTGTCTGTTGTTTATACACCTGTCTTCGTCTTTTGTTTATCTGTAAATTGCAACTAGATTGCGTAAGTTTTATAGCGCAAATAGTTTATGATTAATCTATATTTTGTTTCTGTCATTTGTCTTGCTCGCTTACGTTCTGGCGTTTCTTCAATTTTCTTGAGAACATTCCTTTCTTAGTGGTAAGACTATAGCGGATGTACTTCTAGCACAATGGATATCCAAGTACTGGTCATCCTTCTTATATGTATGTAATATAATTTTCAATGAATCTTCAAATTTTAATATGGTAGACCACTGGTTTTAAATTGATATTAATAAAATTAATATTCAGTTTTTTACCCTTATTATTTTAAATATATATATATATATATATATATATATATATATATATATATGAGAATAGATCGTTATTTTAAATAGCGATAAAATCTAATGGTAGCATGAAAAGAAAAAACTTATAGATTATAATACTTATGAAAATTATAAACAAGGGTATCTAAGAGATACAACCATGCATGGTCAGAACCTGACAATAAAACCACATCAAGTGTTCAATACAGCACAAAATGAAATGACAAAAGAAATAAGAACTAGTAAAAATTGTATAATCTCAGACCCTGTAAGCTCAAATCAATTGAGCGCTACTAAGTGTTTTCTATAGGAAGCACCTCTGGATTTCATCTGCTGAATCTCTCTTTCTCCCCCCTCTCTCTCTATCTCGCTTTCCACACACAAACACATACACCACACACGCATATATATATATATACACGGTAGGCCCAAACACCCGACAGTTAATCAAATTCCATAAATACTTAATATAAAATTTTATTTATTCATATGGAAAAATGGTGTCAATAAGGAATTCAGTTTCGAACAATTTTCATGATATTCCATATTGAAATGTTCTTATTAAATTCATTCACTTTTTAAACATAAATAAATATTGGAATTAAATCGTTTTCATTTACTGTCAGATATTTTATAAGTATATATATATATATATATATATATATATCGAGTTTGTGAGAGGTATTGGTGTCAAGAAGACCCAAAGGTGTCAGGTAATTCTGAGTAAATGGTATAGACAGACTACAGTTAAGCTCCTGGTTCGAAAATGATAAGAATGAGTAGTTCAACGTAGCTCATTAGTATTTTGATATATATATATATATATATATATATACATATATATGTGTGTGTATATGTGTGTGCGTGTGTGTTTATGTATGTATGTATATGTATATAACATTATAACGCCAAAAGGTTTATGCAAAATATTGACTCTGATGTTGCATCTTGAAAGACCATTGAGCAATGGAAAATTTTGTAAATAAAGTTAAGAATCCAAAGGTATGAAAATTGTATAGCACATAATGTTTACTGCTAAAGGAATATAACAGAAGTTAGCATTACCAAACAAAATATTCGTTTCATCATGCACATCGAACTGGAAAGTTACCTCACGAGACATAAAAGGTTCAAACAGAGTGGTTTATGACAACTGTCATTGATCGATAGCATAAAAAGTTAAAATGAAACAGTAACGAAAGCCAGTCTGATTGTGGCTTATTCAATCGCTGCAAACTGCAAACCATTTACCAAGGTGAATATAATAAAGCTTGCATGATGGTGACGTATAAAAAATGTTAGTCTACTTTGCAAATATAGCTAGTAGGAGAGCTAATCTATAGTATGCTATCTTCTACCCCAGCATACACATACAACAGTATATAGATATAAGTTTATGTTAGTGCATGACCTCTAGTGTTTCATAGGTTCACGAATCAAAAAAAAGTATTCTGTAACTGTGTATTACAATTTCTGAGTATCGGATTCTTGTGTATCGCATTCCACTGAATCCAAAAAGCTATGTTTAATAGTAAGTGTATATGACATGCAATATTGATCATCATCTTTCTTACATGTGCGAATATCTAATATATAATTGTTAATTCTGAACAAATTGTAAATAACAACTTGGAGCACTCCATTTAGGATGTGGCAACACTATATCATATTTTTTGAGCTTTTTGATAAAAATTGAGATGTTTTAAAAGTAAGAAATATGAACTTCAATTATTGTTTACAAGGAGTAAACTTTTGTAGGTATTACAAGCCTCAGTTGAGTTAATGATGTATTCTAAAATATGTTTTATATAACAAGGCAGTTCTATAGTTATAGTTGATTGATAATTCACGGTGAAAGTTTTCTGAAATGCATTAAATTATGTGCGCTTTTACATGCTAAACATGTAGCTTCGGCTACATTCACCTCGGTGAAAATTGAAAAGTAATAATTTTCCCATTTCCTTTCAAACTCACCCAAGATCTTCTCACTAATTTGAAGCAATAGCTCCATCGTAAACAGCTTTTGTTAAATGACGATTATAATGCCAAAAAGCGTTTCAAATATTGCAAAATCTGTTTGACTGCATTATCATTGAACTTCTAGTTGTGTAATTGCAAGTTATTGAAATAGATAAAATAACGTTTTAAAAGACGAGTACAGATAAGAAAATTTGATTAATCTTTAATGACTGATTTCCGTGCAAGGTTTATACACGTTTAAAACATTTTTTTCTAAGAAATGGATTTTAACATTTGGCACAAGATATTTATCTTAACAAACATGTGCAAATATTTGTATTACATGTATTGAGTTTGCTTATAGGCGTGCATTAACTAATCACGTCTTACAACCAATTTTCTTTACAGAAATCACTACATTTGATCTCCAGTCCAACAATGAGTTCTCCCCACTAAAAATGTATATTATAGTTCTCATTGCTCATTAGTAGATAGATGTTGAGTAGGGATATATTATAATAATGAAAGACTAAAGTAATAAAAGAGCAGTTTGATTCCAAAGATGTGAATGATCACGGTTTCATTTTTATTCGCTTTGATTAGAAAACAAATTGTATTTGAAATTCGGGTCATCTTCAGGAATTTTACTTACCTCGGATAATTCCGATGAAAAACATTTGAGGCTATTCCATTGGAATATTTTAGTCATACCCGGATGCAATTTGTCAGTGGCGAAATCTCTGCTCAGAAAGGATTGCGTGTCTCCACCACAAAGAAAAAAAAGTTAGACAAACAAGTATATAATTATAGCTAACCATTAATCAACAAAGGATATTTAAGCAAACTACGGGAGTTGGTCATAGAACAACGCGAACACAACTACAGTAGTGTAAATAGAGCGGACAGTAGAGTTATTAGAATTACGTTACACAAACATGAAATATATTTCATGAATCAAATCCATATTAAGAGCAAATCAAAATAAACATATTTCGGAAATAATATCATGAGACAGTAAACTGTAGCAAAGGATATGCTAACGCTAATGATATACAAAACAAGCACAACCATTAAAACCTATTTTATAAAAAATCAAAAACATTTTACGTCTACAAACAAGCTACGAGTGACTAATGTCAATAAGAATTTTATTGCAAACGTGTAAGTTTTAAAGTTTGTGATTTCAATAGTTTAAGAGTTGCTCAGTTTCATCACTTTCCACCTGACACATCGTGTATTTACGAAACGATTCGTTTCAATGAAGAAATTTATATAACGCGGTAACACGCGCTAACAAAATTAATAAGTACTGTAAATAGCACTTGTATCCTATTCACATTTTCACAAATATAAGCTGTTAAGGCGTGGGATAATCAAATGCCCGGCAGAAATCAACGTCTTTTTGAAATAGATATTCCACACGCAAATCACAAGTAAGAAATGAAAAATGGCACTGGCTTGTAAACAATTAGATTCTAGTTATCATGTATATTATACCTGTATATTAACAAAGCGAGTGCAGCACACACGGGAGATCGGACCGTTGCGGTCGACATCTGTATATTTCAAATATGTAGATAAATTTTCTCACAGTTTATACCGTTCCCGAGGCAATAAATAATTGATAAAGCATGAGGTTCACGTGACTGGACGCTACTTTCTCGATATTATAACTTGCACTCATTAGATGATTAAATTACAATAATCTACCTGAAAGGCAGTATCTCGCTTTCGGCTAAAACGCAATGATCGTCTGGGAACCAAACCTACTGCTTTACGTTTGTAAGACCAATACACAAAGACTTTGGCCACGCGTCTTCTTCTTTCTGTTTATTTCTCTGTCTCCCTCACTTTCTTCCCCTTCACATATTCTTAGACATTAAATAATTTTCTCCACAGTTTTCACCTACGATGTCACGCTGGTGAGGCCCCTATTGGAGTACGGGATTCAAGCCTCCTATTTACCTCCTCAAAGACATATATTATCTCGAAAGAGTCCAGAAGCTGGCTACCCGCATGGTTCTTGGTCTCAAGCATTTGTCTTATGAAGAAAGGCTGAAGACGCTCGACCTTTATTCTCTAGAAAAACGACGACGCCGTGGTGATCTCATTCTCGCTCACAACATCATAAGCGGAAAGTGTAACCTCTCGAAGGAGCTGTTCTTCACTCCTGCTCCAGACCGTGGACTGCGGGGTCACTCCGAAAAGCTCTATCTACGACGATTTCATCTCAATCAAAGGAGAGGGGCTTTCTCCGCCCGGGTTGCGGATCCGTGGAATAAGCTGCTGGATGAGATAATGAAGATGCAGACGACCGCTCGGTTCAAAGTCTCTCTTGACCAGAAATGGCCTGAACTCTTTGTATACCCCCCCCCCCTGTACATAACTCCATGTCCCCCTAAATGGACTTGCTTTTGCTTTTTGAGCCAATAAAAATTGAATTGAATTGAATTGAAACAATGCTTTTGGAGCGCACGAACTCGAATTCACATAATCGGAAAGCGCTTCAACTACTCAGCAATGTGCGCAACTGCTAATGAATTCCCATTACATACGGAATATATTTTTTAGGTATTTTCAGGCTATGAAAAATAAGAGATAAAATCTCTTATGCAATGACTTATTTTAAATGTCTGAATATGCAGAACAATCCAGAATGATAAGTAAACTATTAGAAACATTTTTTTAGAATAGGGAAAGAATATTTCTGAAATAATATGAAAGAATATGTCAATTGGAACTCCACAGACATAATGAAACTAATATTAAGACGTTGCACTTAGTTAAGAAAAGAAATAATGGAATAACTTGCGGCTAATATATATTCAAAATATCTGGATTTGCAGTTAGTTGTACCCAACATATTTGAGCATGAAGAAACAAATCTAGGAAGAAAAGTACAAAACAGAAACGTGAAAAAGGAAAAAAAACTTTTGAAAGCATAGAGAAATATCAGGAAATTATATCAAAGACAGAGACACTTCATCTTGATAAAACTTGAAACGTCATTGTTGTTTCCCATGTAGTCAGCACGCAATTTCTCAAAAAAGGAAAAGAAAAAAATAGAAAGAAAAAAACCCTATGAGAATTATGCTGCATTTAAATATCTAAAACTAAAATGAAAATGTTACTGAACAAAGAACTGAACGTATTGAAGAAAAACAGAATAGAATAAATGGAATCCATCCATATGCAATGATCTAATATTATGCAAGAACAATGCAGCTGAAACAGTAATTGCTATTAATTTATTCCCATTCGAGTGGTGATAGCCGTGGAGGAAAATGCAAATCTCCCTGTGAGTCGACAGCGTATCTTCAAGCCTTGGCGAGCTATGCTTGGGTCATTTGATTCATAATAAAGTTAAAGCTAATGCATTCACATCCACAAGAGACTATGGGGATGGTATTTAATCCAGTAGTGAAGAAAATGTCTTCCTTGATTGAAAGAGAATTTATTCTTGGCAATATTTTTCAAGTATATGATGCTTGAGTTCTGCAATTCGGGCTCAGATCGTGGGACATTTTGAATATTTCAGAAGTTTTGCTGATATACACTAACACGATAAGAGTTGTAATGCTTGAAATCTTATAGAATTATGGAAGAATGATGCAATTTTAACAGCGATAATGATAAACCAGTGACTTCGATAGATATAGTGTGCATATACTGGCCTCCACATTATAAAATACAGAACTAACAAAAAAATTGTATATATATACAATGACGTGCTCAACGGTGAATATACATACATTACTACATATACATATATTACTATTGACGTTCTGCTATATATGCAACCTCTATAACCTAATTCCCTAATCATCTATTCATATATATACATTGTGTTTGCTTGTGTATATAGTGCGCGTGTATATATATATATATATATATATATATATATATATATATATAATATATATATATATATATGTATATATATACTCTTTTACTCTTTTACTTGTTTCAGTCATTTGACTGCGGCCATGCTGGAGCACCGCCTTTAATCGAGCAACTCGACCCCGGGACTTATTCTTTTTGTAAGCCCAGTACTTATTCTATCGGTCACTTTTTGCCGAACCACTAAGTAACGGGGACATAAACACACCAGCATCGGTTGTCAAGCAATGCTAGGGGTACAAACACAGACACACAAACACACACACGCATATATATATATATACATATATACGACGGGCTTCTTTCAGTTTCCGTCTACCAAATCCACTCACAAGGCTTTGGTCGGCCCGGGGCTATAGGAGAAGACACTTGCCCAAGGTGCCACGGAATGGGACTGAACCCAGAACCATGTGGTTGGTAAACAAGCTACTTATCACACAGCCACTCCTGCGTGTGTGTGTATATATATATATATATATATATTATATATATATATATACACATACATATGTGTGTGTTTGTGTAATATATATATCTGTAAAATAATACGTGACAATTATTCGGTAGCCAAGACAAAACTCTGAGTTTCGGATGCCGAAGAGATGGTGGTGGGGAGTTCCACCTCGGCATCCGAAACTCACAGTTTTATCTTGGCTACCGAATAATTGTCACATATTATTTTACAGATAAATTTCCTCTATTTACAAAATATTGAGGTCTCTTTCTTTCTTTTGTTATCTTACCGTTTTTACCAGTATATATATATATATTTAACATTGTCCCGAGGTAGATCAAAGAGGAAAAGGATCCCATCAACTTTAAATGGAGTCTGGATAGATTCCTTCAAAGAATACCAGATAAGCCACACATAATTGGATACAACTCACCCAACAAGAACTCACTACTTGAACAAAACTTGACTTAAACAGGATTCGAATAATCCTATCAGATGGTGCTATTAAGTTAGACATGGCCTGGACCAATCTTTGGTCGAAACATATCTAAGTTATCTAAGTTATATACAGGTTGCATCAAAGTGGTCTAACACACTCGTTATCCTGATAAGCCAGAAGGTAAACCAATATATGGAGAATGGGGTTGTATTAAGCAGCTCCGTATTAAACATAATTGAAAAGAAAGAGTAAAAAGGCAAGAACTAGATTGTATTATTGCTGTGTTACACGGAAACACTTGATACCATATCACATTGATGGATTGTCAAACCTAAACTTATAACCCAGTAGCTGATGTTATACAATGTGTTTATTTAATAACACATTTTTGGTCATGATGTATCCTAAAAATTGATAAGCTATATGAAAACAGTTTTGTTCTCTTGCTTAACATATCAAGCGAACTTTTCTCAATGTTGTAATTATTGAAACTTACGTAAGTTTTCTTTTTCCATGTGAAATATCAGAAAATGTATTGTTCACATTAAAACATAATAATAGGATCTGATTAACAATCATTGAAAATTGTGACATCGAACAATGAATTCCGGCATAATGTCTACTGAATAAAAGGATGAATAAAATAAGGTATATTGCTGGTGCCATAATTTGAACCGATGTTATACAACCGTAGCAACAACAGCTACAGAGAAAAGAACATTAGCAACGATCTTACGGGTAAATTTTCGTCATAATTCTTAATGAAAAATAACACAGGAGTGGCTGTGTGGTAAGTAGCTTTCTCACCTCTGACCTGTTCAGACGTGTTTTTTTGCTACTCCAGTTGTCACGTGTTTCAACGTGAATTGTTGAACTTTTGACTCGACTACAGGTAGGCGTTTTGTATTTTTGGGAGCTTAGTGAGGTCTATTGCTTGCATTTAATGTTTTTTAGCATTTAATATTTTTTAGCAGATAATAAACTCCACTTTGCTCCAGATATAATTTTTCTGCCTGTTGTCGAGTGTAAAGACTCACTTTGCAGTGAGAATTGTATTTTTAAAGCGGCGTAGTCCGTCTGCAAAAATTGTTTTTGAAATTGTCTTTGTGTTATCCACGGGAATTACCAAGGAGTACCAAGGATTATTTTATCAAGGTGTTTTACCAACTGTGCATTTGGCCTGGAGTACAATTTTTTGGCCGAAAAAAGTGAAAACAAAAAAAAAGAAAAAATTAATTCCTTTGTCTGGATTTGAACTTTCTTTCTCCGTCTATCATTTATTTTAAAAAAGAACTTTTTTTGAACTGCTATTTCTAATTTTATTTCTTCCCTTCTGTTGTATTTTTCATTCTCCTTTCTGTGTCTTATTTTATTTTATCACATTTTGAACTGTTTTAAATCTTACGTTATGGCAAAAAATTCACTGTGTGGGATTTGACACCTCCCAAAAAATATTTGAATGAGCTCGAGGAAAAGACCGTGGTGCTGAGGACATATTCGAAGTCGCTCGACACCATAGCAGTCTTTCCAAAGGCCACTATTGTTAACGAGCTGGCAGACTACATGCCAGCCGTTAAATATATCGCACGGGGAGTTAAATACGCAACGGTTTGGTTGCTATTTGACTCCCCTAAAGCAGCTTGCGAATTTGCAAGCCAGCCCATTGAGGGCAAACAAATATTGTTTCTCCCAAATTACAAGGGAGAAAAATTGTTGAGAGCTTGGATCTGCTGCTTACCACCAGGCGTTGAGCCCGAGTGGATAGAGGACTCTATCCGCCGGGGCTTGGATGGTAGCAGTTCCAAGCTACTGAACGTAAAAGTACAGCCTGCGGCTGATTGGGAGGGGTCAAGAGCTGTTTTGACCCCTCCCAATCAGCCAAAAGTCTGGTTTTACCGGACTTTTTGAGGATGGCCGGGTACAGGTATCCGGTGATGCTTGAGGGACGCCCCCCCCCCAAGTGTTACCTGTGCCTGGAGCCTGGACATATCAGGAGGAAGTGTCCCGGTGGCCGTGGTGCTGCCCCGGAGCATGAAAAGGAAAAGGTGCCCGCTGCCCCCTCATTGGAGGGGGAGACGGTGGAAGTCGTGGAGGAGGTTGCCTCCACGAAAAGAAAAAGACAGGTGAGCAACAATGGTTGCTCACCAAAGAACGTACAGACGGAGGAGGAGGATAGCGACCCCCCGTGTCTGCCGAAGGAGCCCGCCGGGCTAGCAGCCTCTAAAAAAAAGAGGAAAAAAAAAAGAAAAAGAGGTCGGACGGCTGACGTTTCTGTGTCGCCGACGGAGCCGCGGGTGGGACGTGTGCCACCCGCGGACAGTGCTCAGTCAGTGGAAAGTGTGCCACTGACGGATCAGTGTGAGGTCCCTTCCTGTGAAGAGGAGTTGTTTCTCCTCCTTTACCACAAGGGAGGGAAGCTGGAAAAGTTTTTGAATGGCTTGGGTGACCGAGAACGCAAGGACACGGTCAGCTCAAGGAGTCCGTTATGGCCTCCGCGGGTAGCTGCGGAGGTAGTAACGGAAAACATTTTGTCAAGGGTCACAAAGACCTTTGAGAGGAAACATTTTACTTTTCTCTTTGCAGGCCTCGACTTGTCGCCGCAGAGTTGTCTGCAGGCGGCAAGACAATTTGCTTCGGGGACCTGACAGGGAGAATTTTTGTGAATGCATATACTGCCCTTGTGGCAAAAGAAATGAAAAAAAAAGAACTTTGTAAGAGGTTTTAGTGCCTCCTTCGTGTAAGAGGTTTGCAACCTCATGTCGATTTATTGAAACTAAGGAAAAAAGAAAATTGAACTTATTGAAAAAAAGAACAATGTCTTAGAGAAGCGGAAGTCGGCGGGCGCTTTTTGACTTCTCCCATCACCATCTTCATCCACCACCACCATCATCCTTTAATGTCTTTGTCCAGCCCGTAGCTACTCTGTGTACTGCCCTAGTGGCAAAATTGTTGAAATAAATTAGCTTTGCTAACCAACCACATGGTTCCGGGTTCAGTCCCACTGCGTGGCATCATGGGCAAGTGTCTTCTGCTACAGCTCCGGGCCGATCAATGCCTTGTGAGTGGATTTGGTAGACAGAAACTGAAAGAAGCCTGTCGTATATATGTATATATACATATATATATATATATACATATATATATATATATATATGCCTGTGTGTGTTTGTGTGTCTGTTTTTGTCCCCCTAGCATTGCTTGACAACCGATGCTGATGTGTTTACCTCCCCGTCACTTAGCGGTTCGGCAAAATAGACCGATTGAATAAGTACTGGGCTTACAAAGAATAAGTCCCGGGGTCGATTTGCTCGACTAAAGGCGGTGCTCCAGCATGGCCGCAGTCAAAAGACTGAAACAAGTAAAAGAGTAAAAAGAGTAAGAGTATAGGTCACTCTGGATTGGAAGAGAATGTGATTATGTCAATGTGAGAATGTGTATGTCAAAGAGAATATGAACATGGCCTGAAAGAATGTATTATTATATTATCAGATTTCAGGAGCTACTATTCGCTGTAAGAATTTAGGTTGCCAAAAGTTACCCGTCTTTCGCAAGTGGGTATGGACCAGGTATTTTGTATCACGTACGCATTGAATATTTTATGATTTACTATGTCTGCCTCGAGCAGACTTAGACATGAACGGAGAGGCGGCTTCATCAACGCTAGGCGGTACTCCTTTTCTGTTGTGTAGGCTGGAAAATGTGAAACGATGGGACTGTACGATGGGACTGTACAGTAATGGAAATCGAGATCTTATGATTATGAGCTTAACAACGTCATAAAATAAAACAACCCAATTGCTTTTCACTGTGTTAGTATGAAGCTTTAAAATAAATTACCAAATAAAAATATGATTTCTGATACTTTCAAAGCCTACAAAATAGAGACTGTTCTGATCTGGGTGCAAGCTGTACGCTTGAGGTTAATGTGATTATAAAAGAAATTTAAAAGAAATTCTATGAAACATCCATGAGTCGTTTACAAATATAGCTTCCACACATATTATTAGCAGTGATACAATTTATATAGAAGTAATGGAATATGTACCATCCTAGTTGGAGTCACGTACAGCGAACATAATCAAAGTCTGTTAACGACCAATCTAACTAAAACAACAGATACATTGTCAGCTTCCAAAACTGAAGAGAGTGAATGATGAAATAAATTGATTATGAAAAAAAAAAGGAAAAAGAAAAGTGTAGACAATATATCACGGGACTAGCGAGTAAATGAGAAAGAAACAAACATTTATTTTCTGAGCTTGTATTTTATACAATCATTGTATAGCATAGTCGCAAAAATACAGATTGTGTTATCGTGGTCGCAACACATGTTTGGAGGCAAATAGTTGTAATGACATAGTGATGTCATAAATGGAATATCATACAGTAATGGCAAAGTTGCAATATAGTAATTGTAATGGAATTAAAGTATAGGTGTTGTAATGTACTGTAATTTCAATTTCATGTTAGTTATACGATAAACGATGTAAAGATAAACATTCGGAAAGGAAACATTGCTGGTCAACTTCTAATAGCAGTGCTTAGAATTCTCTTAAGTCGTCTTAATATATATATGAGCGTGTGTGTGTGCGTGTGTGTGCGTGTGTGTGCGTGTATTTGTGTATGTGTGTAAGCCTGGCCGTTTGTTCCGGTGTATTATGAACATAACGTGTAACAGTCCCGCTATCCGAACTTTCTCAATGAGCCATCAGGAGATGATAATCTAGAGTGTTGTATCACACGCAACGGACCAGACACAAAACAGCGATAATATAACTCTCGTCTATGTAATTCGTTCATAAACAATAACATATGTACTACGAATAAAATTATGGAATGATTCTACTTTGAAATGATTATTTATTGATGATAGTCATAGCAGCATGCGCATGTTAATATTAACTGTAAAGAGAAGCAAAAAAATATCACTATATCGGCAACTGAAATGGCAGAGAGTCAATATATGTAAACAACTAATTAATGATGTATACATATATTTTTATCCACTCTTCATTTACTCTAATGATCTTAAGAGGGCAGCCGACTTTTATAACGGAATAATTATTTAATTTTAATATTCTCTTGCCTGAACCAATATCAGAGCAATTGTTTTGCAATGTTTAACTGTTCTTATTTCCATACTGTGGAGCAGAATAATATAATGTCTCTAATATAACTACACAGATAGCTAAATACATCCAACATACACACACACAAACATGCACGCATAAATATACACACATTCATGCAGTTTTCAAGTGTGCTGGAAGGCCGACACTTTACCGAAAGCTTTGTGGTTCTCGAGTACTTCCACACACCACTTCAACACTCAATACTCTGCGCGATTTGATAATAAGTATCGGGTCTCTAGACAGGTTAGCGAGCGGGTTTTTAACCACATTACGTGTTGAAATGAAGACAGAAATTCAACTGGTGTATTAAAGCTTTATATAACAGGCACAGATTTCCTAAACTCGAACTTGACTATTGCGCCAGGTCATTGGCTTGTTGCACAATCCCATTGTGCGCCTCCTCGGTATTTATCATCTTGCGTAATCAAACTATAGAAACAATTACATTCTCTCCATTTCTTTATATACGTACGTCTATACTTAAGCATATAGCATTTGTATTTACATACATATATATGATATGATATGATCTCTCTGTCTCTCTCTCTATATATATTATAAATTATGTACATACTCACATACACGAACACACACACACACACAGACAAATATATATATATATATATATATATAATATATATATATATATATATATATACAAGAACATTCACACATAAATGCATAAAGAGAAAGTGGGAAAGAGAGACGTAAAGACGTAGAGACAAACAGTACTTGTATAAGAGGGAGTGAGAGTGACTAAGAGAGAAAGAGAGAGACACGCAGACAGACTGTGATGGAGAGGGAGTATGGGGAAGAGGGACGCTGATTTCCAGTCAGTGGAACATTCTGAAGTTTCAGTGTGGATTTGAAGAATCTTAGCAGAGGAGATCGATCGCAAGACTCATTTTTCAGTATTGGACATCCGATATCGAATTACATTTGCTGAACCGCTTCTTTACGGAACATAAAGTAAGATGAGCGAGTTTTAAGCGGCGTCAGAATAAACATTACCATGGAAACACAAATACAAACACACGTCAAACAGGCGCGCACGAATAAGTACACATATACATATAAATACAAATATAAATGGATAAACATAAAGCTTCCTCGGTTACTCAATGCTTTCGTCCGTTAGACTTATCAAATTTTAATAAGTGAGACTATATTCACGGGCATGTGTTTGTGTATGTATGTATGTATGTTTGGATGGATGGATGGATGCATGCATGCATGCATGAATTTATGTATGTATGTATGTATGTATGTATGTATATATATATATATATATATATATATATATATATATATATATATATATATATATATATATATATATGGATATACATATGCGTTTGTAATGATGTTCATATATACATGTATCAGTATGTGCGTTAATTATATTGGCAATATGACCCACCCTCTACATATATATATATATATATATATATATATATATATATACGCGACTGTGTGGTAAGAAGCTTGCTTCCCAACCACATGGTTCCGGATTCAGTCCCACTGCGTGGTAACTTGGGTTTCTTGTACTATAGCTTCAGGTGGACCAAAGCCTTGGGAGTGCATTTGGGTGGACGGAATCTGAAAGAGGTTCGTCGAGTATATACACAAACACCCATACATACATATATGCATAGTGGTTGCCTCCTCGTTATCGAGTATGGCCATTGCACGAAGCTTAATCAATGTTGTTATCGTTCAATGCGTGTGCAAGAAGATTTTTATTTAAAGTGGGTAAAGGCTCTGCACTGAGTCAATCCCACTCACTAAGCAACAGCAGCTATAATCCGAAAAGAAGACCAAGTCAACATCATCGGTAACCACTGAGCCGCAGGTTTTATGTCGGAGTTAACCCAGTTACCTGAGTTACCTTCTCCTAGAAGAATGGCCTAGCAAAGGCTAGGAGTCCTTCACTCCCAATGGTTTAACCGCGCGATCGGGTATTCAGTCCGATTATTTCTATGTCCCCGTGCATGATACAGCCTTAAGACATTTATTGGATGGCCGTTGACTCTCAAGAGTTTCTCCGCCCTTGTATGTACGTATGCATGTATGTATGTACATACATACATACATACATACATACATACATACATACATACATACATACATGCATACGTATATATATATATATATACACATATTTATGACAGCATATATACCAAGACTATATTGCTTATTTACACTCGTAAACTTTCCCTCCACATCTGCATACAAATAGGTCATCGGTTAATTTTCAAATATGCACTTAATGGTAAACAATTCGTTTTTCTTCTGGTGGAGGCACTTGGCCTAGTGGTTAGGACATTGGACTCATGATTGTAAGATTATGGCCACGATTCTTGGATCGAGTGGAACGTTGTGTTTTTAGGCAAAACACTTCATTTCACGTCATTCGAATCCATTCACTTGCCAAAAGTGAGTAATCATGTGGCAGACCGATGTCCCGTCCAGACGAGTAATATATATACACCGGGAAACCGAACTTTATGAGTCATACTGACTCGAGAAGAAAACTTTACCTCTACGTATTCGTTTTTCTTCCCTAAAACCACAATCTCTGTAATTATAATCTAACTGCGCGATTGCGCAAGCTGATCATGCATTATTACAAATAGTTTCATTCGAAACAATAATTATACAGCTGTTGTAGCAAATATCACATGATTCGCAAACTTCTTCTTTATCTTCTCTTTTCCCATCTGCTACCTGTTGAAATTTTGTCACCAGATAATTGTCATTGATCCATCTGTACCATTTACTTTCAGTGTATTTTAATCTGATTTCAAGGTTTCTGTACTGTAAAGTCACTAACTACAGTGAATGCATGTCTTGAGATGGAAGCAGAAAATATTATACTTTTAAGATCTTGGTGCAGACAAATAAAACACCCGAGCTTTGATCGATGAAGCGTCGTTACTAAGAAAGATAGACTGAAGTCGATATGATAAGAATGGCACATCTCTTACAGTTCTTCGTCATGATAATGTTGCATGAACGAACAGTTTTAACCCTACAAGGTCTAATTACATTGAAAGAAGTGCAATGAATGATATTCATCGTTGATCAATGCTAGGAGGTGGAATGTGATTGTATTTTGCTTTTGTTGCAACTCTGCATTTCTGTTTGTTTTTCATTCGTTTTGTGCCTTTCAGGTGGTGGCGGTGAAGTAAAAACGAATACGCCATTAACTCGATAGATTAAATTAGAGTAAAATGAGTCAGGAATTGACAGAGGAACACAGTTGTGAAAGTATAGACAGATATTTAGAGACATTATATTTTAGTACAATCGAAATATGGCTTCCTCCACGAACTGTGTTACATATTCTCACCCGAAGCTAGTAATTATCAGCGACCATTAGAATTACAATAATTTGCATAATAGGAGTTCATTGCATATGCATGTATTGTTCTTGTCAGTATTATATTTCACATATAATTATCAGCTTATTTGTTGTAACTACTTTATATTATTATATTCTATAATATTATATTACATTAAAATGGCGATAGCAATTGTATATGATATGACTAAGTTTATGATTGTTATGCCCTAACCCGTGAGCTCTGTTCAAGATCCGGCGGTTAATTATGTATTTTTAATATTTTAAATTAATTTTTTCGTAAATAGTTTTTCTTGGTTTGCTTTCATTTATATTGTTTATTTGTTCTTCTCAGCATGTTACACTAGGTTGGCTGATTCTGAAAATTATTACATTTAAATTTCATAAAAATTGTCGATATTTATTTCACAGAATTGCATCTGCATGTAGGAAACTTTGGCATTATATCATGAACACGACCACTGAACCAGCTACAACGAACAGCCTAAATATAACTCAAATTCATACCCTGTTCTCTTAAAATAACTTAGGACAAATTGCTCAATATATAGGTTTTGATGTACAAAGATCACAACGATTAATTCTAAATTAACTTTAAACATATATAAGCTCATTCAGTGATGACATGAGACTCATGAACAGCAAAAAATATATTAGAAATAGTTTTCTTGTAGTGACCATTTGGTAACAGTGATAATCAACATTATGTAACTAATTTATACACTTAGTATATTGAACAGCTCTCTACAACCAAACACAATATTCAGTTGAAAAAAGCGTTCTTAAAGAATTAAGTGCATAAAGATGTAGTGTTTGGTGACGTAGCAGCGATGAAAAGAATGCGTAATATAGATATGGAAATTAGTAAGAATGAAAGGCAATTCTTATGCGTCTATATGTGTATACATATGCATATATGTATGTGGATATATGTGTCCTTAATATATATATATATATATATATATATATATATATATATATAGATAAGAAAGTTTGTTTGGTAAAGCACGTGGGTGAATATATAAGAAAATAGTAAAGAGTGAAAAAACGACAGAAGACCAATTTCCGGAAGAAATACCAAAAAGGATCAGTAAAGAATTCATTACTAAATCAGTTGAATTCATCCTACACAATAACCACTTCATGTTTGACAATACATTTTACCGTCAAAAATCCGGAATTGCTATGGGTACAAGGGCAGCACCAGTCATTGCGAACTTAACAATGGGATACATGGAAATAACCATTTACCAGGAATCCTTATCAATCTTTGGAAACCCCCTCTCTCAATACATAAAAGAGAACTGGAAACGATTCTTGGACGATTGTTTTATTCTCTGGAATGAAAACACAGATAAACTCTTAAAATTTAAAAACCTATTGAACAGCATAAACCCAAATATACAGTTCACAATGGAATACAACCAAAAGGAACTCCCGTTCTTGGATATACTAATTAAAAAAAATTAACCTTAAAATAGAAACAGACATTTTCTACAAAGCCACAGACGCCAAACAATACCTTCTTTTTAGTTCATGCCACCCAAGACACACTAAAACAAGCATCCCCTTCAACCTTTGAAGAAGGATATGCACAATAGTGTCAGAACAAAATACCAGGAACTTCAGACTGCAAGAACTCAAAAACACCTTAATTGACAGATATTACCCAACTCAACTCATAGAGGATGGGATCAGACGTGCAACAGAAATCAACATAGAAACTTTAAGAAAAGTTCAACACAACAACACACCTTCCCCGAAAATACTACCTTACATATCTACATACAACCCCAGAAACAAAGAAGCTTTCACCATCATCACCCAGAATTTACCAATACTTCATAAAAACCCCAAATTAAAGGAAATTATAAACATACACCAAATCATTAAAAGCTACAAACAGCCTAAATCACTTAAAAAGATTCTCACAAAGGCAAAATTGTCTTCTAAAATTACGGATGCAAAAGTAAAAAAATGTGGTAGATCGAACTGTGCAACATGTCCTAACCTATTGGAAGGATCAGAATTCTTCTTTAAAGAGGGACAGAAATTCAAGATCAAATCTAACTTTACTTGTGCCTCTGAAAACATAATTTATGTCATTAAATGCTCGGGCTGCCACCAAGACTACGTGGGGTCCACGGGACTATCACTCAGACGTAGATGCACACTGCATCGACAACAGATTGCATTCCCAGAATATAGAATGATACCTTTTAGTGAACACATTGAGAAATGCGCAAAGCAACTTCAACCACAATTTTTAATCTTTCCATTTTACCAATGTGCTTTCGGATCATCATCACAAATTAGACTAAATAAGGAAACATTCTTCATTGAAAAGTACAAACCCAGACTCAACTATCCGAACTCAATAATACAGAGAAATTCACACTAAAGGGAAAAAAATTTTTTTAAGCGATTATCTCCCTTACACCGGAAGAAATCACTCACTACTTTCCCTTATTTAGAACTCTCCGTAGCAAAAATACAAGGATTACGTTATTAAAAATAAACATTAAGTCACAAGAAATTTGAAGAGCTAACTGCGAAACCGGTATTTCTTTAAAAATTATAAAATTATGTCATTTTAAGGAGGGAAAAAAATTTTTTCCAATATTCTCCAGACATTTTGACGCAAATATATATATTTTTTAACATTTAAGCCTTCTGTCGTTTTTTCACTCTTTACTATTTTCTTATATATATATATACATATATACATAGGGTACCGTTCCATGATGGTAAGATCAACAAAAAAGTGGTGAGAGATAAATATTAGTTAATAAATACAATATGTATTTTTATATGCTATTTTCTCATCACATGAAACTAATCGTAGGACATAAAAGCATTTTGCTTTGTCGACGGGTGTCAGTATGCCAATATCATTAACACACGCACTAGTTCAATCCCACTACTTTCTAATTAGTCTGTTAAATGTCCAAGTAACTAATCAAATGTTTGTTCAGCTTGGTTAAACAGTAAGTCATTTCTTTGTTTTTGTTTTGTAACCGCTTTATATTATTCAATTCTATTATATTATTTTACATACAAATGGTGTATATCTTCACGTGTTGTCCAACTGTGGAGTTCCCAAATTCTTGAATTTGTTATTATTATCCAAGATTCACGTACCCTGGCACGAATACTCGCACACAAACAAAACAAGAGAACACAATTCGTTTCAACACACAAAACTTAATGGGAAGTTAATGATTATCTACAGTCTTACTAGTGTATAAATATTCCTTATTCGTTCCTGATAACGATATTTTATTTGTTGGTAATAAGCAATAATTCTTTTTAAGGAGATTACATGAATTAAAGAAAAAAACTTCTCTGATGTTTATTTCACTACTTGGAATGACAGTTAAATCCTCGTCGAAACGCACACTTAATTACCAGGTCTTGATTGAACAATGCATTTCGTGGATGAAATACGATGCGATGGTCGTGACTGAATTGCTCATAGTACACATTTCTTCAAGCATAGTGAAATTTAAAGACTTCCTTCGCTCACAAATGACCACGGGATTGCAGCTAGAAAGTTCTCCTCCGAGGCACAAATCTGCGCAAGGTTGTTTACGGAAGACCAGCAGTCGCCCATGCATACCAGCCACCACTCTCCACATACCCGATTTTATCCCAAGGAAAGGCAAAGGCCGATACAGCTCGGCACCAGTGACATCGCAACTCATTTCTAGAGCTGAGTGATGTGGACCAACGTAAAGTAAATGTTATTGGTCAAGAACACAACACTTACCTCTGTCCGAGAATCAAACTCACAACTTCATGGCTGTAAGTCCGAAGGTTTAACTACTTAGCCATGCGCCTTAACGGTAAAATTTAGGTTAAACAGAAAGAGAAACTACTTTAAAAGTGGAAGGAGAGCTTGTATGGGTCATTCTAAATATTCGAAACAACAGCAAAATATCATAAATATCACTCAGAAATACATTAAACACATTGCATCTGAAAAATAGCTATGAAGTGTTTGTGGAGGAGTTACCTTTGATTATAAACTCTGTGCCATCCAAACTGACGTCTCTTCACATGAAAGGAGAATGTGCTTAACACAATTATATCTCAGTTAATGAGCAGAACCTAAGACCTCACTGATTAGAGATACACGTATCACGGTTAATTTATTATAGCAAAGTCAATAATACAATTAGATATGTTAGAAATGTTAGAATTCCACACTATCTTTCAAACTAGAATTTACTTCCATTCTTATCAGTTTTAATATTTGACTCTTTTCGACGCAGATCAGTTTTTCTTTGTATTATAAATCTCTTTTTCACTTCAACGAATATCTCAACGAACACTTTCTCGCGCTTAAAAGCTTTTCCAAAAATATGTTTTTTCTTCATTGATAACTGGAATCTTCTCGGATATATTTCCTTAAAAATGTCCTATAGGTTTATGCAATTCCTACTATTACCATAGCATTTTATGACATCGTTGCTGAATACGATTCTCTTTATTGTCAGCAGTCATATCTGAATTGTATGTGAGAAACGAGGAAAGAAAGATTTCTTTTTATTTATCGGTTTGTATATTTGTGCGAACCTAATCAAAAATAAACTTATTTTGTTAGAGTGTCACGTGTTAATTCAACAATATACAGTATGGTTAGGTTAAGTTAGTGATGCATCGCGTAATTGAACTCCTCAGACTATAGCTACGGACATGGGAGGAGGTAATGCAGAGGCTTTAACTGATATACCGGAAGTAGAGACAATGTTGGTTGATCTGCTAGAAATAACTGTCAAGAATTTATTAAATGACGCATTATTATCTTACCTACGAAACGAAATGTTATGCAGTCCCATTTATTCTACAAAGCGGATGGGTATCGTAAGACAGCTTCGATTATATGGTCATAGCGATTAGTAATTTAGAATCCAATATACTCATATTTTACACTAAACAATCTGGTCAGTACAGAACATAGCAGCAGTTAATGAATGACAGCAGCACCGTAATTAGGTCAGCACTTTCATTAGCCTGTAGCTATTTCGGATGCCATATTTTCAATTGGATGCATTTCCCAGTCCGCGTTCTGAATTATGGGCTAACCTGGGAGGTACGTAAGGAGGTACACCTTCAAAAAATATTGATAAAACCCCTTACCTCCCGGAACGGGATGACCTATAATCTTGGTCTTCATGCTTTTCTCTGCACCAAATTTTCTATCTACACTTCCAATTAGAAATTCCCTGCATATATATCTTGCCTCGGATGACTGAATACCCAGCATATGAAAATGTAGGTCAACATATTAGTCTGTTATCTGGGATATTCCAGAAAAGTTGTAAGACATTATTATTAACGTTTGTTTACTCTGAGTCACCATTATAACAATAAAAATAATTTAAATAATCTGACCCACTTCCAGTTATTGCAGTAAACGGAACTTCTACTGGTAAAATCTAACATGTTTCTACATGTCATATAGTAAATTGCAGCTTTCCACTAGTATTTGCTTGTCTTTTACGGTTCCTGAAGTGGACTATAGTGTTATAATGGAGGCCGTTGAATAGAGGTCAGTGATCAGATTTTTATACATGAAAGGTCGTACACCAAAAGAGACGTTCGATGAGATGAAAGAAGTTTATAGTGAAGATGCACCATCTTATGACATAGTCAAGCACTGGTCTAGCAGCGGTGGAAACTATTCCTATCCCTGGATGACCACATTCCGACATAAAGTGGAAGCCCCTATTTTGGAGGATCACCCCATAACTAATCGGCAGTTAGCCCAAGAAGTGACGAGAAGTGTAGGGTCCGAGAAAAAAGTCATTCACGACCATTTGCACACCCGGAAGTTGTCTGCATGATGGATTCCCCAGATGCTCATATATTTTCAAAAAGAAGAACGAATCAATTGCTCCCAGGAACTTTCGGCAATATGCCAAGAAAACGAGGACTTTTCGGCAACTTAGGAATAATTTAATAAAATGATTTAAAAATTAGATAAAGAAAGTATAAAATATTACCGGTTTCGATGATATTATTAATTATTATTTCATCAATATTATTAATTATTATTATTTCATCAATAATATAACTATTAATATTTCATCAATATTATTAATTATGAATTATTTCAACAATATTATAATTATTATTATTTCATCAATATTATTAATTATTATTATTTCATCAAATATTAAGAATTTACAAAAAATTGAAAAAATATGAGTGTGTGTGTAGAAAATACCTTATTTCAAAAGCTTGACATTAAGTAGATCATCTAGCATATTATTTTGTATTATTGGTAATGATTCTGCTAAACCTAGGCAATAAAGATAACATCAAATGATACGGTTTTATTGGTTATGACTATTTCAAGTAATTTAAGGTCAGTCTGCTGATTAAAATGAACAATCAGATAAACTGATCTATATGCAGAAAATATACACGTAAGCAAATATATTCAGAATTTAGCATTAGTATATTTTGTGATGTAGTTGAACGAATATATATTTATGATCTATAATAGTGCTTCGTTCTTATATATATGATCCATAAAAGTGTTTGATGTTCCTTCGCCTCTATTTCTAATTGCATTCATTCATATATGTAAATGGGATTTTGTGTGAAGGTATGTATATATGTGCATATATATATATATATATATATATATATATATAATATAATTCGAGACAAAACCACTATTTTAAAACCAAACAAGGAAGACTTAATCAATACATAAAATTTTAATATAAATTAAATAAACCGCCACTACAAATGTTTCATGTCTGCTACCGACAATCTTCAGGTGGATTTTCGATCTTCTAATCAGTATCAAATTTGATACTGATTAGAAGATCGAAAATCCACCTGAAGATTGTCGGTAGCAGACATGAAACATTTGTAGTGGCGGTTTATTTAATTTATATTAAAATTTTATGTATTGATTAAGTCTTTCCTTGTTTGGTTTTAAAATAGTGGTTTTGTCTAGAATTATTTTATATAATATTTTACTATAAAATTGGATTTAACCCTAAATCTGATTTTTCCCTGTAATTTTGGATTCATTCCCTAATATTTATTATTATTATATATATATATATATATATATATATATATATATATATATATATATATATATATATATATATATATATATATTTGTTTTGCAAGATTCTTGATGTGAAATCGTGTGTTGAAACAGATATTGTTGTATTTAGGAATGGTCATTTTGCCAGTTTAGCCAATATATATGTTTATATACGTTCGTGTAATTAGTTTTTGTTTTTGTTTATTCTTATTTTGTTCATGTGTTTACACCCACTTATTATTATTATTATTATTATTATTATTATTATTATTATCATTATCATTATCATTATCATTATCATTATTATTATTATTATGTATGTATGTATAACAATAATAATAGTAATAATAATAATAAAAAAATAAAAAATAGATAAATATAGAGATATACACATGCGCAAGTGAAGACACATAGAATAGAAATACAAAATGGCTGATGGTTAATAAGGAGAGACACACAAATAAGAAAGAAGAAAGCAAAGGACCACTGATGCGGTGACAGGAGTGTGACGAAAGAACTCTGGCCGAAATAAGATTAAGATTAATATAAAAAATAAATAACGCTGAAACAAAGTAACACCTAATATATAGTGCGTGTGTTTTTATTGGCTAAACTGGCAAAATGACCATTCCTAAATACAACAATATATATATATATATATATATATATATATATATATGAGATGTGTATGAGTGTGTTTATACATATACAAACACGAGATACAACAGGGGTGATAGACCGAATGTTGCAGAATGCATTGTACTAATATATGGAAGGTGTTCAGAATACATATCAGCTCTGCAAAAGTTGCTCTTCTATGACAAAACGCGACGGTGATTATCATATTCAAGTGCGAAGCTACTGGGATGTATTATGAATGAATATGACAGTCATCTTACAAACTGAGTGGTTTACAGATGGTATCTGCTCAGATTAATTCTAAAAATGGACAAAATGATAGAATACATGAACGTGTATATCTAAGAAAATTATGTAAGAAAATACCTCAAATTTATACAATCGTGTCAGTACTTCCTCATTTTTATGAACGCATAGAATAAAGAAACTCAGTTGATATGGGATAGTGCAAAAGGATGAATAACGTAATAAATAAAACAATGTAAAGAGTTCAAAAGTGTAGCATTACCTTGATTTTAAAATGCATTAAACTACCTGTAATTATTAGTATTCTTGTTCAGTTCATTTTAGTTATCTGCGTAAGAGATTTTGTTATGGCTACGTTATCAATAAAAATAGATGACTCTCTGTCACACCCTCCCTCCCTCTCTCACACTTTGTGTACCAGTCTGTCTGTCTCCCTCTCTCTTTCTCTCTCTCTCTATATATAAAATACAGTGTACATTTAAACACATGAGGAATCCACTCGTGTGATTCAACACTCTAGAAAGAACAGCTAGGTTCCATAACCACAAAATTAGGGATAAAATTCGACAGGAACGAAAGGAAAAAATAAAAATATTTTACCATCTAGTTTCCTGAACCAATTGGTTTCTGATTTTAGTTTAGTAAGTAAAATAACATAGGTGTCAAAGGAAGAGAGGAGAGGGGAGGAGGATTAGAGGAAGAGAGGAGAAGAGTTGAACCCATGTGGCGCAAAGGAGCGAAGAGAGAAGATTAATCTCTTTCATGGTGAAGACGTGAGTCCGTTTAGCCCCATGTGCAAGGACAATCCGAACACAGACAGGTCTTACATTATTTACATTTGACAGGTGTTGCAAAGAGTGATCGATACATGCTCTAGCAAGGGCAGTGTGGGTAGTGGTGAGGGCATATCCACGTTGGACGAAGTGGTGAGCCATGAGTTGAGACTGAGTCAAAATCATTGTCACACTGTAGAGCCTGCGTACACAGAGTAATTAGGAATAGGGGATGGGTAGCTTGGTGTATTTAGCTTGGGAGGAGAAGTTGAGGTATGAGTGTGAGTTTGTGTTTTTAGTGGATGGAGGTGGTGAGAGTGGAGAGATAAATGCTGACGAAAATGTCAAGAAGGGAGACAGGAGTGTCAGATATAGTGCAGGAAAAGTGGGAGCGTGAGATCGCATCGATACATTCGTCAATATAACGGCCGTATGGTTCAGGAGGGGGACCAGTGAAACTTGAGAATATTTGGGTCACAACGTAGCCAATGAACAGGTTCGCATAGTAGGGCACATTCTCATTCCTATGGCCACTCCCGAGACCTGATGGTAAAAACCACCAGCGAACGAGAAACGATTGAGTAAAAGACAAACACACACACACACACACACACATACACACGAAAACTCATGTGCAGATATACATTTACATAAAGACACAATGCACCTTTACACATATATACATATATATATGAGTGTGTATTATGTGTGTATAAATACATACGTACATACACACACACACACACATATATATATATATATATATATATATATATATATATAAGTATAGGGAGAATTCACAAAAAAACAAAAGAGGAAGAGAGGTGGTATAAACATCAAACAGATGCATTAGTATAACGCTAGGGAAGTGAAAAGGTCTTTAACGTTTCGAACCAACACTCTTCCACAGAAAGGAACACAGAAAGAAACAAGCATAGAAAATAAAGAATTTGTAGTGGCTAGTGAGACAAATTATTTCCTTCTGTAAAATTAAATAAAATTTTGTTACTTTAGTTATATACTATCATCAATTTTATATAAGAAATGCTATAGTTCATAATAATGGTAATTTGTTTAACATCGGTATATTTAGTAGAAACTCTTGAGTAAATGAATCGTTGATTAAAATATTTCTTAATGGATTTAGTGTTTCAATAAAATGTATTCATATTTATTTATTTAATTATTCATTATAGTATATAGTAAATTTAAATAAAATATATTTCCTACTCCACCATAAATTCTTCACATATTATATAGATTTTGTTATATAATATAATTGCCAGTGATTATTTTCGATTAAAATATTTTGAAATTAATTTTATTGGCTATGTATAAGAATATTTTATGACCACTGCAATTGTTTTGTTTACTTAATTTCTATTATTTATTTGAATTTTGTTTATGTTTTTATTATATTTATTACATCTTTGAATTATTAACGCTCACGCTTGTAAATACAGGTATATTTGAAATCAGTCTATTTTATTATTTAGCAGACTTGCATGAAATTTGTCTGCTTTTGGAACAAATATTACCCTGGGGAAATTCATAAGCATGAATGTGAATTTTTATAGCTTCGCTAGTGGTTATCAGTCGAAAAAAATTGTTGGATTTATATTTGTTTTAATTATTCCTTATATTATATAGTATTGTATCCTTTTATAGTATAATTATATTTTATATTATAATGTAAATAAATTTTTAATATGTCAATTGTATTCGTATATTTCCTTTAATATTTGTATATTGCAATTATGTCATTTTATTTGTGGTATTCAGTTGAAGTACCATTCAAAATTGGATGTTTCCATCATTTTTATGGAAATGTTTTTTTCCTTACATTGATATATATATATATATATATATATATATATATATATATATATACATAAATTATAAGAGAGATACCACTATGTGGATAGCTCTAGTGCTAAAAAGAGCTCCGTTACTAGTATAGCCACAGAAGATGATTCCAAGAAGAAATAACATTACATTTAACGAAGGAAAGTGAAATATAACGAAAAAATAGATTGACCCTGAACAATTGTTTCATTACTAATGTAATATGTAATTTTACTTACATAGACATCTATAAATCATCGGCAGAGGTTTGTCTTAAATACAATTTATTAGACCCTCGTGTGGGCAGCGAACACGCGGTCGTAGGATCACGGTTTCGATTCCCAGACCGGACGTTGTGAGTGTTTATTGAGCGAAAACACCTAAAAGCTCCACGAGGCTCCGGCAGGGATGCTGGTGATCCCTGCTGTACTCTTTCACCACAACATTCTCTCACTCTTACTTCCTGTTTCTGTTGTACCTGTATTTCAAAGGACCGGCCTTGTCACTCTCTCTGTCACACTGAATATCCCCGAGAACTACGTTAAGGGTACACGTGTCTGTGGAGTGCTCAGCCACTTACACGTTAATTTCACGAGCAGGCTGTTCCGTTGATCGGATCAACCGGAACCCTCGTCGTCGTAACCGACGGAGTGCTTCCTAAAAAAAATTCATAGCGATTAATTTACAGACTCGGTAGAGCCCTGAAATCTACAGAAAATTATTGTAATTATAGCATGAAAAACAAACAGTGCTGCTTCATAAGTAAGTTATTGATCGACTGTAAACGCCAAGTATGCGTCATTTATACAAGAGAATGTTACAGATATATACTGCCGGGATAAATCTGTATAGAGTATCACATATCTTACGCTTCTGAGTAAGTGTCATGAAATATTGGAACTAGTTCAGATCATCTTTAATTTCAGTCGTGTCTGATTGTATAAATCTGTGACTTTTCCCATTATATGCATATTATTTACACCATCAGTGCTGCTTGATATCTATGAGCTTGTTATGCAGTATGTTATGGCATCAATAAGGAATACTGCTAATGCATCTATTTATTATTTATTAACAAAGGATACGTTATTTCGTTATTTGTTCAGCAAATATATTGGTTGTATGCAAAGCAAAGGAAGTAGTCAGTGAACTGTCACTTGGTCACTTGCTCTGCAAGATGTAGGAGTTTAATCTCATTGAATTACCCCAATCAATTTTAGTAGGGAAATATTGGATGATGTAGTCCGAAGTATAATTTGTCTGAAACGAAACGCTGATTGTAATGGATGTGTTCCCGTTATTCATGGATTTTCTCGACTGGTTTTATCCCTAGAAAATACAACAAAAATCTTGCCTCATCTTTCCGTGCCTCACCTACCAGAAACTATACCTGTTATCCCCTCTCCCAATATATCATTTCTAGAACATTATATTTCTTAAAGATCTATATTTTCACTTTTATTTGTTATCGACGATTCACTCAAAGTAAAGGGATATTTCAAACTCGCTAACCATTCTTCATAAATCAGTCATTTAAGAAATAAAATTGTTATAATCATTGTACTCATTACCTATATTACCTGATACAAAAAAGCGTCAGTGTAATTATGCCTGAGAAATTATAATTAAAATAACCCTCACAGAACCTCCCACTTACTTTCAGAGATAAGTGATATGACTCAAATTAGTTCTGAAATTTTAAGATGCGTAAGTTTATCTCACTGAGCTTTTGTGTATATATATATACACACAACATCTATTAAAAAACGCATTATTTATTTTATCCATAAAAACCGAGACAGTGAGGCATCGGCAAAAGAAACCTAGAATATATTTATCTAGATGAAATAAAGTAAATAACGAGGGTACATTCATTGCAAAATAGATTATCGGATTAATGCAACGTGAAGTTATCTTACAATTACTAAGGATGCGACACGATGGCTTGTTCTCATAGCTGCCTGAAATTTAATCGAATTTCAGAAATTATAT
>NC_043006.1:100100554-100110554 GCF_006345805.1 Octopus sinensis | reverse complement strand
CATGAGCCCGTTTGGGTGGAAAATGGTAAATGCATCTATACTTAGATATTAGAATCTTCTAAACGGCTATTTGAAAGAAACTGGATGTTTTTTCGTGCATGTTGCTTCCGCAACAGATGTATCATCAGATGCAATCTATAGATCACATTCTCCCAATTGACAAAATCAAATGCATTATTCTCTACATTCTTTCTTCTTTAAGATTGTAGTGTAATTCGGGTAAGGTTTAGCTGTTCTATGCATGTTATCGAACCTCTAGTCTAGTTTGTTGATGTTTCAAGTGTAGTAGGCGCATCCGTGCTAAGCGTACGTCTGTCAGGGGAGCGCGAAAATGTTAGAATAATGAGAAATGTCAATATATGCAGTTTACGTTAGAAATATTTGTTCTTCTAACGCAATACACGTGAGGTACGAGGATAAAACGTTTGCAGAGGAATAGAAAGCAAATACGAACAGAACTGAGAAACAATTATATGGAAATCTAATTGGTGTTATTTTCTATGTAGATATATTCAAGTCCCAGGTTCTCTAAGATAAACAACTAGAAATAAGGTTGCAGGGTATGCAAGGTTTTACAAGAGGAATTAAAGGAAGTTAGGTTTGGGAAATAGCGTGAATGCGTCTTTGACAAGGGGAAATTAATTAGATGCATTTATGTTATCTTTATATATATAAGTCTGTGCCTGTCTCCTACGATTTAGATTCCTAACTACTCCCACATTTTGCGGTGCAGTTTAACCAAAACCGGGTATCTTATAGTCGTGATTCATATCGAGCCCTTCTGGGTATTAGCGCGCGTCTACGATGAGTCTACGATTTAAAAAAATAAATTACCATAATTTTTTTCCATTTTAATGCATTTTTTTCGCTATTATATAAGGGAAGTAACTCTCTAAAAATGTCTACGATGAGTCAACGATTAAAAAGAAATTTACCATCATTTTTTTGCTATTGTTTTGGCTATAACTCTCTAAAAATGCTTATATAGTTATTTCCCTTACAAACCCGAGCAACGCCGGGCGATACTGCTAGTGTTAAATAAAAGAATAAAAGAACAGCGAGAAGAGAATCGGAACGAACAGACCCACAAAAGATTATGAATTAATAAGACAGAATAGAACATACAGAAATGAAATAAGAGACCAGGAATGAATATTATATTCACATTCTACTAATATGAAGTATAAACAGATCGTAATAGGCCTCATATTCTAGCAGTTTCGTTAATTATTCAGAATTGCAATATTCTCGAACTGAAATTAAGTGAATTAGCAACACAAGACACGAGAGCATGTAATTCAAAGAATGGGTTTATATTCATTAACCAAAATCTGTGAAAGGCGTTTATATATGGCATAAATAAGGAGAATAGGACACGCCAGGAAATAGGATATTCTTATAAAATATATAGTGTATGACAAAACGTAATGTAAAAAGTAAAAAAAAATTACAAATGTTTCCAAGATATAAAGAAACTAATTATTTTTCTTGTTGTCATGGAAGCCGAGAACAATACAGAACTCGAGATAAATGATAGAGGTGAAAAGAATGAAGAAAACATGACATATTAGCAAAAACTGACGAATTACATTAAATGAAATCATGACTGCAGAATTTTCTGTTTAATCGGTAAAAAGAAATCTTTTTACATGGTTAGAATTTGAGAAATTTGAACAAGATCCGAACCAACGAGAAATAGATTTCTGTTGAAGTACAATACCTACAGAGCTGAAGCGGAAACTGCTAAAACTATATATTATTAGGCAGAGAACAAAAGATAAGTTTATAAGGAGTATAAGAAACTATAGCGCCAGTTTTTCATTACGAGCCTCCGAGTTTTAGTTAAAGGAAATATAAATAAATATATATATAAACATATATACAAAGTAGTAAATATATGGCCATATATTTACTACTTGTGTATTTTTCCCTCACGTGCTATTCTTTACCGGAAAGCAATACTGTAGTATTGCATTACTAATATATAAATATATATATATATATATATATATATATATATATATATATGTAGGCGCAGTAGTGGCTGTGTGGTAAGTAGCTTGTTTACTAACCACATGGTTCCGGGTTCAGTCCCACTGCGTAGCACCTTGGGCAAGTGTCTTCCACTATAGCCTCGGGCCGACCAAAGCCTTGTGAGTGGATTTGGTAGACAGAAACTGAAAGAAGCCCGTCGTATATATGTATATATATATGTGTGCGTGTGTGTGTTTGTGTGTCTGTGTTTGTCCCCCTAGCATTGCTTGACAACTGATGCTGGTGTGTCTATGTCCCTGTTACTTAGCGGTTCGGCAAAAGAGACCGATAGAATAAGTACTGGGCTTACAAAAGAATAAGTCCCGGGGTCGAGTTGCTCGATTAAAAAGCGGTGCTCCAGCACTGCCGCAGTCAAATGACTGAAACAAGTAAAATAGTAAAAGAGTAATATAGATGCATGCGTCCTACTCTTAGAAACCCCTACTGGACTGCAGTCACCCTGACCACCTGATCAAATTCCCGCTTCCTGTCTTCCTCCTTAAATCTCCAGATGCACACTCTGACCAAGTCTGTTCCTGGGGCCATCCTGAGATTTCTCATCCATCTTTCAACCGATTTGTTATTTGTTTTGAGGTATCCTCAATTTTATGTTTAAATTTGAGAATTTGAAGATTTCGCTTAAGAGGAAATTATGCCCTCAGGCTTTTCAGCTTTGTTTTGTCTCGCAACATCTGTAGGTAAAGTCTTCAAGGCAGATGAAAAATGTATACACACACACACAAACAAACACTCATATACACATATGAAACATACACTCAAACACACACACATATTGGTTATCCCATAAATAATGCAGTGTTTTTTTATATTTCTTTTATTTTTCAAAATCAAGAGAAATACAGTTCTTTTTTAATCTAAAACATACTCTCCTTCATGTTCGACAATCCTCTTCCGTCTGCCTGGTAGACTTGCAAGCCCCCTCTTGCAAAATTCACTTGCCCATGACGAAAAATACTCACTCCTCCGGTACTGCTCTGACCTTGTCTACAGAATTCATAATTTTTCCGTTCAAATGATTTTGAAGACTGCAGAATAAATGATAATCAGAAGGAGAAACGTCCGTGAATATGGTGGGTTGGACATCGTTTCCCATTCATTCTGCTTCAGCCTTTGGAATCTCACCCTCGCTGTATTTGGCCGAGCATTATTCTGATTGAAGGACACCTTTTGTCTTGAAACCAAAGATGGTTGTTTTTCTTCTAGCGCTGACTTAAGCTGCTGAAGCTACTTGCAGTAGATCTCCCTTGTTAACGTTTGGTTTGGGTTTGAAAGTTCAAATTGGATTAAACCTTTCATATCTCACCGAACTGATAACAACACCTTATGTGGGTGAAAATCTTCTTTAGCCTGGGTGCCGGTATTTCTCCTTTCCCTACTTACTGTCTTGAAGCGCTTGGCATTTTTATAGAGAACACATTTCTTGCCACCAGTCAGTATTCGGTTCAAAAAAGGTTCATTCTTGAGACATGACAGCAAAGAAGAGCACATATTCGCTCTTGGTGCGCGATTAGACTCATTGACCCAATTTACTGACTTTTCCGATGGATCGCAGTTGTCGATGAGTGGTGGAATGACCAAATCCAAGCTTCTCTGCTAGTTCTTCTATAGTTACGATGGGATTTTGCTCCACCAGGGTTTGCAGGATATCCTCGTCGAGCTCTACATATCTTCCAGAACGAAGATCGTGTTCTAGGCTGTAGTTTGCTCTCGGAATTTCTGCAACCACCGTTGACACAGGCTTAGGCTTATTGTCCGATCCTCATTTACTGCATTAATTTTCCTCGACTTTCCGTTGCGATGATTCTTTTGTTGAACTCATAAAGCAAAATATGCTGAAGATGCTCCTTTGTCACTTTCATTATAGCTTTGAAAAAATAACTTAAATTAGAACAGTACTTTTCAAAACTTGCCCCAAATAAGGACAAGGTAAAATTACTACCTGTTTTATAGCAGATTGAAGCAGGTTGTTTATCCCGTCCCCTCCGACTCTTAGGTCATGAAATTGAAAAAAAACGAATTATTTATGAGTTGACCCAATCAATAAATCAATCAATCAATCAATAAATCAATCTATCTGTCTCTCTGTCTGTCTGTCTGGTCTGTCTGTCTCTCTCTCTCTCTCTCTCTCTCCTATATATATATATATATATATATATATATATAGAGAGAGAGAGAGAGAGAGAGAGAGAGAGAGAGAGAGCGATACTTACGCGTATGAATGAGAATAAGAAATATTAATGTTGGTATTTGGAGTGATGGAAACATGCTTCACACTTTAAGGTTGATAGTCTAGGAAAGTTTTAAAAAATTCGAATACGTCGCGTTATTTCATTTATGCAGACGATTGCTATTCTCGCTGTGAAAAGAGAATTTCCTGGCGTGTTATCTCTATCAATGCATTCATCTTATTGATGGCTTTTTTCCTGTGTGAAGCATTTGAAGATAAATATTCTTGCTTGTAATCGCCACAACAAAGTAAGTTGGCGTCAAATTTAAATCTATGTGTGATAACATCTAGTAGTTAGTAAATTTATAATTTACCATTCACAGCTAGAAGAGATGCTTATTGCAGTACTTCATAGAACTTTGGCCACACTGTCATAGGTTTGCTTATGTGATCTTTCACAGTGATAATCCACTTACGTCACGACTACTAGTTATTTCACTTGCTTTCCATTATCTGGCAATCTGAGGTCAATCCGATAGTTTGACCTCTAGCAACCTTTTGCTACATATAGAATGCATTATCAACATTTTTGTAAACATATTTATTGCTTATTTCTATAGACGCATTTCCAAGTTACTGTTTAGAAAGTTCAAGGGTTACATCTTATAAGTTTTGTTTGCTTTACGAATACGGATATAAACCTATGCAGCGTTGAAGAAGAAAAATTCGCCGAACTGGAGAGGAGTGCAATGTTTCTATTTTGATAATATCACAATGTATTCTTGCTATTTCAAGCAGTCAAGATACCTGAAAATCGGTAGAATTATCAGTCACTAACCTTCATTCAGCTCATTCACCTTCCATTTAAATTAGTATAGGCATTTTGATGGAGAAATTTAGCTTCTATATTGAGTTAATTTGTAAAAGATTTAAATGTGATGAGAAACACAATGGCCTGAATATTTTCACTGTAATATATTTGCTTTTCGATAAACTCATTATCTCCTTCAGCAGAAGTTTAACTAGTGATGTAATAGCTTCTTCAGTAATAATGAAGTTAATATGTCTTGCTTTGCTTACCTCTAAACGTCGCCGTATTTTATAGCTTTGTTGTTTCAAGTAGAATCACATCGGTGGTTACATGAACTACAATAGCAAATATTATATTACTTTATGAGGAAAGAGATACAGCAAACCATGGGTGTGTGCTTTATATAATAATGACAAAAAAAGAAAAAGGAAATAACATTTTATATTTTTCAAACACTGAAAAGGATTATTTTTTTTTAGTGGATGAAGTATATAATCATAATTCAAAACCTAAATTACACATCTGTCTGTATACATAAATATTAAAAAGATGTAATTAAACAAACATATAGATGAGTTCCAAGGAGCACAAAAAAGAGACGCATTCGCATATCTAGAGGACTCACGCACACTTAGGTAGATATGCCCATACGTGTCTATAGATTTATGATATACACACTATACATATGAACTATATGTATATATATATATATGTATATATATATATATATATATATATATTATATATATATATATATATATATATATATATATATATATATATATATATTGATAAAACGGTAAGATAAAATAAGAAAGAAAGAGACCTCAATATTATGTAAATAGAGGAAATTTATCTATACAATATGTTACATTACTCGGTAGTCAAGATAAAACTCTGAGTTTCAGATGCCGAAGTGGAAATCCACAACACCATCTCTTCGGTTATCTGGCTATTTGAAAACGTTATGAAAAAATACCGTTAAAAAAGAAGGGAAATTACTCTGTTATAACTCTGCTTTGCCTGCGTACTTATACATCGCTCGCATTTTTCGTCATAAAAATTATATAAAAATACATAAAAATATATAAAAAATATATAAAAATATATAAAAATATATAAAATCTTCTTGGGATATAACACAGAAAGCATGTTCTATCCGTTTTCTTTAGGGGACCAAAAACGTAACAGAAATTTAGTCACATGTGGGCATGATCCGAAAAGCTCTGTCCTTGTATTTAGACATGTGGTAGGGTCTAAGCTGCTTTTCCAGATAAGCCATCTCTCCATGTCGCATAAACCGCACCTTCCGCTGCCGTTAGTATAGGGCTTACATCTGGCCAAAATCTTCCATTGTATGTTATAATCGACACCTTTATCTCTTAAAGACCAATATGATTGGATAATTGTGTCGCTTTTCTTTTGTTCCAGTGCCTAAAGCTCAAAGTGTGGTTATTGAACCTGGCCTTGAAATTACCCTCTGTCAGGCCCACGTATTTCTTCGTCGAAACGGTGTCTTTAGTGGTTATAGAGTTTACGGTAGCTTCATATATGATGGTCTTGGACATGCAAGCTTCATTTAGCGGGCACAATTCTTTATTCCTGCATGAACAGCTGTTTTCTTCTTGTGTTTTTTGTATGTTATGATTGATTATGTTTTTAAAATTGGTAGTTGAACTAAAACTAATTTTTAAATTGTGTCTATTGAAGAGTTTCCTATAAGCATGGTTAACTGGAAAATGGCCAGTTAAGGCGAGGGCATCATTTTTGTAAAGATGATGCCCTCGCCTTAACAGCTAATACAAATGGACCAGCACAAGATCGTTTTAGGAAGGATATTATCCAGTTAATGAAACACTTCGGACTTAGTATAACTATAGACACTAACCTGACGGTTGTCAATTTCTTAGACGTTTCCTTAGATCTTAATAGTAATATTTATAAGCCTTATAGGAAGCCCAATGATAGACTAAGTTATATTAATGTAGGTTCATGCCATCGCCCTATAGTATTCAAAAATTTAGTTAAAAATATTAGTAAGAGGATTTCTAGCCTCTCATCTAATGAGGACATCTTCAATAGCGTTGCCCCAGTTTATAATAAAGCTTTAAAAGATAGTGGTTTTAGCGAAAAAATAAAATATACACCTATCACCAGCCCAAAAGTAAGGAAAAGGAATAATAGAAATAGGAAGGTCATTTGGTTTACGCCCCCTTACTCACCCGAGGTGGCCTTCAATATAGGTAAATATTTCCTAGCACTGATAGATAGACATTTTCCAGTTAACCATGCTTATAGGAAACTCTTCAATAGACACAATTTAAAAATTAGTTTTAGTTCAACTACCAATTTTAAAAACATAATCAATCATAACATACAAAAAACACAAGAAGAAAACAGCTGTTCATGCAGGAATAAAGAATTGTGCCCGCTAAATGGAGCTTGCATGTCCAAGACCATCATATATGAAGCTACCGTAAACTCTATAACCACTAAAGACACCGTTTCGACGAAGAAATACGTGGGCCTGACAGAGGGTAATTTCAAGGCCAGGTTCAATAACCACACTTTGAGCTTTAGGCACTGGAACAAAAGAAAAGCGACACAATTATCCAATCATATTTGGTCTTTAAGAGATAAAGGTGTCGATTATAACATACAATGGAAGATTTTGGCCAGATGTAAGCCCTATACTAACGGCAGCGGAAGGTGCGGTTTATGCGACATGGAGAGATGGCTTATCTGGAAAAGCAACTTAGACCCTACCACATGTCTAAATACAAGGACAGAGCTTTTCGGATCATGCCCACATGTGACTAAATTTCTGTTACGTTTTTGGTCCCCTAAAGAAAACGGATAGAACATGCTTTCTGTGTTATGTCCCAAGAAGATTTTATATATTTTATATATTTTTATATATATTTTTATATATTTTTATGTATTTTTATATAATTTTTATGACGAAAAATGCGAGCGATGTATAAGTACGCAGGCAAAGCAGAGTTATAACAGAGTAATTTCCCTTCTTTTTTAACGGTATTTTTTCATAACGTTTTCAAATAGCCAGATAACCGAAGAGATGGTGTTGTGGATTTCCACTTCGGCATCTGAAACTCAGAGTTTTATCTTGACTACCGAGTAATGTAACATATTGTATAGATAAATTTCCTCTATTTACATAATATTGAGGTCTCTTTCTTTCTTTTGTTATCTTACCGTTTTATCAATATATATATATATATATATATATATATATATATATTATATATATATATATATATATATATGACCGCGTGTGTACCGTTGGCGATTTTTTTCCTCCGTCTTCCCTTCTCTGGATCTTTCCTTTTCCTATGTTTCTGACGAAGAGCTCCGCTCGAATCGTTAAGCCCTCCTTCTTTCTTTATTTCTTTCCTGAGCGTCCAATTATATTATATTGTTCCACGTCCTCGCGTTGTTGTGTTGTTTTGTGCTTTCATGTTTGGATTAACTTTATATATATATATATATATATATATATATATATATATATATATATATATATATATATATATAGGGAGAATTCACAAAAATAGGCGAAGACAAACGGTGTAGACAACAAACAGGTGTATTTGTATACCGCTCGGGAATTGAAAAATGTCTTTAAGGTTTCGAGCCTACGCTCTTCCACAGAAGGAAACAAGGAGAGAAAATAAATAATGTGTAGTGGATAAAAATATAGGTATACACACGTTCATGCACGCATATGACGACGACAAAAAGGCATGTATGTAAGGAATGTAATCATATGAAGAGCTGCATGTAAGTAAATCTCATTTTCATAGCAGTTTTCAAACGATCAATGAATGACAGGTAAAATACAATGTACTACGCAGGCTGCTAAAGTATTTTATGCCCCACTAACCTGTTACTAACTTCCCCAATCTAATTTATCGACGCTACTATTTTTATAATCTTACTTCGCTTGAAATATTGGCGATGACATATTCAGCAAAAAAAAAACCAACAAACAAAAAAACAAAAACATTCATGAATTTGTTGTGCGTAGATAATGACTCCCGCAAATTGATACTCTGTTGCCTATATTTTTTAAGCAATATTGTTTGAGTATGACTACGTAATATGAAATTCTATATTAAACAGGGCATTGAACAATTGGAGCTGCTGTAATGCTATGAATAGCTTACACAATATAAGATGTATATACAACTAGCAGTATCGCCCGGAGTTGCTCGGGTTTGTAAGGGAAATAACTATATAAGCATTTTTAGAGAGTTAGAGCCAAAAAATAGCAAAAAAATGCATTCAAAATGGAAAAAAAATGATGGTAAATTTTTTGAAAAATCGTAGACTCATCATAGACATTTTTAGAGAGTTACTTCCCTTATATAATAGTGAAAAAATGCATTAAAATGGAAAAAAATGATGGTAATTTTTTTAAAAATCGTAGACTCATCGTAGACGCGCGCTAATACCCAGAAGGGCTCGATATGAATCACGACTATAAGATACCCGAATTTGGTTAAACTGCACCGCAACATGTGGGAGTAGTTAGGAATCTAAATCGTAGGAGACAGACAGCACACAACCTCACTTTTATATATAAAGATTTTACATATAAGTATATTTCTTATTCAGAAAAAATGTTTCTTCGGTGATTATTATTGCTATATGCGGTTTAATTTCATTCATATTTCTTGCTATCCTTTCTCCTATTTCTAGACAATGTCATCCGTATCGTGAAGTTGCTCTATTATTCGATCTATGAGTACTACATAACGAATACGTATGTGTGCGTGCGTGTACACACACACACACACATATATATATATATATATATATATATATATATATATATATATATATATATTGCTTAGACCTGCTTCAGTCAAGGCTGACCATGGGTTGCACCTAGAAAGTTACCCTCCAAGGCACAAGTCCGGGCAAGGAAAACCAGCAGTCGCCAA
>NC_043006.1:100090554-100095554 GCF_006345805.1 Octopus sinensis | reverse complement strand
ATGGAACGGTAATTGCCAACCTTATTGCCCTTTGACCGATCTTTCATCAACAATGTTGTCTATCCCTCTAAAATCCTCTCCGGAACTTCACCAATTTGTAGACAATTGTCCAATTGCACTTGCAATTTGTTTGTGTGTTGACCTACACAACCTGAGCCAGTAGCTTTGTATTGCGTCTTGTCCGGGCGCTTTCCAATTTGGCTGTTTTGATACCTGTGTAATTATATCATCCGTTGTTATGCGCACGTGGTCCTGTCATGGAGCTTCCGGATGATGGCGTTTGGATCTCAGGGAATCAATTCACTCAGCGCCATGGTTGTGGGACAATTCTTACCCCCAGATTTTATTCCGAAATTGGTACGTTTCCTCTGCTTCAAGAGGTATATTATCTTCTGTATCCCCTCGTAAGCTCTTAAAAATGCCTTGATTATTTGAGAATAACCTGTTCTGCTGGAATTGTGATAGCGTTGCACCTTCAATGATTTTGTCCGCACAATTCTTTTAGAGTTTTAATAACAGTTTTGAACCCTTTCTTTTCTATTTTGTATTTTGCGCCAAGATATGCCTTTACAGCTTTTTTAGCACTTCCCCATTGCCCTTTGGACCATTCTTTTATGTGCCTCTGATCTTAACGCACACTTTTAATATCGGCTTCAATTCTCCGCGTCCATCATGGTTCCTTCTGTCAGTCTGTTTCCTTCTCATTCTTTCCAACCTGTTCACCTACAAAAATTAAAGCGGATCTGGTCAAGTCCTTTGTTTCCGTTAGATTTTTTTGTCATAATGTATTTCAGATTTTCCTCAAACTTTCGGGTTGCGCTTTTCACATTATTACAGTCGAAGATTCTCAAATCAACCGGCTTAGTCTCTATTCTTGTAATTATTATACCCACGAGTCTTGTCCTGAGGTTTCTCTGTTCCTCAATCACATCCTCTCCTTATACAGGTCTTTCTACCTTATATTGATTGGGCAGCCTCTCTTCTACTACTACTTCACATTGCCTACGCATTCGCCGACCTTCCACTACATTATTCTCCTCGAGGTTATCACCACTACGGAGGCTTTTCCTGATTGTCTGAATCTAGGCTTCATTAAGAAAGCCTCAATTCTAAATTATTCGCACCTGATCCATGAGCCAATTTTCAGTCATCTGGAACATACCTAGCTTATTCCAAAGTTCTAATGATCTGTTTCCGACAGATTTACACTTGCCATTGTCTTTGTCTAGCAAGGCTTGATCATCGCACTTAATTGCGTTTTGGTTCAAATCAACGGACCACTTGCGTTTGCGTGCACGTTGCATAATTAGGACTGGGTGGAGCCTGGTCTTCCACTCCATTGTCCTCTGAGAGGCCCCCTGCTGGGCGCGGGAGATCTGGTGTGTTGGACATCCAAGGGAGTTTCTTTTTTCTGTTCATGCCGTTATCTGTGTTGGAAATGGTTGTCCTCACTGCACAGAATGAGAATGATCTTTTACAGGCTTTGCTTCCCGGCTGTATTTATTTCAGATTTTCATGTAAAGGGTTACCCTAAATACAACAGCAGTTCTGACTTGGCTTCTTCTTCTTCTTCTTCTTCTTCTTCTTCTTCTTCTTCTTCTTCTTCTTCTTCTTCTTCTTCTTCTTCTTCTTCTTCTTCTTCTTCTTCTTCTTCTTCTTCTTCTTCTTCTTCTTCTTCTTCTACTTCTTCTCCTTCTTCATTGTTGTCGTCGTTGTTGTTCTTGTTACTATTATTATTATTATTATTATTATTATTATTATTATGTCCTTGAAAGCTGTATTGTAAATGGGTCAGCAATCTTTGTTACGAATGTGCATTAAAATTGCTTAGATTTTGGTTACCGGCTTTTTTATTGTTGATTTCTCTGTGCCAATAATAACGCACGATGTTTACCTGTCTTCTATAAAACGAATTTGATTCCCGTGGGGCTGGAATTTCAAAGCAATTATGGAAATATTCTTGAAAAGAATTCAATTTTGACCTGAAATACAGCGACATTTTTGCGATGAGGTTGAATTTGATTTTGAGAATTAAATTGTTTTTGTGACTACTAGCCACATCCTTGAATAGCAGTCACTGTATATTTTCCAGTCACCGTCACAACCATCTTCGCCAAAACACTATCGCCTGTAGTGACAATAAGGATGCAGAATCTCAGAATATAATTACTAACAACATCAACAACACTACCTCTAGCGATAACTGAAGTGACAAACTACGTAAATTCAAACAAGGTGCAATCACGCAGCCACTGCCAAACAACACTGTCGCTACGATAGTAAATCACAATAAAGCTCCCCGATCAACCATAAATCGAGCTTTGATGCACAAAAGACACTGCAGCTGCTATGACGATAGAAAGCAAATTAACGGACTGCAAGATAGCGGTCAGACGTCAGAAATTATAAACTTTGAAAACAGAAGCTTTGGGAGTGGCCAGAAGAAAAATGACATAAATTCCCGTATAACAATGGAAGCACTCCGTTGGTTACGACGACGAGGGTTCCGGTTGATCCGAATCAACGGAACAGCCTGCTCTTGAAGTTAACGTGTAAGTGGTTGAGCACTCCACAGACACGTGTACCCTTAACGTAGTTCTCGGGGATATTCAGCGTGACACAGAGAGTGACAAGACTGGCCCTTTGAAATACAGGTACAACAGAAACAGGAAGTAAGAGTGAGGGAGAAAGTTGTGGTGAAAGAGTACAGCAGGGATCACCACCATCCCCTGCCGGAGCCTCGTGGAGCTTTTAGGTGTTTTCGCTCAATTAACACTCACAACGCCCGATCTGGGAATCGAAACCGCGATCCTATGACCGCGAGTCCGCTGCCCTAACCACTGGGCCATTGCGCCTTCACTCCGTATAAACAATACCACAATATACAACTGAAGAAAATTGAGAAATGCAAAGTCGAATACAAAGGTATACGTAACAAAGTTTAGCTTACTGAAAAAACCCTACGACAATATGACGTTCTGGTGAGAATGTAGTCATGCACTTAACGCTTAGATGGCTGGAAATTCGGATTAACTCTGACCTGGTGACCCAGCAATTTTGTGACAGATTTTACTTTCGGTTATAAAGGAGAATTAATGCAAGATATATAGTCTAAGATACAGAAGATCGACATTCGGAGAATGTGAGTTACAGGTAAAATTAGAAACTAGCAGCTTAGAGTTCATCTGTCGTTAATTTAGTGACATCTATACAAATCTTAATTTGTCATAGAATAGTACAATTTAACTTCTGTATCCATAGATGGGACACACGAATAACTGTCAATTGCTTTATATAGTTCTTTACTACCCACAAGGGTCTAAACACAGAGGGGACAAACAAGGACAGACAAACGGATTAGGTCGATTACATCTACCCCAGTGCGTAACTGTTACTTAATATTATCGACCCCGAGAAGGATGAAAGGCAAAGTCGACCTCGGTGGAATTTGAACTCGGAACGTATCGACAGACGAAATACGGCTTCGCATTTCGCCCGGCGTGCTAACCCTTCTGCCAGCTCGCCGCCTTACGTTTCTGCCACAATTGCTTTATAGTTGTAAGTAAAGAATTCAATAGAACGACATTGAGCGAATTATCATGTCCTAATCTAATCACAACTATGCATCGATATTTTCTTTCAGCAAGTACTTCCGTTTCTTAAATGATGCAGGGCTACGAAACAGAGTTACTGCCCCCCTCGACAAATAGTTTGAGAATATCTGGGCAAACAATGAGAGTAAGGAAAGTAACAGGGGCGGGGGGGGACTATCATCAAAGGAAAAAGTAAGCATTGGTCAGATTCAACTTCAATGAGCAAAAGTACCAAAATATTGAAGAAAGGATAGAAGACTATAAAAATGGAAAGAATGAGAAAAAGGCAAAGAAGGAGGAAAAGAAGGATGCAGAGGATGAGGACAATAACAACTACAGGATTGTCATCAACAGCAACAGCATTAAAATTAAAACAACAACAAGGCGTAGGAGTGGCTGTGTGGTAAGTAGCTTGTTTACCAATCACATGGTTCTGGGTTCAGTCCCACTGCGTGGCACCTTGGGCAGGTGTCATCTACTATAGCCTCGAGCCGACCAAAGCCTTGTGAGTGGATTTGGTAGACGGAAACAGAAAGAAGCCCGTCGTATATATGTATATATATATATGCGTGTGTGTGTTTGTGTGTCTGTGTTTGTCCCCCTAGCATTGCTTGACAACCGATGCTGGTGTGTTTATGTCCCCGTCACTTAGCGGTTCGGCAAAAGAGACCGATAGAATAAGTACTGGGCTTACAAAAGAAAAAGTCTCGGGGTCGAGTTGCTCGATTAAAGGCGGTGCTCCAGCATGGCCGCAGTCAAATGACTGAAACAAGTAAAAGAGTAAAAGAGAGTAATTAAAAGGCTTGGAGAATAAAGAAAAGAAGCAAAATAAATGAGAAAGATAGGGTGAATGAGACGGGACAAGAAAGAAAATATATGAAAGAAAAATAAATGTAAAGAATGCAGGATGTAAGGAAACCGATAATAATGAGAAAGAGAAGGAAGGAGAGATGAGCATTGGAGAGAAATATGTGCTGTGCCAGAATACAAGAGAAGGAGGAAAATTAAGAAAGTATACTGAAAAAAAATGATGGTGTTGATGGCAATGATGACGGTGGAGACGGTGGTGATGGTGATAACCTTGATGGCAATGATGATGATCATGATACTGACAAGAAGATGATGTTAAGTATCACAAATTACGATCATGAAGATAACGATGAGAATGATGTGTTGTTATTGTTGACGATGATGACGATGCTTCTGCTGCCTCTGATGATGATGATGATTGATGATGATGATGATGATGATGATGATGATGATGATGATGATGATGATGATAATGATGATGATGATGATGACGATGATGATGATGATGATGATGACGACGACGATAATGATGATAATAATGTGTTGTTATTGTTGACGATGATGACGATGCTGCTGCTGCCTCTGATGATGATGTGA
>NC_043006.1:100043054-100083054 GCF_006345805.1 Octopus sinensis | reverse complement strand
TACATATTGTAGCAGCCCTTCAGTTTCTGTAAGGCTTTGTTTAAGGATTGGAAAAGAACTCAGAAGGTGGGGCATGCAATCTGACCTGTCGCGTGGCCTTAAAGCCAGGAACTTTTTAGCAACCCCTCATATATATATATATATATTATATATATATATATATATATATATATATATATTATATATATATATATATACATTAATGTATGTGTGTGCTTCCGCTTCAAATTTTGGGCCTAGGGCACCATTTGTGACAGGGGTTAGGTCGATTACTTTGACCCCCAGTGCTCCTTTTGTACTTATTTAATCGACCCTGAAACAATGAAAAGGAAAATCAACCAAGCTGGAATTTGGAAATCAAATTGTCAAGACGGACGAGATGCCGCTAAGCATTTTGATCGGTATGCTAACGATACTGCCAGGTCGCTACCTCTAACACCTATACTTTTATTTACATATAAATGTTGCTGTGAACAAATTTTTGTCAATCTCAAAAATCGTTACTCCGAGTCCTTCGTTTCTGAAATTTCTCTTCCGCAAATGAGAGTAATCATTTCTGAAAACTCATCTTCCTATAAATTATATAACATTTGTATCTGTATTGATTCCTTGTATTTTCTCTTTTGACTGCATTAAGCGTATACCAACCTTATGTAAACAGAAACACACGAAGCCACATGCACAGTCTCACACACGTGTACATAGAAGTTAATGGAAATATATGCATGCATATATACACACGCGCATGGTTATGTATATATGATAGTATGTATGCATGCATGTATGTATGTATATATATGTATATATATGTATATATAGATATATATATATACAGAGAGAGAGAGAGAAAAAGTGTGTGAGAGAGTGACAGAGAGAGACAGAGAAGTGAATGTGGATGTGCGCGTGTTCATGTATTTTTACACGTATATTTGCCTATATATGTACATATACATTTATATATATCTGTATATATATATATATACACATACAAGCATGTATGTTTACACACACATTTATATATATATATATATATACACACACACACATATATATATATATATATATATACGCACACACATACACACACACACACACACATATATATATATATATATATATATATATATATATATATATATTTGTGTGTGCGCGTAGATATATATATATATATATATATATATATATAATATATATATATACATATATACATGTGTGTGTGTGTGTGTGTGTGTGTATACATACACATCAAAGGACATGCCCAGTAGACAATGTTTATAGGAAAGATATGTCAAAATGTAACATTACAGTATATATATTAGATATCAAATGAGCATTCATGATCTTCCTAACAATAGCGAATTGCAGACAATTTGGCTCCATACTTGCTCTGCCATACACCAGTTGCAACGGGGCTAATTTCATTGACAAAAAGTAAAGATAAGAAAATATTACCAGCATATTATAAATATCATTATAAATATCATCATAATTCGCATCATCAACACATTGATAAGGTTCGTGGTGGAAAAGAATTATGGTGATTATGATAGTGTTCAGGGCGATGGTGATGATGAGAACATATTGAGAACAGTGGTGATGATGGTTGTGGGGCACAATATAACCATCATTAACTGCAATCCAAGTTGCTGCAGATGTCATTGCCTATATGTGCATTAATCTAGTTTGTTTTTGATGCATCTACCTACGTAGATTGAACAAGTATGCATTATTCCCAGTCTTCCTCAAATTACATTGTTACAAGCATATTTAGAATAGTTTTTCGTTTTTGTTTACGAAATGTAATCAGCCTTGTTGTTTTAGCGTTTTTGCTTTATAAGTCATACACGGTTCTGTTCACATAGCATAAAATACCTGCGTATAATCACATTTACTAAATAATTTACACATAAACACAGTTATTTAACATTCGCGTATATATCAGCCTGCCAGTTTCCCTATCTACGCATCCATATGTAAGGAAGATGATTAGCTCAGTTAAATGATGACTTCCTATTATCGCTCCAAATATGGACTCCCGCTAAACACACGACGTTCCAACCATGCAATATCTGGAAACGTCTGTTGAATTTGAAACAAAATTCTAAATCAGAAAGTGCTTGCATATACATGCATACATACATATATGAATACTTACATTTGTGTGTGTGCGTGCGGGTGTGTGTGTCCGTGTATGTGTGTGATTATATGTGCATATATATTTTTCTATACTTCAATACATGTAATCACATTTTTATATATAAATACTTATGTATAAGGCTACAATCACACACACACACAAACATGTATATATATATATATATATATATCTATATATATATATATATATATATTATATGTGTGTGTGTATACATGTCTGTGTGTATGTGTGTATGCGAGTTTGTATATATGTGTGTGCGTTAATGCGTGTACTTTGTACATTGTCATACACAGATAATTATATGAAAGGCATTTTAAATCGTTTAACAAACGTGTAAAATATTCTTATAAAATCCTCGTCAATTAATTTAAAGTTTCAGCGGCGATAAACTTCGTCAGATTGTCTGACGAAGCTAATCAAACAAACGCATCTCACCCCATACAGGAACGCTCATATACATCTAAGAGCGTATCTATCTTACCAGGCCGGAACAAGTCTGCATAGTGATGTGACCTACTCGCACGATCAGTAAATAACATTGTGATTTTGAACAAACAAGTCAAAATGTTCAAGTCAGCTGAGAGCTGTCTCATTCTCTATCTGGTACTGAGGAGGATTAAATAGTTCAAAACGCGCCTACCTGTCTATGGAGGTGCTAGTGGTTGACAATTTTACGTACCTGAATAATTTTCTCTACTGCAAACTGCAACGAAACGCTTTTGCATGTTCAAATTTTGTTCCGAACATATTTGAACAGATTCTATATTATAATTTAGGATATCTAAGAGATATCACCACGCTGAAATCCGGGATCTGGAATTATCCAGTAATCTTTTTGCTAGCTTATTTTGTCCTTTGTCTTCTCTCCTGGTGCTGCATGAATATTTAATGTTTAATATTTACACTCAAGTTTTAGCTGTTATTTCCAGCGTGGTGGTACTTCTAAGATACCTTAAATCATAATTTTAATAACAATTATTACCTTTGAAGGTTTTCATTCCCATGTTGGCCACCTGATAAGATCAGTATTTAAATAACGATCTTATACATATTTATATAAATTTATGTATACATATATATTTATATATATATAGAGAGAGAGAAAATAGTGAAAAGTGAAAAAACTACAGAAGGTTAAAAAATATATATTTGAGTCATTATGTCAGAAGAATGTTATAAATTTTTTTCATACAGTGGCATAGTTTTTGAAGAAATATATATATATATATATGTGTATATATATATACATAATACATACATACATACACATATGTATCTCTGCATGTGTGTGTGTGTGCGGATGTATCTATGTATATTAGGGTAGGTGTAGATGCAGAAAATAATGAATCTGTTTAAATATGTTCGGAGCAAAATTTGAACATGGGAAAGCGTTTCATTGCAATTTACAGTAGAGAAAATTATTCTCATACATACAATAGTCAATTTCTAGCGTCCTTCATACACCCGCAGACACGTATATATATACATATATCTTCTTCTTCTTCTTCTTCTTCTTCTTCTTCTTCTTCTTCTTCTTCTTCTTCTTCTTCTTCTTCTTCTTCTTCTTCTTCTTCTTCTTCTTCTTCTTCTTCTTCTTCTTCTTCTTCTTCTTCTTATTCTTCTTCTCGTTCGTCCTTCGTGTTCGAAGATGACCATTGACATCATTTGATGGAATTGCTGCTATGAGACTGGAGGTGGCTGGTGAGGCCTATCCGGGCAAGGAAGCCCCTCCCACAGGTGGGGCAGAAGTGGGTAGGGGCTGTGCTATTGCTGCAGGTGGCTCTGGCCAGGATGAGCGGTCGGCAGCAAGTGTCTCCCAAGTCTCTGTGCCGATGGAGAAGTCTTTGAGAGAGACTTTGAGACTGTCCTTGAAATCATATACATATATAAATATATGTATACGAACGCTTGACTCAGTAGTTAGGTCGTCGGGCTTACTATCATGTGGTTGTGATTTCGATATCCGGGCCGGGCTGTGTGTTGTGTTTTTGAGAAAGGTACTTTAATTTTCACGTTGCTCCACTTTACTCAGCAGTAGAAATGAGTTGCGACGTCACTGGTGCCAAGCTGTGTCGGCATTTGCCTTTCCCTTGGACAATACCATTAGTGTGGAGTGGGCAGACTAATATATAGGGGCGACTGCAGGTCTTCTACAAAGAAGCTTGCACGGACTTGTGCCTTAGAGGGGAACTTTTTAAGTGCAATCCCATGGTCAATCGTGAACGAAAGGGCCGTTACACTTTATGACTGCCCGTGTCCTTGTCTGTCTGCATATACTCACACACACACATACAAACACACACATATATATATATATATATATATATATATATATACATACATAGAGAGAGAGAGAGTGAGAGAGATACATATATATTTATACATACATATGTATATACATGTGTCTGTGTGTGTATATACACGTGCACACATTACACAGGCGCACAATACATGCACACGTACGAACTCATATGACAGTCTCATAGTCGTTCCCCTTCTAAATGGACCCCTTACCAACTGTAATAATTACAGCATGCTCTGATGGTTGTATAGAATTACGCTCATTTTGTCGATTTTCCTACTTGAGTTTACTCCTCCTTCTTTATACTTTCTGTCAAAGATGACGTTTATACTGAAGGACATATCCTTCTCTTTTCCCCCATTTTCTGGGTGTGAACTTCATGTGCTCTGATATTTTTTTCTAAGATTGGAACTGCAATGAACTGTCTGCTTATAAAAAAATGAATTGAGCAATGACTTTACGATCTTCTTTATGGCCTGATAAGGATGATCACAGCTCATCTGTTTTTGTTTAACCAATATAGCTTTTGCTTTAGCATTAATTATACCAGGTTCTTAATCTCACAAATTACACAACAGTACCATTAGATGATCCTGGATTCCCTTATTACTGAATTATTATTTATAATTTTTCTTCAACAATATCTGATTAGCTCGTTTCGTTGGAATGAATAAAGGATGTCTACATATGGAGGCACCGTCTTCTGGACATTCCAACCAAATCACGATTAAATTACATCATACCGTCTACTTGAGGAATGGTACTTATTATTTTATTTATTTATGCGCCCTTTTCAAGCCTAGCCAGGCTCATGGGCCCGGTTTCCCGGTTTCTATAGCGTATGTGTTCCCCCCAGCTGGACGGGATGCCAGTCCATCGTAGTGTAACTCAATAAACAAGAAGAAAGAGTGAGAGAAATTTGAAGCGAAAGAGTACAACAGTGGTCGCCACCACCCCATGCCGGAGCATCGTGGAACTTTAATTGTTTTCGCTCAATAAACACACACAACGCCCGGTCTGGGAATCGAAACCGCGATCCTCCAATAGCGAGTCCGCTGCCCTAACCACAGGGCCATTGCGCCTCCGAAGAATGTTATATATTAGATAATATAAGAAAACTGCAATACCTATAACCATAACTAGGTGTTTATTACTGGAAATACTGGTTCCAAATTTTGGCATAAGTCCAGCAATTTCGGGGAGGGTATAAGTCGATTAAATCGACCCCAGTTCTCAGCTGCTACTTATTTTATTGACCCTGAAAGGATGAAAGCTAAAGTTGACCGCGGTGGCATTAGACATCAGACCGTAAAGAAAGACGAAATTCCCCTAAACATTTGGCCAGGCGTGCTAACGGTTCTGCCAGCTAGCCGCCTTAAACTGCTAGAAATATTGGCACTATGTCTGGTTAATCAGAGCTGACCTGGAGCGAAACAACAACAAAAACATCTAGACACATACGAAGCAATTCCCAAATTACTATCTGCCTCAGCAATGGCAAATTGTAGTCTTGATGCGTGTTTATATATTCTCTAAAACTAATGATCCTTTAAACGGTCAGCTACAACATTAGTGCTATTAGGCTGAGCAATCTGTCTGTGTCCATTCGCATGATATGATAGCACATACCATGAAAACATAACATGATAATATTGGTTCGGTCACGATGTTATTTAAATCTATTCACGAAATCAATGCACAAGAGATTCTAATTAAAGCAGTTCATTGTTTCAGTTAGATAAATAGTCGATTGTTATATGCACGCTAAATATGGACTAAACCTACGCTGAGGATGTGTATATCATTCAAATTTAAGATAGTTAAACTTAAAACTATATTTCTCACTCTCTAAATCGTTACAATGTATATGTTCTGTGTTCATTCGATGTCTTCCTCGAAGGAAGATGTTGGTTCCTAACAAAGATACAAAGCTCCATCTTTAGATTGTGGATAACAAAAGTAATGCAACATTTCAAACTTGAGCACAGTAACGCATATTTGTACTGTTCTTCTAACAGATTGTACTTGCAATGTGCATTTTAACTGTTTAATTTCTTTTCTGAAAACCCTCACTTTCCCATATTATCACTCTAGCAATTACTTACAATATGAAATGCAACGCATTACTTTTTTGGTATACATTTGGGTTTTAAGTCTGGCCGTACGAGCTGGAGTTTTCTAAGCAGTGGTCTGTAGTTATCCCAATTTCTTAATGATTTTCGAATAATTATCCACATCAAGAGAGATGATCACTTTAGCGGTACATACTTTTCCTCGTCTATTCCAAAAAAAACAATATCCGACATGTTATGCTTGCACTTAGTAAACGTTGTCATGGAAATCACCAAACAATATTCCTTGATTTGGTGTTTATGCATGTATTTAGTAACAACGGGATTCTTTAAATTTATAAATCCCACTTTTATCGGAAGCATTGTACATCGTTTTAGTTTAAACGCCATACTGAATTCGGAAGTAGTATCGTGATGACATCTTTGGGCAACTCCTAATCACATGTATGTTGTGTTCGAAAGAAATGTGTTTACGATAGTTTCGGTTGCATCTTGAGGATCCAAGGAATTCTCTGTGTATTTTGTTCGTGAGGTATTTTGTAGCAATCCCGTGCACTTCGACTGCAGATGCATAAACTTCGAAGTATGATGCAAGGTACAGATTCCAAGTCCAAGCGATGTTATCGATATTAGCACAATCGTCAAGTCTTCAGTAAACATAACTGTGCATGGCCATTTTGATATGATGTGCATATCACATCCAGATCTTTGATGTATGTTAGCCCCGTTGCTTTGGATTTGTATGGGAGATCAACATTTGTCACTGCCGCCGGAAGGTATGCTGCACTTTTTTAGCAATAGATTTATATATTTAATTTTGCTGCTGTTGCTCAACGGGTGCTGTCTGAGAGGCGCCATAAAACACTCAAAAACTCTTTGAACAAATATCAAGACTCTGCTTCCTTTCTCTCTTTTTACGTAGAGCTTACTGATATCACTATTTCTAAACACAATTCAAGTTGAGATCAGCATCTTGCGGGTTTTAATGTCCATGCAGTGGATTTCTTCTACAGACCAGTCAAGTATCCGAGATGGTGACATCAACGCTGGAGTTTAAAATTAATTGTGGGATAAAGGGTAGATTTCCACTACGAATTTATTTTAATTAGGTTTGGTGAAATATTCTCAGGTCACTTTAACTTTATTCCCAGAAACTCCGTACATGTTTTCGTCAATGGCTTGTTTTTGTAGTAAACCTTGTGAGGAAGAGTAGTGATAGGAAAATCGCTGATGCACAGCTTTTTCTTTGTTTGGGGAACTGATTTTTGCAATTTCAGTAATCAAATATGAACGTATTTCTTCTTTGCTAAATTACATTACTGCATCAGCTGAAAGGTAATTAACTCAGTTTGCTTTTGGCATTATAAACAATTTTAGAAATAATTCTTCAAGCCGTCCACAAAAACCAAGCGAAAAAAAAAATGAATCACATTTGTATCTCATGCAGTTGCAGACCCTAAGGTGAGGCCACTGGATTTTTGTAGGAGAATAAATTTGAACATTATTTCAGTTGTGTTTGCCTTCTCATTGGATTTAAACTAAAATTGGCGTGTTGGTTTCAGAACTACAGTCAGCTTTCTTTTAACATGTCCAGGTTTTTTTTCTACATCTTACTCTGAATAAGCACAATTGTATTTTTGTCCGTAAGTAATTGGGTTGGTCAGCTGGTTTTCTTATTTTATTGATAACACTGGGAACAATTTCGAAAACAATTTGTTGTCTTACTGTTTGCAATTGGCCTTACCTAATTTGATGGTGCTGAGTTCAGAAATGGCCTCAGAAATTTTCTATCGTGTCAAATTTTTGTTAAAGAGGAATTCCTATATTACTCTAAAATGTTAATTTTGACCTTAAATGCAATATTGAAATAAGAAGCTAACGCAAATCAAATAGTACGTTTTTTTTTTTGTTTAACAAGTATATTACACAAAGTCTTTAATTACATATCTTAGGTTAGATATTTCTGTGAAATTGGAATTTCAGCAACTCAAACAGTGAACATTTCAGTTGCTGCTTTGCATGAATATTATGCATTATGAGAGAATGTTTGTAGAGGCCAGTAGTAGTCAGCCATCTTGATTGCATTCCACCTGCCTTCATACTAAGACTCTATGGTTTCGATGTATTGGTAGAATATTTCTCCTTACCCATAATTTATAGTAGTATGTTTTCAGTGAACTAGTCCAGATGATTAGCAGGAAATGCGCGTTTATACTCATGCTGCATCCTAGTGCTCGAAAACTGGTTAACTAGGTATGCACAATCTCTTCATAATTTTATTATTTCCTGCTCCTTAGGAGGCCAGACATAATTGCAGTAAAACAATTTCATGCTTCTTTTTCAACGCCACTCATGGTCTCCAAGAACTGTTCTCCCTGCAATAGCCACCTAATCTGTTGTCCGTCAAACACACCAACCTTAATTCTCTCACATGTCTAAGCTGGAATCTTTCTACTGAATTATTTGAAACAATCACAGTTTCAATCTATCAGCACATAAATTACGCACTATATGGGGTGTACCGGCTCAGTTTCCTGCCAAAGTAAGAAAGATAAGCTTTCTTAACAAATTTTGCGATTTTGTTTCGCTACTTAAGTAAAGTATAACATCCACAAATATAGCAGAATTTTCCGCCATCTGACAGAACAATGTTCGGCATATCCCTACACTCCCTCCTTCCGTCTGACTGTTCTTCAGTCAGTGTTGCTGGTCTCACATTGAGCCTGGAAGTGTACGTTGAAGGATCTTGTGTAAAGCTTATGGATAATATTTAGGCAAGCGATGAGTCACTAGTTTTCTGCCAACAATTCGGTTTGTTTATCTATTGATAAATAGTTCTTCTAGATACACGCATTACTGATTTTCTGTTGAGTGTCAACCTGTTGAACACGTTTCCAAATATTAGGTCATTTCTAAGTGCATTCTCATTATGCAAGATTAGAATGCCTCATGATATTTTAGAGAATGGGTGTTCTTGGCGGTACTGTTTTCTTTCCTCATCTCCTTCTGTAATACCTGTGGATTAGAAGCAAACTTGCAAATTATACGGAGATCCTCGAAATTTTTTCCAGTGTAACTAAATTTTCGCCGAGCGTCATGAATTCGTGCAATTAATAACAACATTTCCTCAAAGAAATTCACGTGAAGATTCACTGTAGTCTTTTGTATAGTTTTTTTGCATAAAATATAATTGTTGAGGTTTGAAACCCTTACATTTTATTACGTGGTTAACCATGCAACATTCTTCAAGTTTTTTTTCCATCTCAGTTGACTCCATGTACTAATTTCTTTATCAGATCCGCTGCAGGTTTCTTCTCTATATTATTTAGGAGTAATGATAGCTACGTATATGATGGCATTAATTGCCCAGTAATTAACATCGCACAATCCTATGTGTTATCCATCAACATCACTAAATCATCAATAAATTTTAATTTAAGAACCGTTGGATTTTTCTCAATTCTTGTAAAAGAATAGCCTGCTGCTTAACCATTGCTTGGGAAAACAAAACAGCAAAAACTCCTTTTAGAAACTGTGATATCAAAATGCTAACCTGAATATATTCAGCGTCAGAGCATTTCGAAAAGAATCAGTTACATGTAGAGATATATGAGAGTTTAATGATGGCGGCAGCGGTATGTTTACATTATTTTCGATCTCTCTTTTGGCAGATTTTGGCCGGTTCTCAGTGTTCGGAGATGATCGATAAGCATCACAAGAGTTAGAAAGCAATTACTATCTTCGATAGCCATATTTTCGACATAGGAAGACGCTTGCTGTCGAAGCTGATTTGCTGTGAAATAGTTTGGCTGACCTTCATCCTAGTGTTTTTATTTTGTGTCCGTTTCATTTCACCGATAGACGGGTCACCACGGTTTTATTCCTAACACAGAAGTAGATCCCGATTTCAATGCGAAGACCAAGAAACGTGAGAAAATTATTTATGTTGTTTATAAATAAGCTACAAGTGTCATAGTACTGATTATGGGGTATTAGTCATGATGTTGTGATCAATTTAAGCCATGCTCGTGCTAGAAAGATTTTACATGGTAAAATATATATCTGAATTGAATAACGCTGCATTGGTAGGTAGAATATGTGTCTCGTATTTGGGAAGGAAGACACCAGTCATTAACGTAGGATAGAGGAGTCGACATATTTATGCAATAAGAAATACAAATCGCCCCAAAAGCATTTTATACGGTCCTCAACGCCTGGAATTTCTAATATTGTTAGCGCTATTTTGTACGTATGCATTTATACATGTACGTCTCTAGCCATTTATTTATCTATCTATTTGAAGTACGAATATATATATATATGTATGTATGTATGTATGTATGTATGTATGTATGTATATGTGTGTGTATATACTTATGTGCGTGTGTGAAATAGGACAAAAACACCAAGGCATAACAAGTATCTCAAGTTATATGTACTATTATTCTTAAATTTGTCTCTGCTAATGAAACATCGCGTATTCAAGCATACTCGCCTATCACTTGAGATATCCCAGAAACAGATGTAAGAGCTCAAATAATTTTAAGAATAACAATACATATGACTTGAGATACATGTTATGTCTTGGCTTTTTTTGTCCTATTTCACAAATATATTTCGGCTACATTGGAGACCTAAAATGTTCCCGTAGCCGGCGTCTCGGTTGCGAGCTTGAAGCCCTAATAATCCGTTGTAACACATACCCAGCGTACCTATTCGTACGTATACAGAGAGAGAGAGCATGTATACAGAGAGAGAGAGAGAGGGCGAAAGATAGAGAGAAGAAGTGTGAGAGAAATAGAGAGAAAGAGAGAGGGAGTTAATGATTGGTAAAGCAACATTACGCAATCATTTTCATTATTGTGCAGCTGTTTTTGCTTTGGGTACGTGTGCACCGAGAGCGGTGTGTCACTGCAACCCTTTATAGATTCTGCATAGCCACTTGAATATGCATACATATAGATATTAATGTTTGATTTTATGACATGTTACATATAAAACAACCTAGCATTTAATTGAAACTGCATTGAATATTTTTAGTACAGTCAGTACCATATTAGATTGTTTTTGTAAAGCAAGCTTATCTTCGTGTACGTATATATATATATATTATATATATATATATATATAATATATATATATATATATATATATATATATATATATATATATATAGATATACTCCTACCCCATTTCCTGTTTTGACACTCTTTTACCAAACACTTTAAACTAAGCACCACGTTTAATCACATGGATCCTAATCCTCCAAAGAAATTTTTCCAAGGTCTATTAGTGAACTCTAAAAGCATAAAGATTCTACAATGTATCGGTATACTTATTTATTAATTTTTGTATATGTTTTTTATTATTTTTTCGAAAAAAATTGTAAATTTCTTTTTTCCCTTTCCTCAATTTAAAAAAAACAACTTAAATTTTAAAAAATTATTTTCCCCTTTCAAATCTTAAAAATTTGCTTTGCGATGAAAACCGGATTTGATTTATTATTATTATTTTAATTTTCCATACACCCATTGGTATCAAAATTTACTTTCAATTTAGCATTCTGCCCTATTATAATTTTTCCCCTCCTATAATTTCTCCACGTGCGGTCAACACAGCCCCGCCATTTATTGATATATATAAATATATATATATATTGTGATCAAATCATGCATGTGTTACATGTACATCCGAACGACAATGTAAACTTTCATTTAATCAGGATACCCTTGGCCTTACCCGAGGCCTGCGGTATACACTTTGTTTGGCTATTTACCACTTCCGAGGTTCCGCTCGCATTGAACGATATGTAGCCCGGATCATTATTATTCGTATAGACTGTAACCTTGGTCACCTACCATGAAAAGTAGAAAAGCTTTTCCGCTTTATCGTAGTAGTATACGAAATAATCTGCAACCTTCTCTCTTAATAAACCACTTTTGTCCCTGAATGTTGTTTTCTATATTAATTACGGATTCGTTGACGCTAACTTTCTCGATCCTTGGAACTTATATATATATATATATATATTATATATATATATAATATATATATATATATATATAGAGAGAGAGAGAGAGAGAGAGAGAGAGATGTTTTGAATGTGTTTCACTGATGAACAAAAGACGTAGATAATACGTTAATTGCGAAATCACAGGTGATCTGGAACTAAATTCTGTCTTTAAATGCCTTGCTTCGAGAGCTGCATTCGGTACGATTCGTTTATTTTTGGTAGTAATGACGTTGAAAGTCCCTCCTAGCGTGTGGTATTTATGTGTAACAATGCCCTCTATATAATATAAAATATATATATATATATATAACGGGAAGCTTTATGAAAATAAACAAAAGACGAAGGCAGGTGGAAAACAAACGAACAATTGTATTAGTATGGCGCTCAGGAAATATAAATAAAACAAGTCTTTAACGTTTCGAGCCTACGCTCTTCAACAGAAAGATACACAGAGAGAGAAAAACATAGAAAGAAGGAGAGAAAAAAAATGCGTGCAGTAGCTATATACATATATATGTATGTATGTATGCATGTATGTATGTATAAATACACACACACACACACACCCATACATATAAGAAATGGAAAAGAAAACATGACCTCTTAATACCAATTATCAACTTTTATTGTTACTTGCTCCATTTCTTTTCTTATCTGAATATATTAAACCAGGGTTTTACCATTGAAATTACCACTTGCTGTTGATCTTATAGCAAGGCCTATAATAGTGAGGAAATGCACCAATAGTGCCCACATATATATTTATCCCTTAGACGATTGCATAACCTCTAACTCATAATTTCTCTCTCTCTCTCTCTCTCTCTCTCTCTGTATATACATATATATATATATGGGAAGGAAGGCACCACTCTAATTACGTATATGTGTATACATATATATCAATTCCCTTTTCAAGGTTCCTGATCTGAGATCATGTGTTGAAAGAGATATTGCTGCATTTCGGTATGGTCATTTTATTTATCTATTTAATTTGTGTTTTTTTTTTGCTAAATAATATATATTCTTTTCTTCATTCATTTATTGCTGTTATTTTATTATTTTAACGCCTGTGCATTGTCCAGAAATTTCTGTGACCTGTTCAGCGACACTTTTCGCGTCAGTGTGTGTTCTTACTCCACTTACTCCATTCTGTTCTTCTAAGATGTGTATCCTTAGGTGCACATTCGTTTGTGTCCTTGTTTGTGTATGTATATGCATGCGTGAGTATGTGTATGCTTGTGTGTGTGTCAAAGTTTTTAGCAGCAGTGTGACCTCCTCAGCCCCAACCTCACCATTGTGCTTCTCCTGTCCTAAAATATAAGGATATACGTCAGAGAAGAACAGAATGGAATAAGTTGAGCAAAAGCACACACAGGCAGGGTGTGTGACGAAAGATTTCCGGACAAAGGACAGGCGTTAAAATAATGAAATAACAGTTACAAACGAGTGAAGAAAAAAATAATATGGTGCATGTGTTTATTTGGCAAAAGAAAAAATATCTCGGAATATAACTATATATATATATATATATATATATATATATATATGCGTTGCAGATGTTGTATACCTGTGGAAAATTGCTGCAGTGGATCACACATTTGCTACTGAACAGAACGAAACATTTTTATGGCTGAAATCCACTGAAGAGCAATAAATAACGCCAGATGTCTCTAAAGGTAGAAAATGTTATAGAAAACCGAACAAATATCCAGCCTGGTCTTGAAATTCTTATTCAATGGCCGGAGACGAACAACGGCAGCCATATGAAGAAGAGCCCAACCAACAAAACACTTTTTGTTAAAGAGAAAAACTCATAGCCTTCAACACTATCGGATATAAAGGAATAAATGATGACGAACATCTCAGCTGGGGCATTCGCGTTATCGAAAAATGTTTAATGGCTTCCAAGCTGAGCTTTTGGATCCTCTCGTTTTTTCATTGCAGAAGACCAGATATCATTGTCTTTCTTTGCCAGGTCATCCTCTGAATGAAGTTCGATCCTGCGAATATTTCCCATTTGAATTCAAAACGCTGTCATAGGCCATTTGGGTGGTAGACTAAAGCCGTTACAAAGTTTACCATCATTACATAGTTCTTGCGCAGGTTTAGTGGCGTTTTTCTGCAGTAAACTCTCGTGTTCTCTGTTGTGAGGAAAATCTCCTCCCTGCTACCAGCCTCAGAGACTTCGTACCTAAGTAAAAGTATGCAAACAAATAGTACTTACCCAAAATCTTTACATTATTATTATCCTCAGATATACATATTTTATATAATATTGAAATTTCTTGTTGATTTACATCTTTCAAACCGTAGCAGAATTAGGAATGATGTTTTATTGAATATTTAATTTTCTTCCCTAACACTGTCTCACCTTTGAACCCTCTTCAAAATGGTATTATTTGCAGAATAGACATGTATATATTTAACAATATAAACAGCAACAACCACCACAACACACACATGCGCTTAGAAATGCGCCTACACACACACACAAACGTAGCAGTTCTGCAACGATAAAATTTTCATTCAATTAAATTCAAATTCCAACAAATGCTGACTTCATTCTTTATGATTTACTTGTGACTCCTATTTCAAATCTAGATTTGTTTTTTCAAATATATTGTTTCTTTGAATTATATTTCAGGTGCACTACTAATACTTCGTATCTGACAAACTTTTAATAAACTCCCATTATTCTGCTTCTATTTATGTCATTTCTGTTTATTTGAAATTAAAACCGCTAATAGAAAGTCAGTTCCAGCATTATATGAACAAAATAACATTCTTTTTTTACAAAAGTTATTCATCAGAAAATTATAATGATTCTCTTCAATCTGCGTATTAAACCCATTCTCATTTTTAACTGAATCTCGTGTGTTTTGGAACTTGAATTTATTCTGAAAAGTACACCCAGGCAACACAATCTTTATTACCAGTTGAAAAGGAGCTAGATTGAGATAGATGAGGAAGCGTCGGCAATCATATTCGGTATGAAAAAATTCCATGGAAGAAATTTCTGTCTACAAACGGGTCATCGCCCACCACTGTCAATATACGGTTCTAAAAAATTAATACCAACACACACAGCAAATAGACTACAGCAATGGGGCACTACATTATTGAATTATGACTACAAAATAAAATATTTACCGTAAACATAAAACTGATGCATGCGGAGTGTTTGGCGAGACGGATACTGAAACGCTAGGAGCCATTCGAATATACGGTAATCGCAGTTTTAAGAGCAGAAAGAGAAATAAAAAACGTAATGTGGAATGTGTTACGCAAATTACCGGTAACCCTAGAAGACATAAAGCGAAATGCAGTAAAGGACAAATTCGTAACAGAAGTGAAAAGAACACGGTGGTCAGGAAAAGTAAATAGGAACAAGATTGGAGCGGAACCAAACCAAGCCGTAAACCTATTTTCAGTTTGTGATGCGTCCTGAGGTATGCACAGAGAATAGTGATGCCGGAAACACTATAAAACAAACGGGGACGATAGCTTTAATGTGTAGCAACGTGTACATGCCGAAATGGATAGAGATATCGAAAATATAGTAAAAAGCTGTAGAAGATGTACTCCAGCGGCAAAATTACTGACGACAAAAACTGAACCTTGTCCAAAAGTACATGTTCGATGGTCGAGACTTCACATCGATTTCGCTGGTCCTTTAAACGGTTCATAATACTTAGTGGTAGTTAATAGTTTCTCTAAATGGCCAGAAATTTGTAAGTGTAAGTAGCTAACCTCCTCAAATGTGACACATTTTTTGCATGAGCTGTTTGCGAGATTTGGCATCACAGATGCAATACTGTCTAACAATAGAACATTGATTTTGTCTTTTGAATTTATAACATTTTGTGCAACATTCCCAGTAGAACATGTAATTACAGCGCGACACCACCCAGATCTAACGGACAGACAGAACACTTTGCGGATGCGTTCAACAGAGCGCTAAGACAGTTGAATAAGGAAGTGACAGATGAGGTAGCTCTACAACAATACTTCAGAGTATATCGTGTGGCACCAAATCCAAATATACCAGCAGCTATGTTACCAGCGATGCTGATATTTGCAAGGTAAATAAAATCAGTCTTCGACAAATTGCCCCTTAGCAAGAAAAGAGTAATTGCAAGGGAAAATACAGCAAGATTTTTAAAAAATGGTACAAAATTATTTATGAGAAAATGTTATAGAAAACCGAACAAATATCCAGCCTGGTCTTCAAATTCTTATAAGAATGGAGAACAGAGTTGGGAAGATGGCGGGGTTACCAAACGCATAGGAAAAATACCCTACTTGGTAAAAAGTAGAAAATGCGTTACAAGAGATTCATGAAACAACGGAAAAAAAAGATTCGTTGAGAGCGAACCCAAGAGGATGGAAGAACCAACGGAATGGTTATATGATACTTTTCAAGTACCAACGCCACAACAGGTGGTTGAACCCAGGTGTAGATGCGTATAAAAAAGAAAATCTACGGAGTTCCTGGAAGTGGATGCCAAGCGCAAAAAATAGAGTAACTAAGAGAAAAAAAACCCTAAGAAAGGGAAGCGGGGTGAAATAAAAAATGTTGCTATGAAAAGAAATAAAATGACATTCCCTATGAAAAAAAGGAAAATTTTAAAGGGGAGATGTGGGGATAATAGTATTAACGGTACACCCCTCCCACGTGACGAGTGGATATGGTAGTCGCTATGAATAAGGTGACGTCCTTCAGTATAAGGGAAGAGTACTAAGAACATTATTTACATTGGACGGATATGTTTCTTCATCTTGTTTGCTGTTACCACAACGTTTCGGCTGATTCACTCACCAGCCTTCATCAGGTATCCTGGTACAATTTCGAACACAACTGTGAATTCTCATTCCTAAGGTATTTTTTCTGATATTATTAAGATTGTTTATTCAAGGCACTGCCTGAAATTGAACTCGCAATCTTGGAGTTAGTAGCCTGTGCTCTACACAATTACGCTATATGCACGAGTGCATAATAACATCAGCAAAAAATACCTTAGGAATGAGAACCCAGGGTTGGGTTCAAAGTTCTACGAGGACACCTGATGAAAGTAAATCAGCCGAAACAATGTGGTAACAACAAACAAGATGTGGACACATATCCGTCCAATGTAAATAATTTCAATCATTTACAGAACTCCTCATCTCAAAAATATAGAATAGACCTTCTCTGCTATACCAGAGTGGACGTAATAAAAATCCGTCATTAACGATTACAATATATGCATACACATACATTCACACGCACACACAGATAGATAGATAGACAGATAGAGAGATAGAGAGATAGATAGATAGATAGAAGGATAGATATATACAGATATACGCACGTACACACACATGCAAATACACATGCACACAGACACACACGAGAATATGCTACGGAAAACAACTGAGTTACGTTTTTGAACACAGACGAATCCAATCGAATAAATTAAATACAATATAAGCTCTGGATTTATTGAAATAATTTCTGCTTCCAGGGAAATTGCCTGATAGCGACACGACTCAACTTCAAATCAGAAGGAGAAATAATTGCAGCAATTAAGAATTCTGTTGATAAAGGAAATAAAGAATTATTTTAGAATTCTTCATTGTTGAGATTCTACTCCTCTCCCAAATTCGAATTAGTCCCAATTGCCACAAGATGAATGCATTACCTTCTCTGGAAGCAGAAACAAATTCAATACATCAATAATATATATTTTATATTATTAGATTATTAAATTTATTCGCTTTTATTCTTCAACTTCTTGGTAGTAACCATGTCGATGATATTTCACTGAGTTTTCTATGATATAAATAATTCTTACATTCGTACATAAGCATACATATCTTTCCCTTTTCCCGTTTACATCTTTCACTCATTAGACTGCAGCCATCCTGGGGCACGACTTAAAGACTTTTTGGGGGAATGAAACGATCCAATAATTATTTTTGCAGAACTACTGTCTTAAGGGGACGTACAGATATTTCAGCAAAGATTCGACGAATTGAAGCTGCGGAAATGAATATCATTATCACCATTACTAAATCCATCGCCGTTCCAATATCGCAGCACATTTTAGCCTCAAGAAACAACAAAATGAACATCATGAGAGTATATGGCCTCGTCTCTATTATATCATCTAAGTGGTCAGACTATCAGACGCCATAGCATTATAGAAATATGTGAAAGGTGTTTGGGCTTTATAGAAAGACAAATAACTATGTCAAAATGGCCAAGGCACGGGAGGTTTAAAAATATTATCAAAACAGTTCTTTTTTCTATTCATATGTATAGTCGAAAATACAAGCTTGTGGAAGGCTCATTTATACACAAATCGGGAGTTGCCTGACTGAAGAATAGAGACAGAACGTCTTCGTTACTTTCGGTACCAAATTTGAGCTGCTTGATCTTAGAGTCGCTTCGAAGAGTTAGGCAAAAAGCCAGGCAATGAACCTCATAGAATAGAGTTAGTAGCAATCCGAAAGTAAAGGAGATGGAAGCTTGTGGTAGTTCTAGGAGAGGGGAAGACGACAATATCTTTAAATAACGAAATATTCTGTAAGAAAGAAGTTCAGTGACTGGAATGGTTGTTTTGGATTAAACAAGGTAGAAAATCCAACAGATTATCAAAGACATGATAACCCTGCTGAACACTCTGCAGCTATTTGAGTGCATACACTGGTGAGAACGTGTAAATGTAGTGAAAGCATTTTTAACAAATCAAAACCTTAAAAACTTAGTGAAAACCGGTTTTCTCTAATATCCCACACTTTACGTGGAACAATTGGTTCAGAATATGCAGAAGATATCGACAATATTTATGAGGTGAACGGGCATTGAAAATGTAAGGTGATTGCAATCTGAACGGTCGGCTACACAGACCATAAATTTGTGACATGCTCAGTCGACTCGGAGACAACTAAAACGAGAAGTTGCTTACTGGAAATCCAATGCGTCGGTCCCGACTCGCAAACCTGGAGTGTTCCGAGTGAGGAAATAGCGAAATGACGTTTGAATAGGCCGATCGTCAGCATCCGTTAAGAAGATCGACGATAATCTTACGGAAATCGTGGAAGCGCATGAGAATCAAGTAGCTCTAGAACTTCGGACAACTTACGGAAATTTCGGTTGAAACTTTACTGTGATGCATTGCAAGTTGAAGTCGAACAGCACGGACGATATCTCAGTCAGTTCAGTCCGAAATATGCGGAGAACATCGAAAACAACTCATTTAGCGCGTGAGCATTAATGAATTTTGGTATTTGTAGCACAGATGTTCTCACATATAGAACGGATCCGTCAATCAGCGCTGCTGGTTTCTTCACGTTGTGTCATCTTCATTAGTTGATCGGGAAGGTAAAGCAGAAACTGCAGAGAGGTACTTTCCGTATCAACTTATTTTATGTTTGAAATGAAGGAGTTTAGGACTGAGTGGGTGAGAGAGAGAAAGAGAGAGAGAGAGGAAGAAAAAGAGAGCAAGAGGGTGAGAGAGATGCTGTCCGATTGTAGATATAGTCTAAGATGCGTACGTGTGGTTTATTTATATTTCTTTACTACCCACAAGGGACTAAACACAGAGAGGACAAGCAAGGACAGATAAAGGGATTAAGTCGATTACATCGACCCCAGTGCGTAACTGGTACTTAATTTATCGACCCCGAAAGGATGAACGGCAAAGTCGACCTCGGCGGAATCTGAACTCGGAACGTAACGACAGACGAAATACGGCTACGCATTTCGCCCGGCATGCTAACGTTTCTGCCAGCTCGCCGCCTTTCGTGTGGTTTATATAATCTGAGTAAAGATGACGCCTCTGAATAGACACGCGCTGGTGGAATCATTCCACCACCGAAGAAAATGCATTGCAGCATCTATGCGGTTATTTGACATTCTGGATTCAATTTAATGATTTGTAGGTACTTCGTTAAGCAAATATAACAAACTCTAAAGTATACTAAATGTATTTTATAAATGTGTACCACGTTCTACTGCATGGTTATTTTGCTAAGGTTACAATATCTGTAGAAGTAACCTTAACAAAATCCTGATTTCAAGTTCCTTCAACGCTAACTTCATACTTTCAGAGTGGATAAAATAAAGAATTACTCCGGTTAATAGAAACAAATAATCCAATCTCCTCACAAAATGTCTGGCCTTGAACCGAAGTTATACAGATTTATTATTATTATCATTTTTATTGGGTGAGAGAGCATCGCATGCCATGAAAGTGACACTGAGGTATAAGTATAAGAAACCCAGCATGTCCAAGATTATTACCCATCTAATAAGGGTACACCATGTCGAGCAACCACCCTGCTAGACGTCTCTTCACGTCGAGCATCCACCCTGCTAGACCTCTCTTCACGTCGAGCAGCCATCCTGCTCACAAAGTCCCTGAACAAGGTTTGTTTTAAGGATGACGGACAAAATACCCATGTTTGCAGTGGTGATTTCTTCAAACCCCGAAGCATTCCTTTCAACAGAACACGACTCTGCGTATACACGTGCTGGTAGCATCACAAACTCTGCTTGTGATGCACATATCGTCAGCCACCAAGTGACATACTCAGCTGGTTATGGTCAAACTACTGACAAGCAAATCTGTGGTATTGAGCAGAAGATTTGCTATTGCTCATCTTTTATAGCAAGACAAAACAATGTACATGATAACACTTCCAATCATTCAAGATCAAAAGCCATGAGAACCACTGCTGGGTACTGTATCATCGTCATCATCATCATCATCATCATCAAAATCATCATCATCGTCATCATCATCATCATCATAATCATCAAAATCATCATCATCATCATCATCATCATCATCATCGGCATCATCATCGGCATCATCAGCATCCTCCTCCTCCTCCTCTTCCTCTCCCTCCTCCTCCTCCTCATCATCATCACCACCACCACCACCACCATCATCATCACCATCATCATCATCATCATCATCATCATCATCATCATCATCATCATCATTTTTATCATTATTATTATCATTATCTCTTTATCACATGCTTAGCAGGCTTGCTACCTGCAGCCTACGGTACCCTGCTATTCGCTCTTTTCAGCCTTCCCGCTTATTCTGGCCGTGCCAAGGAGGTACACCTCTTCTAACAATTCCACTGGATGTTCTATTTCAATTCCCTTTATATTCCTCTCGATGCCTTTTGTTACTGTTCGGAAGGACCCAACAACAATTAGCATTATCTTTATCTTCATGTTCCATAGCCGGGCAATTTCGTATTTAAGGAAGTTGCATCGATCTATTTGCCTTCCTTTTTGACTATTTGTGAGTGAAAGGGGCATGCAACGTCAACTATACAGCAAATGTGGTGCACCTTGTCCACCAGCACTAGGTCCGGTCTTTTATGCTCTAGCACCTGATCTATTTGGATTAGGAAATTTCAGAATGCTTTGCTTGTGTCCGACTCCATACCCCGTCTTACCTCTCTCTAGCCCTCATTGTTTGCACAGTTTCCAGTGAAGCACCTTCGCTACTTGGTCGTGTCGCCACACCTAGTAGTGGTTTGGGGAAAGTCTAGAACATTCATTCGTGATATGGGCAATAGTTTCATACATTCTATTGCAGAGGCGGCACAGCGGAGATTGCTCATTCTTAAGGTTGACCCTCCAGATCGTGGTCAAAGCTTGATCCTGTGCTGCCATGTTGTTGTTGTTGTTGTTGTTGTTATTATTATTATTATTATTAGTTTTATTATTATTATTATTATTTATGGGTTTTTCTTCTTCTTTCAAATTTGCTTCCATTTTGTTGCCGAGTACTTCCCGACTCCTAGGGCAAAGAATCTCAGTATACATTGGTAGGCCATTAAACTAAACTCACTAGTTCGTTCATTTTTTTTTTTTGATAGAAATAAAGTTAAATTAAATTACATGGGTAGTAATAGTTCACACATCGCCTTTGCTCTTCTCAATACGTGTCATGTACCAGTTAAGACAATCTGTTGCACTTCTTGCAGGGATGGTAAGCCAGGGATCATTCTCATATAATTTTCGGTTCCCTTCTTGATCATTCCTAGTGCTCCTACGATCACTGGTATTGTAACCGCCTTGAGATGCCACATTTTCTCAATTTCAATGAGCAGGTCTTTATATTTTCTGAGCTGGTCAAATTCTTTCGCCTTATTATTATTATTATTATTATTATTATTATTATTATTATTATTATTATTATTATTATTATTATTATTCGGTAGTTTTATTTTTATAGCGCGCTTTCACTTCACTATCGAGCGCAGCTCTGTGTGCCTTGGGTATGTGCTGTGATTTGGTGTGATGCTCTGATGGTTACTGTATTGAAAGTGTTTTCCGTAGGATGTGTGCAGTGCCCAATAGTGCAATTTTCTGTATGTTGTATACGTTTGTAAGTCCTGGTGTTTTTGTTATGTATTTGTCTGAATATTTTTTTATCATACCTAATGCGTCTAATATGATAGGAATTGTTTCTGTTTTTAGATTCCACATTCGAGTTACTTCTATTTGCAGGTCTTTGTATTTTGAAAGTTTGTCCAATTCTTTTAGAGACACGTTGTCATCTGCTGGTATTGATACATCAAACAGAAAGTATTTTTTTCTTCATGATGTCTGATAACTATATCTGGTCTATTGGCCTTAATTTCTCTATCTGTGTGTATTGGCATATCCCAGAGTATGGTTGCTTTCTCTTTTATTATTATTGTTGTTATTATTATTATTATTATTATTATTATTATTATTATTATTATTATTATTATTATTATTATTATTATTATTATTATTATTATTATTATTATTATTATTATTATTATAGTGTGAGAGAGCAGTGCATGCCATCAAAGTGACACTGGAGTAAAATATACGAAGCCCAATATACCCATCATGACTACCCGTCTGATAAAGGTACACCAGGCACATGCATCACAACCATATGTGCGCGACATGGTGATCTCACATCAAGACAAACAGCACATGACCTTGCAGGTGGGGCCCAGTTAGAATTTTCTTCGGGTTGAGTTGCCCATCCCGCTCAAAAGGCCCCTGAATAAGGGCTGTTTAAGGATGTTGAAAGAACCACCCATGTTTCCAGAGGTGAATTATTCAAACCCCAAAGAATCCCTCTCAACACATGGCTATGATGCTCCCCCACTACTTCTGCTCATGATCAGAGATGCACATATCGTCAGCCACTAAGGGACATGCTCAACTGGTTAAGGTCAAACAACTGACAAGCAAATCTGTGGCATTGAGCAGAATATTTGCTGTAGCCCATCTTTTATACCAAGACAAAACAATGTACATGATAACACTTCCAATCAGTTAAGATCAGAAGCCATGAGAGCCACTGCCTAGTACTGCATCAGGGCTGCATCAGGGCATTTATTATTATTATTATTATTATTATTATTACTATAAAACGGCGAGCTAGCAGACTCGGTAACAAACCGAGGAAATGCTTAGCGGCATTTCGTCCTACTTTAAGATGCCTTTTCTATGAGACAAGCATTTCTCGTTGATTATTAACTCTTTCGCAGACTCTAATACTAGAATCTTAAGGCTACTTTAAAAATATTTTATACACTTTTATACATCATTGATAATACGATTGTATTGATTCAATAGCGATTTGTTTCAATATAAATTAGATATACAATATATTTCCTTTTGTACAAGAAGTTGAGAACAAACGGTTTTTCAAGCATATAAAATTACGCAATGGTAATTGACAGAGAATATGTAAAAATATGAAAGGTAAAGAGCTGCAAATACAATAGTGTAACATTTAACGTTGCACACATAATTGGAGAGACATTTACCTTGAGACAATCGAAAAGGTAATGTTCTTTAGCTTAAGTTATCTTTCAGAAAATTCCTGTTGAGCAAATAAAATGGATAAAATAAAGGAACTTAATATAATAAAAACAAACTTAAAATACTCTACAGTAAAGAGTAAATAATATAGAAATAAGTAAATGTAAATTAGAATAAGGAATTAGTAATGTACCATACTGTTACTCTTCTGAAATATTGCGTAGTTAAAAAGAAAGAAGTTATGTAATTTAAAAACGATAAACAAATTTTGAAATATTGCGTAAGCTTCCCGTCGACTACAAATCATGAGAAAATCTATTCATTCTTTTATCAACAGACAGCTTTTTATATGTCTAAAAACACAATGCATTGTATTTTTTAGAGGTTTATCGCATAAGTATTATGTTTGTTAACAAAATATTGATTTGTTGTAAAATATATTGAAACTAAATAATTATGTAAAACAAAAACCATATAAAGAAAGTGAAAAAGACAAAACAAGCTTAGATATCTGTTATAGACACTACAAAGTTTATTATTAGCTACCGTCGTAGTATCGCTTCTTGCGCTGGATAAAGTCTACATTGTTTACAAGTACTGGTACTGATGACTGCTTCTATAAGTAATATAACTATCTATTTTAATTTTACCTGCAGTGTGAAACACAAATTATCGACTGCGTAGCATGAAGCCCAAATTTAATGAAAAGAATTAAAATTTTACGAAACAATAAATACATTGCAACCAATGGATCTTTCTCTCTCTCTCTCTCTCTCTCTCTCTCTCTCTCTCTCTCTCTCTCTCTCTCTCTCTCTCTTTCCTCTTTCCCTGTGCAGTGAATAAACTCTCGCTTAGATTACGCAGAAATGAAAATAACACTGATAAAACATTTTAACATATATATTTACCAATGTTACATAAAAATATCCTGAAATAGTAAACAGTAAATTTATCGAATCAAATCGCCATTGGATTTAACCACAGCATCCAGACAACTTCGGAATCCCCAGAAAGTCTTCTGCATCAACAAACAGAAAAACGAACACGTGTGAACAGAGTGAATTGCGTCATGGTGCTGTTGTTCTCACAAGAGGCGTCCAACTGACCCTACTATACTGTGTAGTCGACAAAATGATAAAAACTGACAATGCACATACACAAAATTATACATATAGCATGATGAGAATTTACCCATCGCACGCACACACATTCTCTCTCTCTCTGTATATATATATATATACCCCCATATATATATATACGAGGGGCGTTCAATAAGTAATGCCCCTGACCCACTTCCCATAGCAGTAGAGCAACGAAACTTGGCACAGTTATTAGTCTTTTTCTACCTAGGAACCAGCCAGAGTTACGCATTTCTCTCATCGTGTGATGCAGCTCTGGAGACCGTTTTTGTAGAAGACCCCAGCTTGGTCCTCCATCCACGACGTGACTTCAGAAATCAAGACTGCATCATTTGGAAAAGACTTTCCTTTCAAAAACAGCTTCATGGCTGGGAAGAGGTGAAAATCAGAGGGTGCAAGGTCAGGAGAGTAGGCTGATGGTGGAGGAGTTCATAGCCGCACGCCTGTGCTTCTGATCTGGCGACAGCGAGTTGTGGACCGGAGCGTTGTCCTGCAGGATGAGGATGCCTTTGCTGATCTTGTCCCGCCTCTTAATTTTGATAGCTTCTCTTAATTTCCTCAAAAGTGAAGCATAATAGGCTCCTAAAATTGTGGTACCCGTTGCCAGGAAATATATCATCACTACTCCGTCCTGGTCCCAGAAGACTGTGAGCATGACCTTGCCAGCGGAGCGCTGCACCCTTGCCTTCTTTGGAGGAGGTGAGTCACGGTGCTTCCACTGCATTGACTGGGCTTTGGTCTCTGGATCATAGTGATGGACCTAGGTTTCATCCTGTGTAATTAGTCTTTTGAAAAAAGTTGACTCATCTTCTTGGCATATCTCCAAATTCATCCTCGAGCACTCGACGCGTTCTTGCTTCTGGAAAGATGTGAGCAACCTGGGAATCCATCTGGCAGACACCTTTTTCATATGCAAATTGTCATGAATGATAGTTTCCACAGACCCGGTACTAATCTTGACCTCATGGGCTATTTGGCGAATAGTTATGCGTCGATCTTCCAAAATGGCAGCCTCAACTTGACGGACAGATACCTCATCAATGGAAGAAGGGGAGCGACGAGATCTGGGAGCTGTTTCCACAGAGTTCCGACCATTTTTGAATTCACGATGCCAGCGTTTTACAAGGTCATATGATGGGGCATCATCACCATAAGTTACTTTCATTTCATAAAAGTCTCCCGTGGTGTGCCTCCTTTCAAATACAAAAACCGGATCACTGCTCGACACTCAACAGGCTCCATTTCACACTTGACTCAGTTCAAACACCTGTAAATCCGAAACCACAATTAGTTCAGAGCTGTGATTTTCCCCTTAATCCTTGGAGATATACGCAATTGCACATGCAAAATTCCAGCTAGATCAAACAATTGCAAGTAGGTCAGAGGCATTACTTATTGAATGTCCCTCGTATATATATATATACATATATATATATATATATATATATAATATATATATATATATAATATATATATATATATAATATATATGTGTGGTGTGTGTGTGTGTGTGTGTGTGTGTGTGGTGTGTGTGTGTGTGTATGTGTGTGTGTGTGTGTGTATGCCACAGATCGAACATATTCTTTATTTGTACTGTTTTTTCTTCATTTGTATTGCTTTTACGTCCTGTTCTTGTCACTTGTTTTTACATCTCTGCAAAATAATTTTATTTAATTCCTTTTGCAGGAAGAATTATTTCGGCCGGGTCGTGTTCTGCCCTTACCTTCGAAACAAGCATTGAGTCGAACCAGGGGCAGCTGATGAAGGAGAATTTTCCTTGTATTGTTTGTCCTGTACTCTGTTTTTTCGTTGTTAAAAAAAGTTCGTTTCCTTGTTTGATTTTATGTTTTCGTCTCTCGTTGTGTTCTACGTCCTGTACTCATATATGCATGTATATATACATATAGATATATGTACATATATGTATGTATATATGCATATGTTTTATTTATTATATTGTTATTATATATATACATACTCCACCATAGATCGAATATGGATCGAAAATTTAACTTACGGATAGAAACATGTGTGATGAAGCTCTCGCACAATCGTTCCCTTGAGATATTATACCTTTCATTTAAGTGTACTTCGAGCATGTTACACAATCAGAATAAGTCAGATGTTTGGAAATATTCTACACTCTTTTGTCATGTATACCTTAATACAAGCTCTAGTGAAACTATGGTGCCTTATCTACAAAATCTGTTCTGAGTAAATAAATACTGGACTTACGCCAGTGAGGAACAGCATTATGATATTTTGATAATATTAAAATCCGCTGAGGTGACCATCGATCCTGTAAATAGTTATTATGAAAAACCGAAGCAAATAACGTAATATATTTTCAAATATTTTCTCTTAAATAATGCGTTGGAGGGGAAGCACAAGTTTCGATTGACTGGGAAAGTAAATCTTTTCACTTCTGAAATTACATCTGCATTTGTATGACGATGTAAGTGGAATACAGCTGAGGTATTTCGGTGATTGCCACGCTGGAACTGATGGAATTGGTATTAATGCAGGACTGGTGATGGAATAATCAACTGAGACAAAATATGGAAGGAAATACTGTCCTATTTGTGTTGATCTCAGAAAATACAGAAATGCAACAAGAAAAATGGTTAGCAATTCCATTACACTTCAAAATGCAACACAAATATTTTTCCGAATAATAATTTACATTGCACGAAAGAAAATTAGTCAGTTGATATAAAAAAGACCAAAAGCAATAAATCTCAGAAATATTTATGTTAAAATTTAAAAAGAAATATTCAGTTATTTGTTTTTATAAAACTGATAAATGCACACCGAAGATAAATATTTTTCGTTTTGGTTTTCGAATTTAATGGTAATTTAGGAAAAGAGATTTTTAGATATTACATATAGAAATTAATTTACTCTGTATTAAAATCCGCAATGAAATGGATTGTGTTATCTAAACTTTAGATATCTCAGTGTGATTCCATGTTTTACCACTATTTTTATTTTGCCGATTCTGCTAATTTTGGGGTGGAGGAAACAGGTAGGATAGTATCACATTCATTTGTGTTTTGTCATTTTCTTAATTGTTTAAATGAGCAAAAATATAGTGATAAACATTCAGTATGCATTCCCTTCAAATTTCTGGTTTTGTGTTTGAGAATTCACAAGTTGCATATTATATTTATCCTCAATAATCAAACAAATTATAATATCATGGTATCTAGGGAACGTGGTGCTTTTATCGCTCAGTTAAGGAAAATTCAGTGGTCGTACGCTTTCATTTTTGAAGAGCACCCATAAATGGAATTCCTTAGATAGCTCTGCTAAAGACACCAGAAGACCAGGAGATAAAATTGTTGAACATGTACGATATTCCTGTAGTACTGCAGTACTGGACGGATAATTTTTAAGCGATACTAGAATGAGGAAAGGAAAAATGGACCCCTGAGGTATTTGAACCGAGAATACAGAGAGCCATGTTAAATAAGGCCTAGCAGTTCTACTCTGTGGATACTCACCCCACTGACCGCCTACATAGTTGAACGAATTTTGACAAGAAAACTACGAAGAACTTGTACGTATTTGTTTGTTGTTTTTGTTAATGGTGATTAAGATGATAATGATCATTAGTGGTGATGGATGTGTTGAATGCAGAGGTGTCGAAAGTGTTAATGTTATTGGTGATGGCGTATATGTCTGGTAGTGTTAGTGATACTGAAAATGACGTTTATGATGTCGATAATGACGATAAAGATGACGACTACGACGATAAACAACGCTGAAGACAGCGGCAACAATATCAAAGAAACCAAAATACTTTCAGTCAAAAGCAGATACGAATGCTGAATCTCTGTAATTGATTCTCAGTTTCTGAGAAATGTTAAACGCCTGCGTAATCTAGGATGACACCAATAAACAACAGCGAATAATCCAAATTATTACGGCCTAACTGCTTAAGTTCACATCAAATAATTACCAGTCCTTTGAAATGAAGATCAAGATCTTTTCGATTATTGGTCAGAGAATAAATAATTGTTGGTGATTTAGTTTGGAAAAAGTAGTAGAAACAAAAGAAAACTATTACCCTGCACTTCAAAAGAGACTATATAGTTTAGGCAAGAATGTTTGAACGAATTCAGAGTAAACTTTGAGGGTACTAAATATAAAGATAATATTAGTTTTTCCAAAGAGGTTTTTACTGTTCAACGGATTAGAAACCCCTCAAATAAGGATTTTAACCTAAAGCGAAATTATATTTCTAATATATGCACAGTGATTAGTTGAAGCATCTTACTATTGAGCATCGCTCTTATGCAGTTTATCTTTGTAAAATAGTCTAACCAATGTTTTCATATATTTTGTTAATCTCGAAGCAACTGTTTAAATAAATCTAGTGCATTCTGCTGCAATGTGCGAGTAATTTCTACAAAAGCAAAAAGTAAATGTCACTGATTTTGTTATGCAAAGGTAGAGATATATTATATCAAGCTAATTTAGGCGTCAATATTGGAAATCAAGATAAGCTTTGTGACCCTCATAAAATTTGAAAGGGTATGAAAAAATAACTATGATAATCTAAAAGAATGGTGTAGTAAGAAGTGCTTTAAATCAACCACGCTCGGTTTCTTTTGATTTTTGAAAGCGAAAGGTTTCAACCACCACAAGGAATATCTTTGGGAATATTTAGATTGAGTCAGCAAGATAAACTGCGGTACAAAGCTGAATTTCAAAGTAAAAATCCAAGACTTGTCGTGCAGTTCCAGGTAATAACATGTATCAAAATTTAATGAGGAAAGGTCGTATGTGTTCTGAGGCTCAGTCGGTGTTCCTGATTTCAAAGTCTCTTAAAAAGCGGATCTGTTTGGCCATCACTTGAAATTCCAGAATCATCACTCTCCTTAAATCATGATGACACTGTCAGTTAGACCACGGCCAGCGACTAGAGGATGCCTATTTCTTTATTGCCCACAAGGGGCTAAACATAGAGGGGACAAACAAGGACAGACAAAGGGATTAAGTCGATTACATCGACCCCAGTGCGTAAATGGTACTTAATTTATCGATCCCGAAAGGATGAAAGGCAAAGTCAACCTCGGCGGAATTTGAACTCACAACGTAACGACAAGCGAAATACCGTTAAGCATTTCGCCCGGCGTTCTAACGTTTCTGTCAGCTCTCCACCTTAGAGGATACCGCATCTCCAAATATGTGCTGGAGACAGACATGAAAACAACCGACAGGTCATGGTGACTGGTTGGTGGTTTGCGGAAGGTCTCATCTATCGCAGCTCTTTGGATCCAGGCGAAACCATTACGGCGGAGAAATACTGTCAGCAGATGGATGAAATGGATAAGTGACTCCGACAACAACAGCCAGCATTGGTCAATAGAAAACGACCAACTCTTCTCCACGATATCCCTAGGCCGCACGTCGCACAACTTACCTGCAGAAGTTGAATGAGTTGGGCTACGAAACTCTACCTCATCCGTCATACTCACCAGATCTCTCGCCTATCGACTACCACTTTTTCAAGCATCTCGACAACTTCCTGCATGAGAAATGTTTCAAAAACTGAGACGATGCCAAACACGCCTTCAACGACTTCATCGCCACCATAACGCAGGATTTTTACGCTGCTGGCATAAATAAATTTGTTTCGTGTTGGCAAAAGTGTGTTGATTCTGATGCTATTTTTTTCGATGAATAAAATTTTGTCTGAGCCGAGATATGTGCTTCTGAATTCAAAGGTTAAAAACCACAAGATCTTTCTTGACAACCTAGTATTACTAGAAATCCCAGTTTCGCAGTGATATGAACTATTGTGCATATGCTAGCATGATTTACGATGTTTCATTCATGTACATGTATGAACAACAGAATGTAGTATCAGGGTAAATAGGTCTGAGAAAATGCATAAATGAATGCAATACAGAAATTACCTGAGTAAATATATCAGGATATCACGCTGCAATATTTAGATTGATGACTTTATCAGTTACAGAATAATGCCACCACCATTTACGACCTACTGCAATACGCGTCCGCATCATCACAATCAATTTCTTCTCAGACTGCGATTATAAATGTCTCGAAACGTTAATGGACTAATAGACATTGGAATAATACTGTAAGGAAATTGAAGTCAAAATTTCTGATAAAGAATTAAGTGTATACCAAATAAATATGAACTTGAACATAATCTTCTCATTATTGAAATGTAGATGAACCAAATGCTGTTCCCTGTTTTCCATTTACACTCGTGTATATGTATATATGTATATATATATATATATATATATATATATATAATATATATATATATATATATAATATATATATATATATATTATATATATATATATACACACACACATATATATATATATAGATATATATATATATATACATACATACATACATCATATATATATATATATAGATATATATATATATATATATATACATACATACATACATACATATATATATATATATATATATATATATATTATATATATATATATATATATGTATACATATATATGTGTGTGTGTGTATTATATTTATTGGCGCAGTAGTGGTTGTATGGTACGTAGCTTGTTTACCAACCACACGTTTCTGATTTCAGTCCCAAAGCGTAGCAAGTGTCTTCTACTATAGCCTCTAACCAACCAAAGCCTTGTGAGTGGATTTGTTAGACGAAAGCTGAAAGTAGCCTCTCGTATATGTATGCGATTGTGTGTCTGTGCTTGTCTCCCCCCCTGCCATCGCTTAACAAATGATGTTGGTGTGCTTACGTCACCGTGACTTAACGGTTCAGCAAAAGACCGCGAAAAGGTAAATATAAGGCGTACAAAAAGAAATCCCGGCGTCGATTTGTTCGACTAAAGGTGGTGCTGCATCATGGCCGCAGTAAAATTACAGAAACAAATAAAACAATAGATATACATATGTATGAATATGAATAAATAAATGTATTCATATGCATATATATATATATGTATGTATGTATGTATGTATATATATATATACGTATACACATCAGTGAATATATGCGTACTTTTGTTTTGTATGTGTATAGATATACGTGTGCATTAGTAACCAGTTACTTCTGCTTAACGTACACACACACACACACACACATATATATATATATAGATATATAGATATAGATATAGATAGGTATATATACACATACATATATATATATGAAATTTCGTCAGTTGACACTGATCTTCATTAAATCATTTACGCCAAGGTATTGCAATCAAGACACTAACTTTCTCAATTTATACATAAAACTCACCTCTAATCTTAGTTGCTCCTCCGGTACAAAATAGATAAACGCACTTCCTTTAAAATATTAACCGCTTTAAGAAATATTCCCTTGAGCATTGAGGGTATATCGTTGCTGTCAGATTTTATTTTATTACAGAAACATCATTAATAAGTTTCAGGTGGTTCACAAACTACTCGATTGACATTGATGTATTCCACATTAGTATACAAAAGTTAAGAAATTTAATATCCATGAATCATATGATTTCCCTCATTAATCAATAATGCATTCGGTCTCATAGAGTCTGTTCAAGTAATAACAAGGGACGCTCATATGTTGCCGTGTCTGACCTTCGACTTCCATTTTCATTTTCATTCTCCTGAGATGGCTACCTTGTTATACTGCATGGACGAACTGTCTCTTGGCATTGTGCAGTATTATTTCCTAGTGCATATGTGTGTGTGTGTGTGTGTGTGTGCAATTGTGTGTGTTTTTATGTCCTTATATGTCTGGATGTAAATGTGTAGCTTCCAGATTCGTTACTGCGACGGACAAAATGCGATTTCTTCCGACATTATATTCTGGTCGAGTATACCTTTGATCGTTTTGGCATCGATAAAATAAGTGCCAGTGGAGCACCGGTGTCAATGTAATCGACTTTCACCCTTGCCGCAATTGCCAGTGTTCGGCCAAGAATTGAAAGCAAGACACCTGAAGAAGGCTGGAGGGTATGTCAGCCGAAACGTTGTGTTAACAACAAACAAGATGAGGACAAATATCCGTCGAATGTAAATAATGTAAATAATGTAAAATAGTGTATTATTATAGGATTTACATGTGTGTTAAATTTTCTCTAACTCTTGGCAGTAAAATTCCAGTGCCGTTTGAAGTGTACTTACACACTTATATGTATAAATGTATTGCACCGGTGTATGAAAGAATTAAGACGTTGGTAGAAATGGGTTTTCACTGGGTTTAGTGATAATGCGCATATATATATATGTATATATATATATATATATATATATATATATATATGTGTGTGTGTGTGTGTATAAATGGATGTCTGTATGCATATATTTGAGCCTTTCTACCATTCTTTCTTTCTCTCTCTCTCTCTCTCTCTCTCTCTCTCTCTCGCTATCTCTCTTTCTCGCTTTCTCTTTCACCCTTCACTTTTTGTACATATGATTCATAATACATTTTCAGCTGATTAACAGAATAACCCGCACCCTTATTTGGATAATCTCCAAACTTGGTAGATTTATTGAAGTAGGATGCTTGCGCATCAGATGTATATCTGCACACACATAGTAGAAGATACTTATGTATGTATATATGTATTTTATATATTATATATATATATATGTGTGTGTGTGTGTGTGTGTGTGTGTGTGTGCGTGTTTTATTTTAAGATTTCTTGCCAATATTGAAAGAGCTGGTTTACAACATCCAGGGCTCTGTTATTAGAATTTTAACTTCAGCGTAGTATTTGTACATGTTTGTGTATGTGTGTAGTATTTGTATTCATTGGCTTTACAGATTCGTAGGTTTGACTACATGTATTCTTATCCATATAGTTGGATGTCATGCCGCACGTATCTACTTTAATGTTATGCTTTCCAATGAACTGGCTCTTTACTGATTTTCAGAAGCCTATTTTCTAAAGATAGGTACTTAGGCGGCTATGTGTTACATATCCCAGTGCCCACAAAATTACAGCTCTGAACCTGAACTTGTATTCCAGATAGACTAACAATAGACCATTGAAGAGATCAGCGCAGCTGCTTTCTTTTCCATTGACACTTAGCTTTATGTTAACACGCGCTAGACAGCTGATATCCACTATTATACACAGTTTATATTCTCTTTCCGAAATCACTATGTCAGGCCTATTTTGTTTACATTTTATTGGGATTTTCCTTGGCATATTCAACCTGTGCTCCTTATTATGAGTGGCTATAGCATTTAATATATGGAGCTATTTATTTCTTTGGCCTCAAGTTATCCTTTCCACGAATCTCATTATACAATATCTTCGCTAGATATGTATGTACACGTTGTTCGAATAGCGGGTGAACGCATGCGCAAACAGCTGTTTCATGGTGAGCTTGCGGAGGGGAAACGCTATCAGCGTAAACCTAAAAAAATGGGTTTAAGAAAGGTATTAAAACTACTATGAAGTCACTTGGAATGGATACAAAGGACATAGAAACCTTTGCTTCAGATCTAGCTGGATGGCGAACAAAAGTGTGGAGTGGAATGAAAGCGTGTGAAGAGGCCAGGATAGCGCATGTAAGACTCAAAAGAGATGAAATTGGTTGGATGCAGTGTTCTGGTGCAGGTTTCACTAACCCGATTGGAAGAGATTTGAGGTTTTGCAACGAAGTCTCTTCTTGAACTCACTTAAAATCTCCACATATAAGCAAATGTGTGAGGGTGAAGCCCTTGCTATCAAAAAGACAATTATGATGCACTTCCCAATGGGCAAGCTTTGCCTGGCCTTTTCTCCTCTGAGGGAAGTGGGATGCTCTTTCTCGGCCTATGGATCAAAACAGTAGATTCAGATTTTGTCACAGGTAACCAAATGCTCAAGTACATTTGGATTGGAGGTAATGAGCTCAACAATCACTCTGCTGTCACCAATGCATCATCATGAATAATTCAGTGTAGAGTTGACACGCCAACCCCCAACTCTATGCCTATTGACTTTATAGACAGACGACAACCATCATCCAGAAAATTGAAAATATTTCCAATCGCTTGTGATCTTCTGATAGCCCTTTCCTTTCTACACCTTTCATCGTCTCTCACATCCTTTCGATCATCCTGGAATATTAATCCCTCGCAGCAGCTAAAAAGAGGTGTTCGATCATGTAAGTTAATCTATAGTCAGTGTGTAGTGTTTTTGCTCAGTTTAACGCAAACTTTAGTTGCATAGCGAATTTCCATATTGTGTTCACGTTCCGACTTCAATGTGTAAACTATACCGCTTTGACAAAAAATGTTTTTGTATGGTGCGTTGAAAAAGTTGTGGCGGCCGTCTCATAAGTCCGGAATGATAAAAGTTATCAAGTAAGCTTATTAGGCGTATAGTAATGATATGCTACAAAAAAATAATCTACGACAGTTATAACTACCTCCGTCTCATATGTACCTCATATGCTTATATATATACATACATACATACATACACACACACACATACACACACACACACACACATATATATATATATATATATATATATATAAATCAAAATAAGCAACAAGGATATCCAGAGGTAATGCAGTACGATGGTCTCATGCGACACCATTTTATTGAACCATGCAATCGTTTCATTACATCAATATAAAATGTTGAGCAATCTTCAGCTGCACAAAGACATAGAATTTAATTAAATTAGAAGAACACATTAGTATAAATTTACCTAAAATCTCCAAGAGGATAAGGATATAGACAAAGAACATGTTTTACCAACAACAATATATATAAATAGTTGAAATTTAGAGAAAAATAAAAGACGAAGAAAGGTGTATAAGCAACAAGCAGGCGTATCAGTTTGACGCTCGGAAAGATGTTGGGGACATGACTTGGAAGTGTATCGTAAGAATCACATGTACTCATTTAATACAGTTCTAGCGCAAACACTATTCTTTTCTGCTCACTGATGATGTGGTCATTCCTTAGAAGTGAATCGTAAGATTCACGAGTAGTCTTTGAATGAACTCTAGAAACGATCGTCGGAATACTTAATTTCCTTTAAATATGGTACCAAAAACTCTTTTTAAACATCTATTACTCCCTCCACTCCATAATTTATTTCGAATTTTTAAAAGAAATGTAAGACTATATTTCATTATTCTTATCTACATTTTTGTCTATACTCTATTATATTTGTATATCTATATATTTATTTATCCTTGCATATTTTTAACGTTCATATATATTCTTATATTTCTATATCTTTATATTCTGAACGTATTAATATACAATTTAGACAATTCTATCACTATGAATCCGTATATGTATACACAAATCGTAGTCTGCCTGAGTTGAGCTTCTCTGTATTTCTTGTACTTGTTTATATATATATATATATATATAATATAAAGTGTTACAACATAATTTGAAATATATGGTAAGCGAATTGATGAAGTGGAGGACGGAAGCTAGTTACGTGGTTGAGTGACAGCCAGCAAGTCACATACACATATTGCAGATAGAGAGCTAAACAGATAAATAGGTATATGAACGCATGTAATGAAAAGTCCACACCAACATACAAAAGATGATAAATCCCACAGATGACTTAGCTTATCTTTCTCAAAATTTGCGCAAAGCAAAACGGATTTCCACGGTGAAAGTGTATTTTCGTCATAATACACTTGAAGTGTGATTTACTCAAAAATGTCGCAAAGCGATAACAATACATTTAATGTATACATCAACTTACATTGTATTGTACTACAATGAAATCTGATGTTAGGTATTCAGTGGTATTGCCTTTTATACAAAAGAATTACAAAGGTATGAGAATCACACCTGCACTAATGACGTACGTATATATAATTACTGCATGCACAGGTGTAATTGCGTTCGCGATGCCAATTCTCAAGTATATGTCGAAGATTATCAATATAATCAGTTTGAGATATAGAAATTATAAATAGCGTAAATAGCATTACTCATAAAATTAAACTGGTTAATGATATTCTCAGACATATTACAGACATTCGGATGTGCATGAATATTTGAATATAACACTTATAAGAATAAATACAAGATTCAAAGAACGCAGGCTGCTATTACAAATTAAGTCCCTTACATATGCATACTTGACGGGACAGAACGTATTATTACCAGTTTACAAGTACTCATGACTCTCAATATAACTGCATACATGTGTGTATGTATGTACGTGTGTATAATATGTATGTATGTACACGTATATCTCTATATATATATATGTGTGTATATGGATATATATATATATATATATATATATATATATATATATATATATATATATATATGTATATATATAGAGAGAGAGAGTGAGAAAGAGAGAGACAGAGAGAGATACATATATATATGTATGTATACATGTATATATGTATATATATATATATACGTGCATATATATATATATCTATGTACAAATGTATATATATATACACACACATATATATATATATATATATATATATAGAGAGAGAGAGAGAGAAGAGAGAGAAGAGAGAGAGAGATGTATATGTATATGTGTATGTATATCAATACACATCGATATATTCATATATATATATATATATATATATACACATGTATGTTTGTATGTATGTGTGTGTGCAGAGCGAGGGAGAGAGAAAGCCTGAGAGAGAGAGTAAGAGAGTATGCAATACACCCCGTACAGCTTAATGTTTTGTGAGATTCAATCATAGATTGGGGAAAGTAATAACATAGCCTCCGGTTCATTCGTACAAATCAATGAAATTTAATAAATGAATATTAATTCCTAACGCTGAAACGACCCAAGGCAATCACATAATTACTTAGTAAATGAACTTCTAATATCTTTTACAAATTAAATATAATTCTGAAGAATTTTGGAACTATAGGTAATTATAAACCAAATAGCATTAATCTGCGAAGAAATATACATACATACATACATACACACATATATATATATATATATATATATATATTATATATATATATATGTGTGTGTGTGTGTGTGTGTATGTATGTATGTATATATATAATATATATATATATGTATATTTATATATACATATATATATACAAAAAACGAACTACTTAGAAACAAAAGATGTGTTAAGATGTTTAGGAAAGTAAGATTGATAATTATACTTGCTATTAAAATAACATTAATTAAAGAGTATGTATGTATTTATGCACACACACACACACAAACACACACACATGATGTAGACATTTTTTGTGCATCCACGTGTTTATATACGCGTATTTATATACGCGTATTGAGCTGAATCATTTAAGCATTACTAATATGATTTGAGTTGAGAAACGATTCTGTGTTTGGGAAAATAAGATTTCCTACTGTGCATCCTGAGTGGGTGTAATACAAACGGATGAACTCGTAACAGTTATTTGTTATTTCCTTTCAATACTTTAGCTTTGGAAACATAAATTATAGCGTGAACGATACAAATGGCTGAATTGCAGAGATTGAAAAATCCTAGCAACTAAAAAAAATATATATTAAGCAACAGAAAACAGAAGTAATGAATTTATAAGAATATACCAAAAATGTGAATAGACGAGGGAGAATGCGTTGGCTAGAAGAGAAAAGAAGTAAAACATTTTTGTCTCATCTGTTGTCAAAGCACTGACTCCCCTCCTATGCCGTATTATTGGGCCTCCGAAATAGGTGAATAGTAGGACTGTTCTCAAATTCAGAAGACTCACTACAATATCTGCATCGATTTTTACTCTCCTAATGTCACCCATGTTGTCAAGTGATGGTGTTGAACCGGGTGGTGGATTAAATGTGTGTGTGTGTTGTGTGTGTATGTATGTGCATGTGTGTGCATGTGTGTGTGTGTGCATACGAGGATTGGCTGAAAAGTTCATAGGCCGACCAAGGTATATACACACTATATACACACATATATATAAATACATATATATATACATACACACAGACACACACACACACACATATATATATATATATATATATATGTGTGTGTGTGTGTGGTGTGTATATATATATATATATATATATATATATATATATATATATATGCAAACCTAGGTCCTAAATCATCCACATCTGGGGTTTTACATATCTCTAGTGTTCTTCCTATAGGTAAAATGAATTTTTTATGTTCGCTGCCCGCGAACATCTTTCCCAGTATATACACAGTGAAGCTTTACTATAGCGTCGTATATTATCAACTGCTATTTCCAGTATATATTGGTGCATTGTTGTTCCACTACTATATATTTATACTTCAGCCTCATGGTGCTGTGTTTTTTTCTGAATAGCAATACTTTTGTATTGTATTATTTAATAATATATTCTTTGAAAACTTTTTCACTGTTCTCCGTTCTGTTAACAGCTTTAGAGTTCAGGCAAATATGCCGGCACTGATATAGCAGCATTCAAATCTAGCACATCTAGCTGAGAAGAAATAATCAAATTTAAGTTAAGAAATGTATTTTGGACATTTGGAAACCA
>NC_043006.1:100008054-100038054 GCF_006345805.1 Octopus sinensis | reverse complement strand
TATATATATACACCATTTCTGGTTTAAGAAATCTCAGTGGAAAACCTTGTTTTGGTGACATGTGAATTTCTTTGTAAGTTATTTAAATAGTCCTGTGGCGTATATAAAAGCACGTGAAGTACATTTCCTAGCCGAAAAACAACGACAGTATACGAAACGAATGCGGTTCTATTACTCTAATTAATACTAACATTGTAAAAAACACTTACAAGAAAACTAACATTAAATATAGAGTAAAAACAATAATTCTAAGCTCTTGGCTAAATGCTGAAATCCAGCTGGACCAGATCGTCTGTATTTTACGCTTAGGAATCACGTCTTCAAATTCATATCAATTTTAAATGCGTATCGTTTAATATCTCTAACGACGACAGCAGACTTACTCATTGCATATGTTATGGGGTCATGTACTTTGATATTCCAAATTTAGTCCAATGGACTGCACAACAAGTGGTATCACTGAGAATAATTTAGCTCGCTGATTTAAAATGCTGATTTCACAAAGAAGTTTTTCGCCGTTTTATTTACTGACTGCTCTCAATGAAAACTATGATATCCAGGAGATGATTTATGGGAATCAGTGGTCATCAATCCAAAAATAATCCGAAATGAATGAGCTACATTTGTTGCAGCATGTTACGTAGAGACCAAAAAGAAAATGGCGCCTATATTCTGACAAAGTACCTAAACCCCAGGACTGACGATTATATATATAGAAAAACATAGTACTACTACGCACAACACACTTCTTACATACAAGACCTTTAACACAAATATACTCAATACACAAATGACAACACGAAAATAAGGCACAGCAGATGTCCTAGGCGCTGAGAAGTTTAGTGAATGCATGCAGCAAAAATAAGATTATTAAATGATTGCCGAAATACTTTCTAATCTTGGCAAAAGGACAGGAAATTTGATGGCGGGTGATAGTCACTTACATCAACCACCCAGCGAGAAGGAATGTAAAATGACCTCGTTCAAATTTGAATTCAGAATATATGCCATTGATCACGATATTTGAATTGATAATTATCCAGTTTGAAAGCTGAAAGGTAAAGTTGACGTTGGAGACATTCTGGTTCAGAACCGGAAGCCGGAATGCATACTGCAAAAGAGCCGCAATGCATACTGCAAAAGCATTTGCCCCGATGTTCCATCCATTTCCCAATATATTCTGATAGTAATAATGATTGATTAACATTCTGGCACATGGCTGCAGTGTCTGTATTTGAATGGGAAATCGATTACATGAACTCTAGTCCTTAAATGGAACACGTTATCACAGACTCGGTGGAATTTTAACTTGCGATGACAAGACGAACTAAATGACACTAAAAATAGCAATAACAAAAAAAACTAAGAGATTAAAATAGTAATGTTATCTTGAGAACAAAAGAACCTCTTCGTGATCTCCCAGTCTGCCAAAAATAGCAAACGCTAGTTTACCCACGCACAACCCATGACATTATACAATGGATAACGCACTCCTCAAAATAAACATACATTGTCTGACATAACTTAGGATGTTCACGGTTGGAGGGACTCTGTTTATAGCTTTCCCTGTTAATTTCCAGTATGAGGCTTAACGAGAACAGCAGCAACCATGATAATATAATAAAAGGAAGAGCGACAAAATTTTAATAACAGATTCCTGAGAAACAAGTAAAACTATTAACAAGCGTAGACAAAAATATATGAATATATATATATATTATATATATATATATATATATATATATTATATATATATATATATATATATATATATAAGTACTTAAAAATGAAAAAAAGAACAACATAAGTATATAGATATTAAAATACATTGTCCTGAAATTTTTAATTTCCATTTGATAACCTGAAAAATAACAAAAAGAATAATAAAGTAAAGAAAAATAGAAAATAGATAAGGGGGAAGACAGATTCTTCAATACAATAAGTCTCTATAAATTTACAAAATAATTCCATTTTTCTCCAATCTTGTCTATCGGTCTTTTATTTTGTATTTTTCATTTATGATTAATTTTTTTTTCTTCAGTTCCTGATAAATATTCATTGTAATTTTATTCATTTAGTTATTCCACAATCTTTATATATATATATTGATAGATTTTTTTTTATTTCTTTTTAATTTGAATTCTCTAGTATTTTCGTTTTCCATTTCTTCACGTCATTTAAAATTATTGTTAGCGTGTTTCGCGAGCCGACACTACTCAATAACTTTTCTTCGTGCCGTATACATGCGCATCCCCGCCACACACACATACACATACACACACACACGCACGAACGCACGCAAGCACACACTTATGCATACGCGCATATATACAAATGCATGCGTACGTGTGCATATAAGAGTGAGTGAGCCTGAGCATCGGTTCGACACGGTGTCTGCATCAAATATCTGGCTCTTTGTATATCTTCATGCATTTAAATGTGTATAGGGGTGTACATATACATATATATATATATATATATATATATATATAATATATATATATATATATATATAAATTCAGCAAAATTTAGATTCAAATGAATATAGTACTTAAGTTAGATGCACCAGAATTCCGTATGGTGTTATCCATATAAATTCATCGGGTGATTATAATCAAAATAAGCACCAAGAAAAACTTCGGTAATTTGGTACGATCGTTTCATGCTACATCATTTTATTAAATGTTGTATGTATTACAACTGTTTTAAAATGCTGAGCACTCATCAGCCATTAATAGAGGTTTTCCATTAATACATAATTTTCATATCAAGTGATAACTTTATAGAGAAGGTAGATATATAGACAAAGATGTGGATTTAAATTTTAAGAACATTTGAGGTAGTGGAACTTAACAACTGACTGACTAAAATTAATTTGCTCCGAACTACTGTAAGATTCTGAGAGGAATGTACAAGTGAAAGGATACGACAAAGATTTTCTATTTATAGAAATAGGGGTGAAAGAGATGTCAAAGTTCAACATAAAGAAATTTATGTAGAAAGAAAAGGATTGTCACATTACAATGCCAATTACTACTATTTGGTAAACAGATTTGGCATTAGGAAAATTAGGCCAATGTCAAATGGTTATAATGACACTCATAGAGAATGCAGAGATTTTATAAAACTAAGGAGAAATTATAGATCTAAAATTTATTCAATTTAGAGAAAGTATATTACTTATTATGAGTAGACATAATACTTATTAAATAGGGAAACATTTTATTAATCAAATGAATATATTAGGGGTTCAAAATATATACTAGGTAAAATGAAAGAGAAGAAATTAAAGAAGAAAGGTATTCGTAGATTTAGTAGAAGGTGATTTAATAATATGAGGAGAGGTAATTTAGAAGAGTAAATTATTCAGATTTCATAGATAGTAAGTTGTTATTAATGAATTAAAATATAGGATCTGTTGGAAATAATATTTACTACCCGCGGAGATAGGTTAATTAGTTAGGTAAAAATATATTTGGTTAATTATATATTAAGAAATGGAAGTGAGATAATCAAGGTGAACCGAATAGTTTCCTTAGGGACATAGGATTTATACTATTTAGTATTGGAGAATATTAGAAAAAGAATAATTTAATTCTGAGTTTGCAATGTAGTTTTTTAGTAATGTATGCATGTTGAATTAAAAACTGGTATGGTATATTCGTTCTTATTTGGTTATAAAGAAATAAAAAATTTGAAAAATTTAGGAATATTCACAATATCATTATTTAAAATATTTAAACGTACGAGTTGTACGATGTATACAAGATCCTCCTAGCTTCGAACGGTTATTTAACAGATTTGTATTATTCTGATGTTTTAAAATTTCATATGTTTCTATACAGCAAAGTTGACAACCATTCCTACTATTTTTATAAGGCCGTGCTTTTGTTACTGTATCCCATTTCAGGTTGAATTCTATATTATTTGTTTTTAGTTCCCAAATTTAACTAGACAATGTTGTGCAACCTGCTTTGTGTTTGAGCCTAAAGGAGGAAAAATGATTGTTTAAAGTTTTTTTTTAATCTACCGAACAACTGAAATAAAGATAGTTGTTGTTTGAAGTTATTATCGTACGTTTATAAATCACGTTTTGGACCAGACAACGGCCAGATACCGGACATTTCGAACTGATCCTACAATTACCACTGGGGGGGATAATTTCCATACTCGTATTATTTAAGGACAGTTCCTTTTCATTACTGTTATTTGAGTTGTTATTAGTATTAGTGTTATTTTCTCTAATAGTAGTTACATTGTTATGCAAACTGGGGTTACTAGTTATTAATCCATCCTCATTTTCATCACCTACTATACTTTTATCTATACTACCTATATTATTGATGTTGTTATTATCACTATTTGTATTAATGTTGTTATTACTGTTATTATTATTATCATCATCATTATTTCTATTATTATTATTATTATAATTATTACCATTATTATTATTAGTATCTAGCCACTGTCTGGTCCAAAATAAGAATAAATATACCATACTGGCTTTTAATTCAACACACATAGATAAATAAAAAAAAACTACATTGCAAACTCAGAATTAAATTATTCTTTTTCTAATATTCTCCAATACTAAATAGTATAAATCCTATGTCCCTAAGGAAACTATTCGTTTCACCTTGATTATCTCACTTCCATTTCTTAATATATAATTAACCAAAGATATTTTTACCTATCTAATTAACTTTTCTCCGCGGTTAGTAAATATTATTTCCAACAGATCCTATATTTTAATTCATTAATAACAACTTACTATCTATGAAATCTGAATAATTTACTCTTCTAAATTACCTCTCTTCATATTATTAAATCACCTTCTACTAAACCTACGAATACCTTTCTTCTTTGATTTCTCCTCTTCCATTTTTCCTAGTATATATTTTGGACCCCTAATATATTCACTTGACTAATAAGATTTTTTCCCCATTTAATAAGTGTTATAACTACTCATAATAAGTGATAGACTTTTCTCCAAATTGAATAAATTTTAGGTCTATAATTTCTCCTTAGTTTTATAAAATCTCTGCAATCTCTATGAGTGTCATTATAACCATTTGACATTGACCTAGTTTTCCTAATGCCAAATCTGTTTACCAAATAGTAGTAATTGGCATTGTAATGTGACAATCCTTTTCTTTCTACATAAATTTCTTTATGTTGAACTTTGACATCTCTTTCACCCCTATTTCTATAAATAGAAAATCTTTGTCGTATCCTTTCACTTGTACATTCCTCTCAGAATCTTACAGTAGTTCGGAGCAAATTAATTTTAGTCAGTCAGTTGTTAAGTTCCACTACCTCAAATGTTCTTAAATTTTAAATCCACATCTTTGTCTATATATCTACCTTCTCTATAATGTTATCACTTGATATGAAAATTATGTATTAATGGAAAACCTCTATTAATGGCTGATGAGTGCTCAGCATTTTAAAACTGTTGTAATACTTACAACATTTAATAAAATGATGTTGTGCGAAACGATCGTACCAAATTACCGAAGTTATTCTTGTTGCTTATTTTGATTATATTATATATATATATTATAATATATATATATAATATATATATATATATATAATATATATATATTATATATATATATATATACAGTTCAAATTAATAAAAAAACAATCACAGAGACAGGTGTAGGAACAACAATCAAGTACATTAGTTTAACACTCGGGAAAAATGGAGAAGTATTTTACGTTTCCAGCCTACGCTCTTCGACAGAAAGAAATAAGAGGAAATAAAAGAAGAGAGAAAATGAAAAAACTTGTTGAGGTTAGTGGTCCACACATAATACGCTCCATATACATGTACTTATGTATGTATCCATGCACATACAAATGTATGCATATATGTGTAAAAGTTCTTTGTGTATGTGTAAATGTCAGTGTGTGAACAAATTTAAGCGTGACAAAACGGGAAGAAATCGTAATACTGAGAATCAAAATTCAAGTGAGACAATATATGCATTGACTGCTTGGTGAAACTATATTTGCAGCCCAGTTCTGATGTTCAATGTATAAGAGAAAATGTAATTTAAAATATATTTATTCTACAAACTGTTTCGAAGGATGTGCATGAAGTCGAATTTTAATTCCACATGATTTTAATCTATGTGAGATTTTTCGCAGAAAATATAATCCATATTTTTAAAAGAATAGCAAATGAGGATAGAAAAGGTGCTGGTAAATTAAATAGTTTCGATTGCCAAAAAAAGAAGTACATGCAGAATGGGAAGGATGTAAACATATATTCAGTTGAAAATGTAAATAAAATTTGGAGAATATATTTTAAAGAATGTTTAATAAAATACAAGCGGCTTCCATGTACCCATCTTATCAAATATTAGAAAGAATTTTTGAGTGAGTCAGAGAGAGAAAATTGGTTGGGCGGGGTTTAGCGGTTTGTGCCCATGGGTACAAACTGTTAAATCCTAAATATAATAATGGAGCAGATGAGATATTAGATTATGTGAAGATGAATTTAAAAATCGCAATGCCAATCACTTAGCCTCCTTCCGACATAAAGACAAAAGTAAATCTACTAGGTTGTCTAGCTACGTATGGAATTTGAAAGATAATGGAAGACCACATGTTGTTAAGTGGAAGATAATTGAGAACTCAATACCATATGTTAATGGATCGAATAAATGTAGACTTTCTTTAACGGAAACAGCGCAGATCCTGTTCAGATGTAAGATACCTAACTCTCTACCGAAATCTAGGTCAGAAATGTTCCGGGGTTGCAAGCATATGTATAAATATATTTCACAGAATTGGAAACTTTCGCCTATTCCTGACTGCCTGACTGAATTGTTGATATCTTACCAGCCTTATAATAAGGTCTAAGGAGGATAGCTCTTTTACTTATTTACATTTATTTGCGTGTTTTCGTTTTCCGTTATTCCTGTTCTGATTTTTACTTTCTACGTCTTCTATATGCTGCCTTCTCAGTTATTTTCTCCCCGTATTCAGTGTTTTTAGTTCACTATGATATGTGGTCTGGCCTGTAGAATATGTTTATGCACACACACATATATATATATATATATATATATATATATATATAATATATATATATATATATATATATTATATATATATATATATATATCTGTATATATATATATATATATATATATATATATAATATATATATATATATATATATATCGAAGAACAGATTCCAAATACTTATGGTAAATAATCGTATGCGAAATTCTTTATTCCAGGACAATTGCGCGTTGAATCAAGGACGCGAACTCCTAAATTCCTGCAGGCACGGAACACAATTTAAAATGTCAGCCGACAAAATACCATATGGATATTATATATTTTTTTGAATCTTGAAATGGTTTACAATGCCACTGTTGAATTCGTGTTTTGTAGTGTACGGTTGTTTCGCATCGCAACGACATTGAATGTATTTCGATGTGTTCTTTAAGAAAACTTTCGACTGTTATATATATTATTTTCAAGTTTAAGCTTTTATTATTTATTTTTATATTATTGTATTTTTACAAACCTATTTAATTGTTATATTCATAGATAATTCTATGCATGATGCTGGATGTTGAAAATATTTTTTATCCGATTTTTATTTTTATATACACTGAGCAATTTGTTTAAAAGTCGTTTGTATATATACGTTGGGATCTAGATGTGTTTTTATGTTTACGTGTCTATTGTAAGCATGCATATGTATGTTTAGTGTGCGTCTGTGTATGTGTGTACGTATACGTGTATGCTTATATTTACGTACATACTACATGTGTATAAGCGTATACACTTATTCTTTTCTGAATATGTATTTATGTACATATTTATGTATATTTATATACGTAATTACATATGTGTATTTGTATGCTAATATATACTTATGTATTGCTAGCGTCCTTAACACACTCCATTTTTCTTTCCTTTTTCTCTTTTTTCTCTTTTTATTGCTAGTTTTTACGTTTCTGTCTCTGTTTCTTTTTCAATTTCTTTTTTTCTCTCCCTCCTCCCGCTGCTTAAGGGATACTTCCCATTTCTCTCATCCGTAATAATTGACCTGTATATGTATTCAAGTGTGTTTTGTGCGCGTGCATTTATGCGTGTATATATGTATATGTGTATTTGTGTATATAATTATGTCTTGCATCTAGATGTCTATATGTGTATATTACTATGTACATGCATCTGTGTATTTTGGTGTATATATATATATATATCTATTATAGATTGTCTAGTATGCGTATATACTGCTGAAAAGATATGCAATACAGCGTGAAAAGTTTTAATTTTAATGTATAAATTGACTTATATTTCGTTTACGATTATTCACCTTCGATTTCAGGTTTTTTGTGATTTTACAGTAGGATGAATTTATTCTGAGTGTATTTTGTTCATTGCATGCTTATGACCGTTAGTTGAAAGGACCAATTAAACAACACCATTTTCAAAGGTTTTTGCTATATTTCTGCTTCATTTAAATAAAGCATATTACTCTACCTCTGGTATATGAGTGCCCTTTTTTCCACCTTGTTTTACATTTATGTGCTTACTCTGGTGTAATCCATTCCTTTTTTGGAAAGTTTGAGCGACTCTACACAAGTAGGAAGAAGAAACAACTGAAAGAGATGGACCCTTACTACCCATTGGATAACATCACAGATACATACAAAAAAGGAAATACAAATTTATACCAAACGGTGAATTCGGAGGCAAGAAGAATAGCTAACAATCTTAAAATTAGTGATAGGATAGAATATCTCCCAACTCACCACCCTTTTATTACCCTAAGAGACCATAAATCTAATTTTAATAGAAGCCCTAAATGTAGATTCATTAATCCGGCTAAAACTGAAATAGATATTATTAGCAAATATATTTTAGATCGTATTTTATCTAAGTTAAATAGCAAATTAAATTTATGGATTTGGATAAAAAACAGTAAGTCAGTAATAGATAGGTTTCAAGGGATTGGCCATAAGCATTAGAGCAAATTTACACAGTTTGATATTACCCGTCAATATCCAGGCCTTTTCTTCTAAAAGCATTAGATTTCACCAAGCAGTATGTCAGTATCGATGACTCGGAAATCAATATCATACATGTGAGGAAATCCCTTATTTTTTTTTTCGAGGATTCTACCCGGGTCAAAAAGAGTGACGATTCTCTGTTCGATGTACCAATGGGGGCATGCGACAGGGCTTAGTTATGAGTGCTCGTAGGAGCTTATATTTTGCATATTCTATATCTAGAATTCCCGTTTATAGACACAGGATTATATAGGGATGACGGCCGTACAGTTATGGATTACGATAGATAGTAGTCTTAAAAGTGTAGATTTCTTAGATATAAATTTAGATTTACAGTTAGATAGTTAGATAGATTCAAACCTTACCGTATGTCTAATGAAAGGATGTCTTATATTAGCAAATAATTTACTCATCGACCAGCTATTATTCGGAACCTAATTAGTAATGTAGGTAGACGAATATCATCAATTTCTTCGGATGAGACAGCATTTCAAAATGATGCACCCTATTAAATAACGCATTAAGGAATAGTGGATTCTCTGAGAAAACCCTGCACAACCAAGTTAATGCTAGCAGTAATATCACGCGTAGAAGTAGAACTAGGAGGGTTTTGTGGTTCAACACTGGGTTTAATATGGCCGTATAAACTAATGTAGGTGGGGAATTCTTAAAATTAATCTCTAAACATTTTCAACTTAACCATAAGTTTTATAGAATATTTAACAGAAGAAAGGTGAAGATTAGTTATTCTTGTAAAATCTTCGCCTCTTTCATTTGCCGACACAAGAATAATTACAAATAACCACAGTACAGATTCTAATCCGAAGAATTACAATTTCAAAGATGAGACCTCTTGTCGGTTGGAAGGAAAAGGTTTGGAGAAAGGGATTGTGTCTCAGGCCAAAGTACAAATAGAAAGCTCACATAAATATAAAACATAAACAGGGGCTTCAGAAAATTCTTTCAAAACAAGTTTTTATTCCCATAGAAATTCCTTCTGGTACCCCTAAAATAGAACAAAGACCAGTCCGGCAAAACATGTCTGGAAGTTGAAAGTAAATGCTTGCTAAATTACATCCTTTCAATTTGCATCCATTGTTTTCTTTGAAAATGTATGTGTCTATGCTTCTGCATGTTTGTCTGATGTACCTTGCATAACTTTAAGTCATGCGCTGTAAAAGTTTGTCGTTCTATGTCTCTATCTGCGTTCATTTTCATCCATTTTCTATTCATTTTCCATGGCCTATATTTAGCCAAATTCACACACACACACACACACATGTATGTATATTTATATATATGCATATACATACATATAATGAGGGTGAAACATTTTGAGAACCTTTCTTAATGGTAAGACCATAGCGGACCTACTTCTAGCATAAGTGCTGTCCATGTTGTGGTCATCCCTTTTATATATATATATATATATATATAATATGTATATGCACACAGAATTTGAATTTATGTGTGTGTGTAAGGAAAGGGAGCTTATGTGCCTGTGCAAATGTATGGTAATAAATATATGTATGGCATTTATTGTATGTTTATTTCGTGCATATGCATATTTAGATATAAACATCATTTTGATGCGTTGCTGTAGGTATGTGCATTTGTGTCTAACATGTTAAAGAAAGAGCAGTAAATGATAGTCAACATTTCTAGTGGTCATACGGACATCCAATTTTGTTCACTACCTGTAATATAAATCTCCCTCATATAACTCCATACAGTTGTAATATTACCAGCTACTACACCTTGACAATCCAGTTTGACAGGAGGAAGAAACAAAGCAAGGAGCATAGCCGATGACCTTAAACCTTCAATGACACTTTCTCTAAGCGCAGAGTATGATTCGGGAACACTGAAAGACGATAAGTTTCATGCCAAACTTCAGAAGGTTGTTTTCACCTGGTGATGACAAAAGCTAGGTGAAGTGTGACATGATATATACCCTGATTAATGTAATTATGCAAGGTGGGAACCATTCTACACGTTTCTATTTTCGTCTTATTATCTTCGAAGTGAGTTCTTGAATTCAATGTGCTTATACATCAAGGTGAGTTTGGAAGGGCGAAATAAGGAGATATTGCCCATTAAGCAATCTCCTAAACTCAGTATCAAATTCACTTCAAACTAACGATATGTCATGACACCCTGTCATCATCCAGAGATAAAAGACTCAGCACAATTATTATAATTTTGCTAAATTGACGGAGATTCTTTTATTCTTTTATTCTTTTGTTCTTTTGTTCTTTTGTTCTTTTACTTGTGTCAGTCATCAGACTGCAGCCATGCTGGGGCACCGCCTTCAGTGATTTAAATAAATCGATTCCAGTATTTCTTTCCATTTTTTAAACCTGCTACTTATGATACTAAACTCTTTGACCGAACAGCTAAGTTATGGCGAAATAAACACACCAACACCGGTTTTCAAGTGGTGGTGGAGATAAAGACACACACAAACTCACATATAAATATGTATTTATACGACGAGCGTCTTTCATTTTCTATCTACCAAATTCCCTCACAGGGCTTAAGTCAGCCGGAACTTGTGCGACACAGTGGGGCTGAATCCGGAACCATGTGGTTGGGAAGTAGCCTTCTTCCCTATAAGGTATGTTTAAAGAAATTACGACTTAAAAGTTCATGAATCTCTCTATGAATGTGTTTACGTTTGTATGATGGAGATGACTGTGTGAACTGGAAACATGTTGTAGCTTCAATTAGTGCATGTAAATATGTTTCTTTGTGTATACCTACCTACTACCTACCTACCTACCTACCTACTACCTACCTACCTACCTACCTACTTACATAGGATAACGAAAACCATTCGGTCATGAATGGCCATAGAAATTTTCCTGGAAGTCCGGGCAAAATTGTTTATGGAAGACTAGAAGTCACCCATGCATACCAGCGTTCCCTCTTCACGCCACCGATGTTATCCAGGGGAAAGGCAAAGGCCGATGCAGCTTGGCACCAGTGACTTCGTAACTAATGTCTAGAGCTGAGTGAACTAGGGCAGCGTGAAATAAAGTGTCTTGCTCAAGAACACAACAAACATCCTTGTCCAGGATTAGAAGTCATTATCTTCTGATTGTGATCCCGACACTGTAACCACGGAGACATGCACCTTCACCTACCTACCTACGTACGTACCTACCTACGTACGTACCTACCTACCTACCTACCTACCTATCTACCTACCTACCTACCTACCTACCTACCTACCTACCCACCCACCTACCTACCTATACCTACCTACCTACCTACCTATACCTACCTACCTACATACATACATACATACATACATACATACATATATACCTACCTCCCTACATAAATACTTACCTAACTACCTACCTCCCTCCCTACATACATACATACATATATATATATATATATATATATACCTACCTACTTACATACATACACATACATGCATACATACATAGATACATACATACAAACGCACTTGCCTGCCTGCCTATCTAACTACATATATGTTTCACATATATATATATATATATATATATATATAATATATATATATATATATATATATATATATATATACACACATATACACTCGTATGTACATATATATCTATGTACTAGTCTGTACATTTGTGTGTGTTGCTGCTTATTCTCGTCAAACCCTGAAAACAGGCTGATGGTCAACTAACAGTGTGTAGACATAAAAGACTAGTTGTAATTCCGATATCTTTGCGAAACACTTGAACAATTGTATTCGAAGAAACTCCGACAGACTAGTTTCCTATGTACGACATTTGTCGAGTTTAATATTGGTTTCAGATTTTGGCTCAAGACCAGCAATGTCGGTGGTGGGGGTGGATAAGTCGATTACATCGACCTCAGTACTCAACTGGTACTTATTGTATCGACCCCGAATTGATAAACAGCAAAGTCGACCTCGGTGAAATTTTAACTCAGAACGTCAAGACTGACGAAATGCCGCCAAGCATTTTGTTTTGTGGAACTAATATTGGACACCCATATCAAATGAGATTTGGCTGCTATTTCTACCCGGTATTTCAACCACGTAACTATTTACGCTTCACCTTGTTTACGTAGAAACTTGTGATATGTGGTGACGTATATGTCTGATGCTATTTGTCTTGAATCGTTATGTCTAAATATGCTTCAACGTCAATGTGCCAGTATCTTGATGTTTATTGATGTTGATCTGTTACATAATGGGGAATTCTGAATGAGGCGAAGGAAGCGGAATAAAGTATGGCTGGTTCTTATTCATGAGCTATGAACAGATAACACAGTCCTATTATTCGCTTTGCTATTTCGTTTCTGTGCTATGAAATATAATCGTTGCAGTAACTTCAAACATCAACTATAATTGTGTCAGCCTATATTTCGGGACTTGCCTTGAGATGTGACATTAGCGCATGACAGAAACTTGCTTGAACAAAATAGATTTATTCTCCCTTCTAGAGTAGACACATATATCAATGAAGACATAAAATGAATGGATATTTATTATGTTGTCCGGAGTTTTGTCATTCAGGTTATGACTAATAAACAAAAGGCATAATCCTGTACAATTACCTACGTTTCTCATACAAATATTACGTCACGCAAAATATGAAACTAAACGTATCCATGTGTGATTAACATGGCTGTTTTGCAATCATATGACACTTCCTGGAAATCTATATATATAAAACTGTAGTTGTGTGAGTGTCTGTCCCCTTCGATTTAGATTCCTAACTACTCCCACATTTTGCGGTGCAGTTTAACCAAATTCGGGTATCTTATAGCCGTGATTCATATCAAGCCCGTCTGAGTATTAGCGCGCGTCTACGATGAGTCTACGATTTTAAAAATAATTTAACATTATTTTTTATTCCATTTTAATGCATAATTTTTCGTGTGTCGATGGCGGCGGAGTTGGCGTCCATGGTCACACCTGCACCTGTTTGCTTCTCCCCCTTCTTCCCTCCCCCGTGAAGCTGTGGGGAAGGGGTGTAAGGAAATCAACGTCGTAAAGCGTTGTCAAGGAGACCAGCGTTCTTTTAGAACAACGACTTCATGGCTTGAAGACACCAAAACAGAAATGGCTAAGAAAGCCCGAATTGGAATCTATAAGGGAAGTAACTCTCTAAAAATGCTTATATAGTTATTTCCCTTACAAACCCGAGCAACGCCGGGCGATACTGCTAGTTTATTCTAAAAACCTACGAGAATCACACACCTTGCTTGATTGAGAAAAATAGAACCGGAAGACTTGAGTTGGACTCTATCAATTCTGAGTTGAGCTTATTAATGTCACATATGTTTGTCGACATCAGCTGATTTGTAGGTGTAGTTAGCGACGTCTTTACAGCTGCAATACTGTAAGAAGCCTATGTGAAAATGAGGTATGATAAATGGATTCTTTCTTCATTTCTCTTATCTCACCTGTTGCAGCGTCATCTCGCAAAGAAAAATGCTGCCGAAGTCCTTCCAACCCTGACAAAGCCATACTTATTTTCAACCTCTGTTTTATTAAATGTTTACTTATGTGACTAATATATTCTTTCAGAGAATAATGAGGTTACAATCAAAACACTTTTCATAATAATTATTTCGTAAAATAAAGGTGTTGTTTGAAATCTTATTATCTAACAAAAATTTAAATCAGTTACAAGGAAACGAAATGAACTAATATTAACTTCGATACCATACGATTAAGTGTCTATGATGAATAGCAATTCAAAACATATCATACACTAGCTGTATCGCCCGGCGTTGCTCGGGTTTGTAAGGGAAATAGCTATATAAGCATTTTTAGAGAGTTATAGCCAAAAAATAGCAAAAAATGCATTAAAAACGGAAAAAAATTATGGTAATTTTTTTTTTAAATCGTTGACACATCGCAGACATTTTTAGAGAGTTACTTCCCTTATATAATAGCGAAAGAAATGCATTAAAATGGAAAAAAATGATGGTAAATGTTTTTTAAATCGTAGACTCATCGTAGACGCGCGCTAATACCCAGAAGGGCTCGATATGAATCACGATTATAAGATACCCGGTTTTGGTTAAACTGCACCGCAAAATGTGGGCGTAGTTAGGAATCTAAATCGTAGGAGACAGGCAGCACACAACCTCTCTTTTATATATAAAGATTTTTAATTAAGGATGACATGAAAAGTATACCACTTCCGTTCTTGCTGATATAACTTCAATATCAGTAACAGGTATCAGGCGATGTCCCCGTAAAAAAATTCTATTTTCTACATCTGTGATCGAAGTGTTAAACGCTTACAAACATTAGTGCTACATCGATAAAAAAAAATCTCGTGTTATACATGGAGCTACTCAAACTCTAACATTTAAACGCGATGTCCAGTCACTCTACTTGTTTTATAACTGTCACAAATTCACTTCTTGATCCCATTGGCCAACTGAATGCACACTAGCTCAACCTAAGCTTATTAGGCAGGCTATATTTCCCTTTCCCTGTATCTACATAATATCTGTCTCACTATAATTTTTTTTTTGCATTTGAAAACACTCTTCACAGTGGGTCAATCCTCTGGAATATCTACGACTCTCAAATGTCGCCGTTAATCTCTAGATTTTCAAGATCAAAATCAACGGCATCGAAATCAGCAATTTTTGAAGAAAAGTGTTTTAGAAATAGAATCCTCCTCCAGAATGAACTCTTAAAAATAACCGAGTTCAAAACATTTTCATGTATATAATTCGTCGCCGAGGAAGAAAATACAATCCAATATTTTAGTCGTGTTTATTTGAGAAGAGAAAAAAAAAAACATTGAATTACGAAATTGTTTGCATCAAATACACCGTGTTGAATAAAAAATGGATGAAAGCAGAACGGAATTGCGTCAAATAGATTTCAAGCCGATAAGTTAATTAATTCAGTTCTGTTGGTCATCCCTTTCTGAGGCTTCCACTACAGCCTTGTCTACGTTTCAGATTTGTTATCTCCCTTTTGCTTTATTTATAAATATTTTTCTTTAAGTTGAATACAGCCTACGTATCATGCATCCATAAATGAATACCTTTGCATTAATAAGCCTCATTGTCTTCTCAAACCTCAGACACTGATTCACGTCATCGCGTGTACTTCACGTTACCTCTCCACTGCTTATACACAAAAATATATACACAAACACTTATGCGTTTCAAGTGTACAACGCGTACATTTATATACTAATATGCATGCAATGTTTATGAATGCAAATACATGCTATCCAGATGAATAATATTCATACATATATAAGCATGTGTAAGTACAATGTTGTGCATTGAAATATATATACGCGCGTGTTCGTTTATATATATGAGCATGCGTGCATATAAATAATGCTTACTGTGTATATTCATGCAGATATATAGATGCAAGGGTGAACATACACGAAGAACACTTATATATAAGATTTCCCTCAAATTTCATATGCCCAAACATATTATGCAGGTCTGTTCTATATTTTTGACATGAGTCCCCATCTTGTTTGTTGTTACCACAACGTTTCGACTGATTTACTCTCCAGCCTCCATCAGGTGTCCTAGTAGGATTTTGAACCAAACCCTGGGTTTTCATTCCTAAGGTTTTTTTGTTGATATTATTATCATTATTATTATTATTATTATTATTATTATTATTATTATTATTATTATTATTATTATTATTATCTTGAACTCCCAATCTTGGGGTTAGTAGCCCGCTCTCTTAACCGTTACACTATATGCCTGTGGGCAATTACAGAGTGAATTTTAAGGTTTATAAACCTAATATTTTTGTATCCTACCTTAATAATGGTTCCCATATTCTACTTATATCTGCACTGGGTCTGCTTATGTGATTATTGTGTCCTAGCAAATGTGCTGCCTCTTTTAGTTTTCGTATTTTCCTGTGATGTCATCTGTCTCTTATTTGAACTTCGTCCCAAAGGATAAGGTGGTTTCCACTTTTCCATACACATGGTATTCTATTAAGGCCTATCGTGAGTGGTAGAGGTTCGGCATGTCATCTACTGAGCCGCTTCCTTGTGGATATAATCAGCCCATTAGCAGGTAAGTCAACATCATATATGAAGAATTCTTCCCACTTCACAGAATTGATCAAGGTTACCCCCATTGCATTCAACCAGATGGTAAGTTTAAATGTTATGTCTGATCACCAAAGTCCCAACTGATGAAGCACTATCAGTGATTCAAGAAAAACTAGTGACGGACACCTATCTAAAAGATCTCACTATTATAACAATAGGAAACCTGATGGGAATGTTGACCTACTTCAGAGTAGACACTGATATATATCCACAAGATGAGGGTTTAGCTATGGGTTCACCATTTTCACACATTAATAGCCAATATATACAGGGAATACGTTGAGAATTTGGCTTTGGGATCAACACTAATAAATCCAATCCTATGGCTTCGATACGTTGATGATACTTTTATACTCTGGCCACACCAAGAACATGTCCAAGTACTGCTAGATCATGTAAAGTGAATAAAGCCTTCCATACACTTTACAATGGAAAAGGAAAAGACAATCAGCTAGCATTCCTGGATGTATTAATAACACGCACTAATCACGGGTTCATGGCATCCGTATACCGCAAGCCAAACGTCACTGGACAATACTTCAACTTCAATTCCCACCACCCATACAATGTAAAGAGAGGGATTGCTCAGTGCCTAAAACATCGAACAAAGAATATAAGTAGCAATCCTGACACATACCACGAAGAAATGATCAAGCTAAGTAACAATCTATTAAAGAACAACTATCCCAAAATATACTATCCACTCCAATTAGGAAGAGGAGAGAAAATGAAACCCATAAACTGACCGCAGTCTGTCTACCCCATGTGAAAGGCCTCTCGGAAAAGATACAAATGATATGCGGTCCATATAACATCGGTACGGTATGCAGGAAGAATACACCACTTGGATAATATCTCCTTCGTGAAAAACCACCAATAAAAGAGTATATAACCAAAGACTGCGTGTACTCCATCCCATGCTATTGTAGTAGGTTATAAAAGACGAAACATGTCGCCCACTCTAAATAAGGGTAGATGAACATCGTAAAGCTGCGACACAAGGAGATTTTTAAAAGTAAGTTGTAGAAGGTAATGTATGTATAAGCGGAGACCACCTTACCCGTGAGATGAAGTTAAAATAATAGACATAGAACACCAATGGAAAATACGAAAACTAAAAGAGACAGCACATTTCCTAACACTCAGTAACCTCTTAAGCAGACAAAGTACAGATAGGAGTAGAATATGTGAACTGGTATTAAAGAGGAATACAAAAATATTAAGTTTATAAGCCCTAAAATTTACTCTGTAATTGCCCACGAGCATAGCGTAATGGTTAAGAGTGCAGGCTACTAACCCCAAGATTGCGAGTTCAAATCAAGGCAATTCATTCAAATGAATAATAATGATATTAATAATAATAATAATATCAGCAACAAATACCTTAGGAATGAGAAACCAGGTTCAAAATTCTATCAGGGCACCTGATGAAGGCTGGAGAGTATATCAGCCGAAATGTTGTGGTAACAACAAACAAGATGAGGACAAATATCCGTCCATTGTAAATAATGTATATTATTCAGTTGTCTCCGCTTACATGAATATGTCTATTCAAGTGTCCAGGTCATCACCTTTGTATTCTTTCAGTGTCACATTTGTATTTTCAAAGCATCATTCTATTGATTTCTACTCTTTCATATCCCATTTAGTTATTTATCCCAATCTCTCTCTCTCTCTCTCTCTCTCTCTCTCTCTCTTAAAAAAAAATCATTGTTTTCTGCTGTTTCATTTCCCATATTTATTTATTTTTTTTTGCTGTATATCTTTCGAAGGCTCACTGTTCGAGACTTTAGATTCCTCCCTGTTTCTTCCGCATAGCGTAATTAAATATTTCGTAGTCTGGTTTCTCCGTTTGTTGATTCCTATTCTACAATATGTTGCCATCCAATCGCTACACTCACACAACCTAATTGTATTACAACTTCATTAAATTATCCTGCACAAGGTATCTATGATATTCTAACCTTATAACGAATCACAAACTACCCTTTCATGATTAAACTCATTATCTCAAACATTTTCTCCACCACCATTTCTCACTTGCTGCTGTGACGTATCATTGTATACGTTGAACCACATTGTTACTGACTCTCGCTATTGATTGGTTCCGCTGTTGCCTCAACACCACCGGCTAATTTTCACCAACACTGTACACATTTTCGTTTACTTTGTCCATCACGCACCCTACCATCCTTATCACTTGCTTCCAACACAATGCATTGCAATGTGAAATATTCAAACCCCGTTTCCTCATATTTTCTTCATAACCTCCAAGCATCGCCCATTTCATCGCCCTTTTCCCTCTAACGTAACCGACATTTATTCGACATCTCGGACACCACATCACGTAAGTTCTGTCAGTTACTTCATCTAACTCTTATTTCTACTATCGTCCCCACATGTATAGCATTCTCTACTGCAGCCAAAACGTGCAAAATTCAACTTTGCCTTCATCAAAACGTAACAATTTATTTACTATATGTAGTAAATAAAATATCATATAGTAATATCTCGGTTTATGATAAATACATCAAAAAGGAGAGTATTAGAAGCGAAATGGTTCGATATAAGTAGTTATCTGCAGAGAATATTATATGACAATATACTGTGCAGATAATATAAAATTGCTTACTTAAGAATAACCTTTTAAATTTGAGGCATCGGTATAGTCGATTATATTAGCCCATTATTTGGGAAGTTTTTCATCTAGTCAAAAATAATAAAACGCTAAGTTTAAAATGCAAAATGGCCTAAGTAAATATCGCAATAAATTGTGAGCGGCCATCTTATATTCTATGAGCTCCAGCCTATGTATTACGTCAAATTCACTACTATCACTACAATTTTGCCATAACAATTCTGTAACACTAGTTGCATTAAAATAATAGGATATTACTTTAGTGTGTTTGTTATACTGTTGATGACTTGCCACTATATGCTAATCGTCGTCATTTACAAAGCAATATACACTCTCTGGAATAGATAACAGCAGAATTGTCCAAAGGCAGAGGACATCAAGGAAAGATTAAACAGACTAGTCTAACTGAAAAGAAATCAAAGCACGCCCATCAGGGAAAGTCGATGATAAATCGAATTGTTTATATACCAGCATGAAGAGTCTCCAATTCAATCGATATCTGGAGTTCAAATGGAGGATATCTGTCGTGATGTTTTCGAATACGCATTCATAAAACAAATCATATATTTCAAACGTCTTCTTTTACTGAGAAATTGAAGAGATTTTCATTCGTTTTGTTCCACTATTATAAAGTTACCAATTCTCACACTAGCTTTCGGTCTAATTAATATCTTAGAGTTACATGTTTCAAATCTCTTTTTCATTATACCCATATCTACAATCTCTCATCATCCGTTAATATCAACCGTCACCTTGAAGGTGATATAAGATGGAGCTATGTAGAATGCTGTCGTTAAATGTATTGTTTAGTCGCAAATGTATTCGCTGGATGATATCGATAAAATATCGAAACATGTAAAGTGCTGTGCCGAAGGCAGAAAGAGCTGCATTACGTTGGAACACATATAGTTGTGTGGCATCGCAAGACGCAACTTGAAATTAAAAAAATTAAAAATGTTTTCCAGCACCGCTCGATTCAGTAATCGAACTCACAAACGTATAATCACGAGCTACCCGCCTTAACTGATAGGTCGCGTGCATTCATATATATATATATATATATGTGTGTGTGTGTGGTGTGTGTGTGTGTGTTTGTGTGTGTGTGTGGTGTGCGTGTATATCTATCTATCTATCTATATATATATATATATATATAATATATATATATAATTTAAAATGAGTGTAAGAAATTTGATATTAATTTAATTAATATAAATTTCACACCAGTGGTCTAGCATATAAAACAACTGAAGGTTCAGTAAAATTGTATTATATATATATATATATATATATATATATATATATGTCTGTTCCCAATGCATTCTCAAACGGCTCAACCAAATGAAATCAAATTTTATGTGATTATGGGACCCCAGCAGTGTCGACGTAATTTTAGGGGGATTAATTTACATTGCATACATAAGTGCAGACGTACTATATAAACACACGCAAGTACATTTGCACGTACATTCCTGTCGACTGACATGAGTGAAGTGTCAATACGAAATTTTATTTTGATTTCCTTTAAAACCATACACATTTGCTGTTCCATTACCGGTTAATAATTATCGCAGCAGTTGCAAGGCTGCAAGGTAAAATATAAAATTCCTTGTCTCTCTGTACACGTGCTTCTATTTCGTTAATTTACACTGCATACAGGAACACATGTTACATACGGTACGTTATTAAACGCATACACTCGCATATATATCTACAAATACATACATATATATATATATATATATATATAATATATATATATATATATATAAAGAAGCAACACGAATCTTTATACAAACACCATACCTGGAACCTTCCCTATGCTGGATCAGGACTGACATTGGATCGTTGGATCGTGAAGAAGCATGCCATTGTGTTTAGGCATATAGCTTCATGTGCAGACCTCCGCCGCCGTTTGGTGTCGTTGATATTAAAATGTATCGATGTAAATATTTCGGCTCTGCGGATTTGCGACTATGTAAATTATATTTGAAGCTCATGCAGTCATCTGACAAAAACGGTTTCTCTGCAATGATGTAATGTTCTCATTAATCAATTAAAGGAATCGCTTATAACGGCCGTAATGAATGTGTACCTATTTTTACTCGTTTATTCTTTATTCACCTATCCTGGAAACTGCGCTTCACAAATATTATAGAAAGCATTTTAAGATAAAGTACATGTCTGATTAACGAAGAGAGGATCTCTTCACAAAGCAGGGTCGTATTATTTGCATACACTGAAAGAAAATCAGGTGCTGGCACTTCTGATTCAAGTTTGATAAACACTGAATATTAATTGAGTGCGCACGTACTCCAACCTAACAAAGTGCTTAAATACTTAATTTAACTGAATCTTAATTATATTTTAATATATACCCCACTCGCAGGCATTCATATACACACATACTAAATAGAAACTGGTTTATTAACGGACTGCTAAAGCATTGATTGAACAGGGCTAATTAAGAAACAGGTCTTTCCTAATGATAAAGCGCCATTTCCTGAAACGGGTTTGATGTCACATTGTGTCACGTGATGACATAATGTCCTGGATCCAAAAAGATGAACTCAATACTTCGTCTGACCACCGTTAGCGATGATTACCGCCAGGCATCTTCTGTACATTGGATGCACCAAACGATTGATGAAAGCCGTGGGGATAACAGCCTACACTGTTAAATCTTGCGGTGAGTTACAGTTCTATATTTAATAGATGAGGAACTATGTACATTATATGCCCACGGTCATATAGCGAAGTGGTGAGGAGCGCGGGCTACTAACCCCAAGATTCCAGGCAGTGACATAAATAATAATAATAATAATAATAATAATAATAATAATAATAATAATAATAATAATAATAATAATAATAATAATAATAATAATAATAATAATAATAATAATAATATAATAATAATAATGAATATGATACTAATAATAATAATAATTATGATAATGATAATGATAGTTATAACATAGAAAATACTTTACAAATGAGAACCCAAGTTCGAAATTTCCCCAAGACACCTGATAAAGCAAGATGAGGACAAATATCCATCAAATGTAAATAATATAATTAATTGCAGTGAGTTGTACCGCAGTTGTGGGCCTTAAACGGATGTCATTTAGCCAGCCTTGGATTTCGTCCTACAGGTGTTCCATGGGGTTGAAATCTGGACTTGAAATAGGCCATGTCAGTATCTTGATGTTGTGCTGTTGGAGGAGGTCTTTTGTTAAATTGGCACTATGGCAACGGGCGTTGTCTTGTTGCTACACGTGATTCCGATGACGGGAAAAGTATGGCACAATGTATGACGGGAAAATTATGGCACACTCCATTGCTTCGGCCTTGGCCGATGTTTTCGAAGAGCATCGGTCGAATTTTTTTGTTGAGCGCAAACCCGCCTCATACCAAGATGTTCTGGCCTCCTCCTCAATGTCTCTCCACTACGCAACCACCAGCATGATGTTCACCCCTTCTTCTCCAAACCCTAGCACTGCCATCTTCCACAGAAATGCAATATCAACTTCCGTTAGAAAATTATACAGTCCTGTACTTCTGATATCGCCAGTTCTTATGTTTTTGAGCCCACTTCAAACCCGCCTGTCGAGGATATCCTGTGAAGATTGGGTCCTTAGCCGTACGTTGACAAGGCAGATTGAAAGATCTCAGCTAGCTGCGAACTGTCTCTGAACAAAAGGGTCTGCTATGATCTGCCTAGACGATTCCGTTGCCCTCCGGAATCGGTCTTGCAACTGTTGTCGGTGCAGGTGGTGATCTTGACGTGCCTCCGTAACCCTCGGTCGGCCACTGTGAAGACGATCATCCATGCTGTTTGTGACATTGTGTCATTTCCTCAGCCGCTCAATTGTCCGAATACTGCAAAGGCCCATAGACGTTGACCATTATGGAGATGTCCGATGGCTTGCTCCCTCTGATTTTGTGTCAGTCTGGACATACTTGTGGCGTTCGGGAAACAAATGACAGACTGGTAAATATGGGTGGCTTTTATACCCAATGAGTCAACGTTTTGCATATGCATCATGATTTTCATAAAGAAGCGATCGCGAGCATTACTATGTGCGTAAGTTCGAACCCTACATGCAATCTTTGTGTTCTCAAAAGAGAATGGTGTTGTGGGACGGTGACATATTCCTGATGTCAAATTGCCTACAAATATGATAAAATCTATATTGTGTCTGAAACAAATAATGTTTTACAGTACGATGTTTCTTTTGTAGTTTAGTATATAAAGATATATGTATAGTGGTTAGGGCAGCGGACTCTCGGTCGTAGGATAGCGGTTTCGATTCCCAGACCAGGCGTTGTGAGTGTTTATTGAGCGAAAACACCTATAGCTCCATAAGGCTACGGCGATCCCTGCTGTACTCTTTCGTTACAACTTTCTCTCACTCTTTCTTCTGTTAGCCTGCTCGCTTAGCCAGCGGGGTGGCGTCCTTTGAAGGCTAAAACAATGTGTAGCAACATCTGATTGCCTGGTCGTTCACGGTGATATACATATATATATACATATATATATATATACATATATATATATGTACATATATATATATATATATATGTACATATATATATACACATACATATATATGTACATATATGTATATATATATGTACATATATATATGTATATATATATATATATGTACATATACATATATATATATATTCATATATGTGTGTGCGTGTATGTATGTATATATATATATATATATACATACATACACGCACACGCACACGCACACACACACACACACACACACACGCAAACACACACAGGTTATACATAAATATGTGCATACATGAGCTATAAAAGAGTCAGGAGGTATGAGAGTTTGATATATTTAACCACTTTTCATACATAAGATTAAGCCTGTTGCGCGGACTTGTTCACGTAATAATAATTTCAGCGTATAATAGATCATGTTTACATGTCTGCACAAATATGAATACTACACATTAAACAATCGAATTATAGATGTACAAATCAACGCAGACAGAAAAAGGAAGCTCGTAAGATCACACTACCACCATGGTAACTGATGATATGCTCCAAATATATTTAATCCTCACGAAGTAATTTGAATGAGAGGAACTCTGCACTATACCTATATGTATTCGATTCCTTTATGGTCTAATATCCGAGTGGCCTTAAAGAGTGATTTCCACGATTCTATGAAAACATATATCGCACGACAAATCTGTATGCATATGTATACACATTAAATATAAACATCAATGATATCAATATCAATATGTGTGTGTATGTGTGTATTTGTGCGTGTATTAATATACTCTTTACTCTTTTACTCTTTTACTTGTTTCAGTCATTTGACTGCGGCCATGCTGGAGCACCGCCTTTAATCGAGCAACTCGACCCCGGGACTTATTCTTTTGTAAGCCCAGTACTTATTCTATCGGTCTCTTTTGCCGAACCGTTAAGTGACGGGGACATAAACACGCCAGCATCTGTTGTCAAGCAATGCTAGGGGGACAAACACAGACACACAAATATATATATATATACATATATACGACAGGCTTCTTTCAGTTTCCGTCTACCAAATTCACTCACAAGGCATTTGTCGGCCCGGGGCTATAGCAGAAGACACTTGCCCAAGATGCCACGCAGTGGGACTGAACCCGGGACCATGTGGTTGGTTAGCAAGCTACTTACCACACAGCCACTCCATATATAATAACAAATAAAATTATTGGAAAGAATTTATCAATATTGTAATACATCGCTACGCGCGTTTCCACAGATCACATGACGCATAAGATCACAGCCGTATTAAAGGGATGATTACGATGTAGTCCGTAGTATATGTGGGAAAGCATCTATTAATGTCCTATCACCATGAAGAGAATCTCCTCGGAACCTACCGATACTACGGACTACGCTGTAACCATCCTAAGAATACGGATTGTGACGTATGATCGTGGAACGTAGTGATGCATTAAAAGTATTATAAATTCCACCCAAAGATTATTGTTATTATTACTATCTTTTATTCTACATTATATCGGTGCAGCTGGATGCTACCCCCAAAACTGGTTCACCAGTCATTATCATTATGATGTAGGCGGCATAATGGAATAGGAGCTTTATTTGATTATTCAACACTTTTTCCCATTAACAAATTCAAAAGCTATATTAATGTGGTGTGTGTGTGTGTGTGTATGTGTTTATACATATATATATGTAATTATATCTATATATGTATGTATATACATGTATTTATATATATATATATATACATACATATATATATATATATATATATATATATATATATATATATATATATATATATGTATATGTATATATATATATATATATATATATATATATTATATATATATATATATACATATACATATATATATATATATATATATATATATATATTATATATATATATATATGTATATATATATATATATATATATATATATATAGATATATATATATATTATATATATATATAATATATATATAATATATATATATATATGTATATATATTTAGATTCAGATGAATATGGTACTTGATTTGAGGCACCAGAATTTAGTATGGTATTATCTATGCAATTTCAAAGTAACGTGATTAATATCAAAATAAGCAACAAGGATATCCAGAGGTAATGCAGTACGATCGTTTCATGCGACTCCATTTAATTGCACAATGCAATCATTACATCTTTTTAAAATGCAGAGTGATCCTGCACAAAGATATACTCTTACTCTCTTTTACTCTTTTACTTGTTTCAGTCATTTGACTGCGGCCATGCTGGAGCACCGCCTTTGGTCGAGCAAATCAACCCCGGGACTTATTCTTTGTAGGCCCAGTACTTATTCTATCGGTCTCTTTTGCCGAACCGCTAAGTGACGGGGACGTAAACACACCAACATCGGTTGTCAAGCAATGTTAGTGGGACAAACACAGACACACAAACATACACACACACACACACATATATATATATATACATATATACGACAGGCTTCTTTCAGTTTCCGTCTACCAAATCCACTCACAAGGCATTGGTCGGCCCGGGGCTATAGCAGAAGACACTTGCCCAAGATGCCGCGCAGTGGGACTGAACCCGGAACCATGTGGTTGGTAAGCAAGCAGCTTACCACACAGCAACTCCTGCGCCTATATAGGGTTTAATTAAATTGGAACAAATGGACACATGAGTATAAATGATACCTAAATTCTCCAAGAAACGAAAAAAGCACGCTGAAAGCTTGTTCTTTGTCTATCTCCTTAACTTCTTGGGGATTTTAGGTATATTTTTAGTAATGTGTCCATCTGTTCTAATTTTATTAAATTCTATGTCTTTGTGCAGCTGAGGATTGTTCTGCATTATATATATATATATATATATAGCTTACAAATTGTGTTTGTTTGTGGAGACTTTTTACTAGTAGAGGAAATGGTGACCAATTTTGGCTGCTATTTCTAATATTTTCGGTATGTGGTTTTGAGCAACTTGTTGCATTTAACCCTTATTTATAATTATTATAACCCTTACCAAATATGGTCTTTTCCATACCGATAAATCTACTAGGTGAAATTGATTAATTTTATTAAATTAATTATATTCCACCCTTTATTGCATATTGTATATATATATTATATATATATATATATATATATATATATATATATATATATATATATATATATATATATGTATGTGTGTAACAAAGGGTAAGATTAATTAATTAAGAAGTAATCAATAAATTTCACCAAGTAGAATTCGGTATGAAAAAAGGACCGTTACACGGTAAATTTTAGTATATATATATATATATATATATATATATATATTATATATATACTAAAATTTACCCTGTAACGGTCCTTTTTTCATACCGAATTCTACTTGGTGAAATTTATTGATTACTTCTTAATTAATTAATTTTACCCTTTGTTATTATATATATATATATGCATATGCAAGCACAGGACGTCAGGAAACGTGTACAACAAAATATACGGTATACGAGTACATTAAGAACTATTTTTTCGAACAACGAAAGCCACAAATAGAAAACAAAACGTGTAAATCAAGCTTGGACAGGAGATAGACAAAAACACGTCTTCATTGAGCCAGCTACAATGGAGTGAAATAAAGAAACACAAGTTAGAAGATGGCCGATGGGCAAGTGGGAGCCACGTGATCAAGGGAGGAAAAGCGAGGGAGAGAATGACATTCAGAGCAGCGTGAAGGGAGAGGATAATATTGGAGATAGAATAATTGAGAAAAAAACAGGAGGGGGAGGAGGGGAGAAAGGAAGCGCGAAAATCGAATGAGTAAAAAGATAGTAGAGTGTGCATCAGAATTTTTAATTTAAAAAAAAAACTGCAACATAACTATAGCCGAGATTAGTTCTAAAACCAGACCCGTGAGTATAATTAATTTCTCTTGATATATATTAAACACACCGCTGATTGATTCAATATATATATATATATATATATATATTTTGATTTTGATTTCGATTTTTCCAGTTTCAGCTAATGAGCTGTGGCCATGCTGGGGCACCGCCATTATATATATATATATATATATATATATATATATATATTGTTAAAAGCAGTGATAAAAGGCCAACAACTAAACTTGCCTAGTTGCTTGCCTTTTATCGTACAGATTAGTATAGAATATTAAAGATAGTCTCTGGCAGCTGTTTCTTGGCCATCCTAGCTATTGTAGCATTGTATGGACGGGTGACACTTTGAGTTGGGTATTCCGTCATCGGTGATATGTACGTAAGACAGGGGGAAAATGTTCATCATCAGTGATATCTATTATGGTTCATTATATCCATGAGGGTGAGAGGGACCAATTAAATCCAATTAGATCGGGTCTTCTTTAGATAAATTCATGATTAGAAAGTATTGAGAAGTGGCACAGCATGGTGAGAAGAGAGAAAGGATTGTTATGCTGTACTCCATACGCAGGGAAAATGAAAAGGAATGCCAACAGATCCAAAGTTGAGCAAATATTGAGAAAAATAAAGATACATTCTTATGACAAAAATATACATATGTAAGAGGTATGTATTGGATATACTGTATATTGTTCAGTAAATTCAAAGGTAATCATTCCAGAGAGGGGGGGGAGAATGAAGGCTAGCGGTTCCAAAGTTGTGTTAATATTCACGCAAATTCGGTCGACATGGTGCTCCAATAGCTGGAATATCCCAGAAACAGCTGTCAGAGTCTATCTTCACTATTCTTTACTGTATTTTTACTATTCTTACCATTCGTTATATTGCTAAATTTTAGATTTTATTAAATGAAATGAAATGAAATGAAATGGCTCTGGCCTTCACTTCCTAACTGTTTGCCTTTTGTCATTACTTTAACCTATACCTACTGTATGAAAGGGATGCCCATGTATAACCGTTTTTTGAACAAGACTATCATAAAACCACAACTTCAACCGCTATGGTAACTGGAATTTTGGTGGCATATAGACTTGATACCTAAGAGCATATACCTATCAATGTGTCGTTCTCAAGAAAACTCGTCATATCCCCCCACTTTCTCCCACTGTATGTATATATGTATGCATATATGTTTGAAAGGCGGCGAGCTGGTAGAAACGTTAGCACACCGGGCGAAATACGTAGCCGTATTTCGTCTGCCGTTACGTTCTGAGTTCAAATTCCGCCGAGGTCGACTTTGCCTTTCATCCTTTCGGGGTCGATAAATGAAGTACCAGTTACGCAGTGCGGTCGATGGAATCGACTTAATCCGTTTACCTGTCCTTGTTTGTCCCCTCTGTGTTTAGCCCCTTGTGGGTAGTAAAGAAATATATATGTATGTATGAATGTATGTATATATAAATGTACATACATACACACACAGAGGCAAATACACACATAATTGTGGGAGGGGGCTGTCTATATATATATGTGTGTGTGTTTGTGTGTGTGTGTGTACATATGTATAAGTAAGTCGTATTTATAAGGCACGAAATTGGTGAAACATCGATGTTCATCACATATGTACACACATACACACAGAGACAGATAGGCACACACATTCACACACATACACATACACAGACAGACACACACACAGACACATACACACACATAACACAATTTATTTCGCGAAAGATAGATATTCACTATCCATGAAACAGATATTCTTATTCATATTATT
>NC_043006.1:99943054-100003054 GCF_006345805.1 Octopus sinensis | reverse complement strand
GGTATATGAACATATTTAATAGCAGAAGGCACCTCACTCATCTGCAGCCTTTCTGAGGAAAGATCTTCTGTACACTTAACAGAATTTTTAGTACTATAATTCGATCCTCGCCAACGCTCACATTAATTTCCCTCTGTTTGAGACAAAGAAAATAATTTCAAAGGATATAAAGGGTTTCATGTCAATCAAATATCACCTTGTGCCTAACAAAAAGAAAATTAATCTTCTATCTTGTCTTTTTCTCATAAATCAATGATAGTTATGAAAAAAAGAAATATATATATATATTGAGTAATTGAAAACAAATATCGAAGTGAAAAAATAGACATTTTAAAAAGAATATTAAATTATTTCTTCATTGTGTGCATATATATATACATATAGATACATACATGCACACATACATACATACATACATACATACATACATACATGCATACATACATATATACATTCATACATAATTACACACACATGCACAGAGACATACACACACGTATATATATATATATACAGTTATAGGGGAAAGTCCGTGTCTCTGTGTTGCATTTCCAAGAAGGATATTGAATATCGTATTTGAAAAACTTCTATTTTTTCTTCACTGCTTAACTATTCTTGAAGGTTGAATCTAATAAAATAAATTGAAACATCTTTGAAGAAGAAAATGTAAAAAGCAAAATAAAATCTACAATGGATTAATGCTATAAACTATATCAAAGTATAACATGAAAGAAAATCTTGAACTAAACGTATTGAGAAAGTAAAAGGAATTATTTTATTTCTGTAGTCAGTGGTGGAAAAAACTAGGATAAAAATCAAACGAAAGGAAAACTTTTCATATTTTGATATAAATGAAGGAACGGAGAATAAAGAAGAGAGAAATATGAAAAAAAGCATTGTCTTTTACTTGATATTAATGCTTTCATTTTACTATTTTCCATTTATATATATATTTATTGTTTCTTTGGAATGTGGTGTGCCGGAGCAAAGATATTCCACTTTTAGATTATATTCTACGTACTAGGTTACATATGATGTCAGAATGACTCTTTTCTCTTTGTTAAGTCGATATTCCAGGAATACGCGCGTGGTTTTATAGTATATATTAAATGCACTGTTGCTATTTATTGATAGGCGAAGAGAATCGTCGAGAATCAATGTAATTATTGTCTTCAAACTATGTATTTCCTTAAGAGAAATATCGTAATGTGCTATTTTATGTGTCTGCAGTTGTTCAATATGAAAGTCCACAGTAAAACATCTGATGGATTTCAGATTAATTATTGCAGTTAATATAAATAATGGTTTGTTGGATTCGTCTCGTAATTTGCAGTTGGGTGTCGTAATGTGTAACATTGTTGCAAGAGTGGACTAGAATCCCTAAAACAACATTTCTCATAAAATAACCAGACGTATCATCAGACCCAGTATTGAGTCAACTTTGTAAAGCAGCCTCATAGGTAGCTTATGCTTTATTGAAATGTCACAGTCATGAGCTTGAACACTCACAATGCATGTTTGGTTCTCTATCTGCAACAGTGATAATTCTGATAATTCATCAGACACCACTGACAGAAAAACGGCGAGAAAACAGTATCGATTGTAAAGTGCTGTGCAGGGGAATAAATATAGGTTATATGAAAGAGAAGCACATGGAAATCATCGCCGAAAGTCAAATTTTTTGCGATATTCCTATAATCATTGACTGACTTCCTATATCGGTGGAAACAACTCTTGTTTTAAGATCTAATGTGATATATGTATACATTCTACTGACGACTATGTCCACTTGTTTCCGAGATGCAATCTGTTCGTAAACACAGCACGTCCAAAGTACATGCTGCCACTGGACGAATACTTCTGTAAATTTTTCGTATAATACAAAGATGGGTGTTTTGACCTTATACAACTTCAGCTGCATTTAAAGTGTGTGTGTGCGCGCACACGCACACACACACACACACACACACCACACACACACACATATATATATATATATATATATATATATATATATAATATATATATATATATGTATATATATATATATATATACGTTAAATATTTGTTGTGCAAGATTTTTTATGTAAAGACGTGTGTTGAAACAGATATTGTTATATTTCGGAATGGTCATATTGCCAGTTTAGCCAATAAATAACTACATATATATTTTTTTTCGATTCGATTTATTATTATTATTACTAGTATTGTTGTTATACATACATACATACATACAACCATATGTAATGTTAATAATAAGTGGATGGAAACACAAGAACAAGGTAAGAATTAACAAAAACAACAAAAACAAAAAACAAAATACAAATTACATGAACATATATAATCAGAAGACACAAATATTACAGGCATCCCCCCACATACACACACTAAATAAATATAACGCACATAGATATATAAGCATGCGCAAATGAAGACATACAATAGAAAAACAAAATGGCTGACGGTTAGTAAGGAGAGACACAAATAAGAAAGAAGAAAACAAAGGACCACTGATGCGGTCACAGGAGTGTGACGAAAGAACTCTGGCAGAAATAAGATTAAGATTAATGTAAAAAATAAATAACACTGAAGCAAAATAACACCAAATATATAGTGCGTGTGTTTTTATCGGCTAAACTGGCAAAATGGCCATTCCGAAATATAACAATATATATATATATATATATATATATATATATATATATATAAATGCATATAGTATTCTTAAATGGGTACGTCCTACATGTACCCGTTTTAGAATACCGTATTCAGCAATGATAACTGTATGGTATGTAGAATTAGTCCTGCTATAAACTGTAGAACTCGAAATGTAGTTTACAGCATAAGATGCATAGAAGGTGCTTGTAAGGACATGAACATGACGTACATAGGGGAAACGTCTAGGAGCATTGCGGAACGGATAAATGAACACCTTAGACAATATGACGACAGAAAACAGTCCACTATACTCTACCAACATGTCAAAGACCACCATGGAGGTAACTTGGGTAAACTTGACATCCGCATCTTATCCAAGCACCAAAAAGACCCAACACTCACACAAATACGGAAGTACGTCCTTTTAAATGAAACCTCCTCAATACTAAATAGGAAATATACACAAGTGTGAGGTTTCCAAAGCATTCATTGTATTTTTTTGTAATGAAGTCAATAGTAGATTTGCGCCTTCTTTTTAGGTTTCTTATTTGCGATACAATTACTATTATTGACTTCTTAGTACTAACTTAATATTAACGTTATGGAACATCCTACTTGTGACCTGCGCAACGTAATTGCGTTTAGGCTTCTCAGACTAGACATCTCTGAAGAAGTATCAGCGTGTGTGCGCGTGTCGATAGGGGCTGGTGAATTTGACGCATGGGTGTGTATGTGTAAACGTATGGATGATGGTGAAACTGCTGGGAATTGATTAGTGCTAGTGTGTGCGGGGTGGTGCGATGTGGTGTGAGGTGGTGGTGTGTGATATGGTGTGGGTGCTGGTAAGTGGTAAATGCTAGTGTGTGCAGGGTCATGCGATGTGGTGTGGTGGTGTGGTTTGGTGATGTATGGTCTGTTGTGTGTTGTATTGTTGTGTGATGGTGTAGTGTGGGGTGGGTATGGTGGTGTAGTATGTTGTGTTGTGGTGCTGTGTGGCATGATGTGGTATGGTGGTGTTGGAGTGGGGGATGCATAGGAGGGGTGTGGGTTGGAGATGAGTATGAGGGTAGGAGTGAGGGTACGCGAGTAGGGATGGGGTATGTGGGAGTGAGGTGTGAGTGTGGGACTGGGATATGTGGGAATGGGGTCGGGTGGGATGCGATGTATAGAGATGGTGGGTTGGGACGCGTAGGGTTGGCGTAGTGATGAAGGCGTGACGATGAAGGGAGCGGGTGGAAGGGAGTAGGTGGGTAGGAGTGAGAGATGATGTAGATGTGAGAGGAAGAGAGAGAATATGAGAGGAGTTAGATGTGGTGCAAATGAGCGAAGAGAGAAGATTAGTTCCTCTTCATGGCGCAGACGGGAGTTCGGATGGCCCCTGTGCAAGGACAATCCGAACAAAGACAGGATTTGTAAAGAATAACTGGTAGAGCGTAATGGCGTGAAACCGGGGCGTCGTGACTGAATCTGATGTCTCGGAGGTGTTCTGCGAACCGGTCAGCTGAGCGGCGTCCCGTGTGACCGATGTACAGAGAAGGACAGGGAGAGAGCAGAAGGTGTAGTAAATGACGTTACTAGAAGTGCAGGTGAAGGGGTGAGTGATATGATAAGGTCGATGATGGCTGTGAGGATGTTGGTGTTGGAGAGGTAGAGCCAAGCGCGGCAGTGTACGCGGGAGCAGAGAAACGAGCCGGGATGTGAGGTGGGGTTAAAGAAGAAACTGTGGGCCAGGAAGTCACGTAGGTTGTGGGCTCGTTTGATGGAGCGGAGGATAAGGTTAGGGAAGATGTGCGAAGAGGAGGAGACGGAGTGGAATCGCCGTAAGGCTCGGAGAATAGTGCGTTGGAGAGGTAGGGTGGATAGGTGGTAGGTGAGGTGAAACGGGAGACAGGTGTCGGCGGGGCGGGTGCGGGGAGAAAGAGCAGACGCATGGTCCACGGAACGTGCTCTTGCAAAGGCAGTGTGGATAGTAGTGAGGGGATATCCACGAAGGATGAAGAGCTGAGCAATGAATTGAGACTGAGTCTCAAAGTTATGGTTGCCACTGCAGAGCCTGCGCAGACAGGGGAGTTGAGAGTAGGGGATGGAGAGCTTGGTGTGTTTAGGGTGGGAAGAGAAGTTGAGGTATGACTGTGAGTCGGTGTGTTCGTAGTGGATGAAGGTGGTGAGAGTGGAGCGATGAATGCTGACCGAAATGTCGAAAAAGGCGATGGAAGTATTGGAAATAGTGGAGGAGATTTCGAGGGCAGGATGGAAAGATTGGACAAAAGAGATGAACGAGGTTAGTTGTTCGCGGCAGAGCGAGGTCGCACCGATATAACGACCGCAAAGTTCGGGAGTGGAACCAGTCAATCTTAAGAATATTTGGGGCTCAACGTATCCAACGAACAGGTTTGCATAGTTGTGGACCATTCTCGTTCCCATGGCCACTCCTGATCATGCTAGTAAAAATCACTCGCGAACGAGAAGTAGTTAGGGGAGAGGTCAAGTTCAGCCAGACGAAGAAGTGTGGATGCGTCACACACACACACAAACACACACACAAACACACAAAAACACACACAAACAACACACACCTATATATGAGTGTGTGTGTGTGGATAATTTCTCGTTGAGAATTTGTTTCTCACTTAAATGATCACTTAAATACTCGACGCCATTAATGTTTTCCACCCAAAATTTGAACCACCAAATCTATGTATCTATATCTATCTATCTATCTATCTATTTATCTATCTATCTATCTATCTATCTACCTATCTATCTATCTATCTATCTATCTATCTATCTATCTATCTATCTATCTATCTGTCTGTCTCTCTATATACATAAATGTGTGAGTGTACCAGTGCCTGTGTGTGCACGTGTAAATTAAATTGCCTAAATAGTAAATGTGCAGAAGGCTTTCAGGTAGAAATCATACGTAATCTGAAGGTACTACCTATTTGCGCTCATTTCAAATTAGATTTACTGGGTAAGAATATTTGTTCTTGTGTTCAAATCATACAGTTACAAAATTATAAGTAAGTAGTTTAGTCAACCATAATAAAGCTGGAATGCTCTATCGAATTCATTCAGTATGAGAGACATCAGACGCAAACAACACCGCACACACATCAAGACATACATGCACAAACATATATTTACATGCAGGCATATAATTATATAAATATATGCGTAAGCACCCGCTAATTGTTTTGACACATTCATATGTACCTAACCGCCTGAACACAACTTTGCAGAACCTAGAATTTCACAGAATGGACTTGATTAATTGGAATTTCGCACTGATAACTTATTTATAGAACTGTGAAAATTAGTACAACATTCCAGATGTTTCCTTAAACAATCTCGTTACATGTTAATATACAAACCTTTCTAGATATGAACACATAGTCTCATACATATGTAAAGACATATATACGTACATAGGTAAGTCTACATGAAAACAAACACACAAACACACACATACGTGCATATGTGTATGTATGTGTATACACTCAGACAAACACACACATATGTATATACATACTTACAAATACATACAAACAAATACACGCACGAACACACTCACATAGCTACATACATATCTATATATCCATCCATCCATCCGTCCATCCATCCAGCTATACATTTTGTCTTTTATTGTTTTACTTGTTTCAGTAATTTGACTGCGGCCATGCTGGAGCACATACTTAAAGTTTTTTAGTCGACGAAATCGACCTCAGGACTTTATACTTCTCAAGCGTAATCCTTATTCTATCGCTCTCCTTCGCCGAATCGCTAATTTACAATGACATAAATACACCAGCGTCGGTTGTCATGAGGTGTCGTGGGACGAACACGGATACACACACACATACATATATATGTAGATATGTATATATATATACATATATATATATATATATATATATATATATACAACGGGCTTCTTTTAGTTTACATAAACCTAATCTACTTACAAAGTTTGGTCGACCCAAGGGTCTATTAGAAGACACTTGCCCGCAATTGGACTGAACCCGGAACCATGTGGTTCGGAAGCATGCTTCTTACCACACAGTCACACCTGCGCCTCTCTACAATTCTGAAAGAAATGCTTTGTACTTGTTCATCCTCTGTTTGAGTGGAAACTAATATATTAGAAAACGAATATATCTAAATACATATATGTATATATACGTGTATATAAAATAGCCAATCACTAATCCTCAACCAATCCATCTTTACACACATATATGCGTATATAAAGTTATGATTATTCGCAAATGCATCAACATGCCGACACATGTGCACCGCGTCACATGTCGAAGGTTATGGTTTTCTACTCGAGGCGCAGGTGATAACTGAAAATAACTGTATTATGGAGAAAGGAAACAGGGCTATTGAACGTGCAAGATGTAAACGGAAATGTCAACGACATTACTCTTTTGTGGAAGGCATTATATTTCTCATCAGCAGTTCTTTTATTCTTTTACTTGTTTCAGTCATTTGACTGCGGCCATGCTGGAGCACCACCTTTAATCGAGCAACTCGACCCCGGGACTTATTCTTTTGTAAGCCTAGTACTTATTCTATCAGTCTCTTTTGCCCAACCGCTAAGTAACGGGACATAAACACACCAGCATCGGTTGTCAAGCAATGCTAGGGGGACAAACACAGACACACAAACACACACACGCATATATATATATATATATATATATATATATATATATATATATATATTATATATATATATATACATATATACGACGGGCTTCTTTCAGTTTCCGTCTACCAAATCCACTCACAAGGCTTTGGTCGGCCCGAGACTATAGTAGAAGACACTTACCCAAGATTCCACGCAGTGGGACTGAACCCGGAACCATGTGGTTGGTAAGCAAGTTCCTTACCACACAGCTACTCCTGTCCAGAAATGTAATAAATGTTGTAGATTCTATTACAATATGATGTCGTTGCAAAAACAATACACAGTGCTACTGGGGGAAAACTGGGATAAAGATAGAAACGCAATTGTTACGGAATTTATTCATTCCCACACCAATATAAAATATTAGTGGAAACTTATCCTCAAAATACCTGCAAGTGTAATAGTTTTGTTATGTTGTATGCGGAATTCAAAATGAAATGAATAACGGATAGTCGTTGAACTTAGCTGCTTTGCTGATCTGAATATTTCAACCATGTTTCGTGGTCTGTTACCACAACAGCTCCTTTATAGGATCCAGTTAGCTCAAGACATCATCAGGAGGAACCACGTCCGGTTTTGGCCCCTACTCCTCTACCGTTTTGACGTGGCGGGCCCCCCACCTTTCGGAGCAACTATTAAATGGTTCACGAAAATAAGATAAACCCAAATGCAAATTCATACAATTCGACATCGGAGAGTTCTACGCCTCGATCTGAAAAAGCTTGCTTCAGAAGGAACTTGAATTAAGTAAATCATATAGATAATTCCTACTGAGTAAAAAAGAATGGAGACGAAGTATTTGACGTGGCAATGGGGAACTATGACGGTGCAGAGATAGCTGAACTTGTAGGCCTTTATATCGTAGATGCCCTTAAAAAAATAAAGGAAGCTAACATAGGTTTATTTAGCGATGATGGCCTGGGAATGAAAACGGACATGATATGGATAGAATACTCTTTTACTTGTTTCAGTCATTTGACTGCGGCCATGCTGGAGCACCGCCTTTAGTCGAGCAAATCGACCCCGGGACTTATTCTTTGTAAGTCTAGTACTTATTCTATCAGTCTCTTTTTGCCGAACCGCTAAGTGACGCGGACATAAACACACCAGCATCGGTTGTCAAGCAATGCTTGGGGGACAAACACAGACACACAAACATACACACACACATATATATATATATATATATATATATATATTATATATATATATATATATATCCGACATGCTTCTTTCAGTTTCCGTCTACCAAATCCACTCAAAAGGCATTGGTCGGCCCGAGGCTATAGCAGAAGTTACTTGCCCAAGATTCCACGCAGTGGGACTGAACCACACAGCCACTTACCACACAGCCACTCCTGCGCCTATAGAATAGGGAAACTATTATGCAAAATGTTTAGCTAATTAGGCCTAAGAACCACAATTAGTAGAAACCATAAAGAAGTCAACTTCCTAGACATTAACATGAATCTGAACTGGAAAAGTGAAACCCTGCAACAAAGAAAATGAGGAAGCCTCGTACATAGGCGTAGGTTCCAACCAGCCACCAGCTGTAATTAAGCAAATAATTAACAATATTAGCAGGCGGGTCTTCAATTTATCCGTCGATAAACGTACTTTTGAAAATGCCGCCCATTTTATAATACCGCATTAGAAATGTCCAACTTGAAGAATAGCATACACTACATTGACCCAAATATAAATAGACCAAGAAGACACAGACAGAGGAAAATCTTATGGTTCAACCCACCATATAGCATGAATGTAGCTAGTAACCTAAATAGGAAATTCTTAAAACGAATTGACAAACACTTTCCACTTCCACACAAGTACCACAAGCTGTTCAACAGAAACACTGTTAAAGTTAACTATAGTTGTTTCCCCAATATAGGAGCAATAGTACTTAATCACAATAAGCACAAACACACCAGAAACACTCCAGAAAGATAATACAACTACATACCCCAAACCACTAACTTCTGAACAACAACTGTCACAAGAAAGAATTCGCATACATGGCCAAGATGTCGGACCCCAACGGAACAGCAACGATGTATATCGGAATGACAGGCAAAGGTATATACAAAAACTTGTGTCATTCAGAGACAACGAAAGACATACGACATTCCTTTCAAATATGATATGGACATTGAAAGAAGGTTGAATAAGCAACCACCAGATGGAATGGAAAATCATTGTTAAAGCCCCAAAAGAAACATGACGGTGTACCAGATGCGAACTCTGTATTACTGAAAAATTAAACGTTGTTCAAACAACAGATAACATCTTAAATATTAGGGATGAAAGGATTTCTCCCTGCGTACACAAGCAATATTTTGCACTCAAATATATCAAAGAAAACCCCTATAAACCAGGATAATGCTATCAGGTTAGCCCCTTTCCTAAACGTGAGCACACATAGCACACAAAATACACAGAATGAATGTGCCCCAATGAAATACAACCTCAACATACAAGTAGAAAACCAACCATACTCTGAACGAAAACAAATATTGAAAATATTTATATATATACATATATATATATGTATATATACACACACACACACACACACACATTATATATATCATATATATATACTATATATATATACATCAATGAGATACATGTATGTACGAATGTGTGCGTGTGTATATATACATACCATACATATATTTAATATACTGTATGTACCCAAGTGTGTGTGTAAATATATATATATATATACATACATATATATATATTATAGATATATATATATATATATATATATCTATATACAAATACACATACACATATATTACATAAATTTTATATATATACATAAATATATACACAGACACACACACATATATATATTATATATATACACATACATACATACATACGCACATAAATATTAGGTCTAATATATTTAAGAAATCATCGCCGGCTATTAAGCTGATTATAATGGTCATACAAAAATAAATGATATCGATAAATATTAATTTATTATAGACACGAACAATAATAAATATGAAATTAGTACACACATACATTCGCAAACACACACGCTCATACACATCTATCTATCTATCTATCTATCTATCTATCTATCTATCTATCTATCTATCTATCTATCTATCTATCTATCTACATATCTATCTATCTATCTATCTATCTATATATCTATCTATCTATATCTATATATATATATATATATAGTATATATATCTATATATATATATATAATATTATATATATCATATATATATAATATATATATATATATATATATATATATAGTATATATGATATATATTAACGTCATGCGTTTTGCGTTTGCTATATGAAATTAATTATATTCGCCTTCATCATACTATTAAAGGCATAAGTTGTCTTGTTTCCACTGATATGTGAATAATATCAAAAATTAATATTATTACTATATTCTTACGATAAATATTATTAGAAATATTAATCAATTGAAATGATCGTGAAAATAATGATGACAATGACAACTCTTTTTTAGCATCGATCTTTCTAAATACTAGCAAAATATTAATTGAGATGCAGCCATACTAACGACGATAAATAAGAACATGATAATCCAGTTATATGTAAGTATATACATATATATATCACGCGATCAAGTGACCGACCAGACCGTCAGATGTTGTTACACATCGCTGGTCACAATGCGTTCGCATTGTATTAGCCTTCGAATGACGCCACCCCGCTGGCTAAGCGAGCAGGCCAACAGAAGAAAGAGTGGGAGAAAGAGTGGTGAAAGAGTACAGCAGCGATCACCATCTCCTGCCGGAGCCTCGTGGAGCTTTTAGGTGTTTTCGCTTAATAAACACACGACGCCCGGTCTGGAAATCGAAACTGCGATCCTGCGACCGCGAGTCCGCTGCCCTAACCACTAGGCCATTGCGCCTCCACACACGCACAGACACACACACACACCCACACACACACACACACACTCATATATATATATATATATATGTATATATATATATATATATAAATATAATTATTTATATATATATATATACATATATACATATATATATATATATATATAATATATATTATATATATATATATATATACATATATACATATATATATATATATATATATATATATATATATATATATGTACATATGTATACATATATACATACTTTTGTGTGTTTACCATTCATAATAGGATTGGTGTTTTAGAATTCCTAATAATTACTAATGGTTAATTATTAATAATGTAATAATGTTGATAGCAGTTTTAGCTACGTCGCTGACGCAGGAGTAAGTAAAGATGAATACTATAAGAGCGATAGTGATGCTGATTGTGATGATGCTAAAGATATGATAGAAATGTGAATGAGAAGATAATATCGGATTATACGATTTAATCATATTATTAGGGCTGCAGAAATCAGACAGATAAAACGTACCAAGTGTCCATATAGTTAACGTTTGTTTATTCAAATGAGAAAGAGGTATTTTATTATTTGTTAATGTATTGCTATATTATACACATGTAAAGAAATAGAGGTCTCTCTATGTAATGCTGGATACTGTTCAAGGTATTTGCAAGGCTTTCCTCTTCATGTTTTTCTTGTGGTATACAATGTGTTTTAATATGTTGAATGAATATTGTTTATATGGGGTGTGTAATATTTGTAATAAACCTGCAGTATATATATGATATATATATATGTTTCTAAATATATGACAAGTTACAAAGTGCAGTCTTTGTACCGAGGAAATAGAAAACTTCTCTCTGTAAATAGAGACCTTCAAATTAGACATCTAAGAAAATAACATTGTACAAGAATAACATCTCCAAGAGCGACCAAAAATGTAAACCATTATATGACGCCGGATAGAAGATAGCTATCTTCTATCCGGCGTCATATAATGGTTTACATTTTTGGTCGCTCTTGGTTATTCTTTTGGTTATTCTTGTACAATGTTATTTTCTTAGATGTCTAATTTGAAGGTCTCTATTTACAAAGAGAAGTTTTCTATTTCCTCAGTACAAAGACGGCGCTTTGTAACTTGTCACTCTGTGGTGTGGTTTCAGCCAATAATGTCCCCTCCAGGGCAAAGTATACGCTTGAATCTTTTAAACACCAGTATCTTTATAATGTAGTCGTGTTCATCTTTCCTATGTGTCCTGAATGGTCAAAGTTGTGAGATGCCACAACTTGATATATAACAACGCGATAGATAGCATATGATTTCCCAGAGTTTCACGTTAACGGGATAATTTTTACCGATTTATACAGGCACTTCGAACTGTAGGCTTCACTAATATTCACTGTTCTATTAACATTAGTCATATTTCAGGAGGATATGTTTTGCGTTTCATTAGGTTGGTATGTTCGTAGAAAAGATAGTTTAACTGGACTTCTATGGAAGATATGAATGAACTTACACTCTAAACAGAAGTCTCTAGCAGAGAGTAGAATATTTTAACTTTGCTGTAGTAACATGCTTCTCTTCAAGTGGGGTGTAACAATTTACTTATGCATATGTACATGCATATATATATGTATATATATATATATATATATATATATATATATAATATATATATATATGATATATATATATATATATATATATATAATATATATTATATATATATATATATATATATATATATATATATATTATATATATATATATTATATATATAATATATATATATATATATATATATATATATATATATATATATATATATATATATATATATATACGAGGGACGTTCAATAAGTAATGCCTCTGACCCACTTCCAGGTGTTTGATCTAGTTGATATTTTGCATGGGCAATTACTTATATCTCTAAGGATTAGGTGGCAAATTACAGCTCTGAAGTATTTATGGTTTCTGATTTACAGGTGTTTGAACTGAGTCAAGTTTGAAATGGAGCCTGTTGAGTGTCGAGCAGTGATCCGGTTTTTACATTTGAAAGGACGCACACCATGGGAGACTTTTCATGAAATGAAAGTAACTTATGGTGATGATGCCCCATCATATGACCTTGTAAAACGCTGGCATCGTGAATTCAAACATTGTCGGAACTCTGTGGAAACAGCTCCCAGATCTGGTCGACCCCCTTCTGCCATTGATGAGGCATCTGTTCGTCAACTTGAGGCTGCCATTTTGGAAGATCGACGCATAACTATTCGCCAAATAGCCCATGAGGTCAAGATTAGTACCGGGTCAGTGGAAACTATCATTCATGACCATATTTATATGCAAAAGGTGTCTGCCAGATGGATTCCCAGGTTGCTCATACCTTTCCAGAAGCAAGAACGCGTCGAGTGCTCGAGGATGAATTTGGAGACGTACCAAGAAGATGAGTCAAACTTTTTCAAAAGACTGATTCCACAGGATGAAACCTGGGTCCATCACTATGATCCAGAGACCAAAGCCCAGTCAATGCAGTGGAAACACCGTGACTCACCTCCTCCAAAGAAGGCAAGGGTGCAGCCCTCTGCTGGCAAGGTCATGCTCACAGTCTTCTGGGACCAGGACGGAGTAGTGATGATAGATTTCCTGGCAAAGGGTACCACAATTACAGGAGCCTATTATGCTTCACTTTTGAGGAAATTAAGAGAAGCTATCAAAATCAAGAGGCGGGGCAAGATCAGCGAAGGCATCCTCCTGCAGGACAACGCTCCGGTCCACAACTCGCTTGTCGCCAGATCAGAAGCACAGGCGTGCGGCTATGAACTCCTCCCCCACCCCCTACTCTTCTGACCTTGCACCCTCTGATTTTCACCTATCCCAGCCATGAAGTTGTTTTTGAAAAGAAAAGCATTTCCCAGATGATGCAGCCTTGATTTCTAAAGTCACGTCGTGGATGGAGGACCAAGCTGGGGTCTTTTACAAAAACGGTCTCCAGAGCTGGATCAAACGATGGGAGAAATGCGTAACTCTGAGTGCTTCCTATGTAGAAAAAGACCAATAACTGTGCCAAGTTCCGTTGCTCTACTGATATGGGAAGTGGGTCAAGGGTATTACTTATTGAACGCCCCTCGTATGTAGGGCTGTCAGGGTGTATCATATTTCGCCCATGCTTAGCAGTAATAATAACCTGGAGTTAGAACTCAAAATAAATTAAAACAAACGCTCAGTCGAATACATTGTAATAAAAAGGAATTAAAATAAGGAAGTAAAAAAAATTATGTCATGAAAGTTTTTGTTGATTTTTTCACTTGTCTTTTAGCTATTACTCTGTTGTTGGGGCTGCAATATCCACTACATTCATTCATTCCAACCCAGAATATGGCAAACTATCAAAAACTCTGAAATTGCATGTCTTGTACTGTCCTGTCCATATGCAGATCTTAAATAATAATAATATTAATGGCTTCAGTTTCACGAGCATCGGGGATCTTATGGGGAACATCAATGCTGGACATCTCTCCAGCTAAAATATATAAAGTAAATAGCATTTGCAGTGTTCTATATATCTAGCTCTGTAAGACGCGCTCAACCAACAGTCTACGTTGAATTTTATATCGGTCATATATATAGTTTACATGCCATCAGAGGAAAGCAGAGAGTACTGAAATGAATTCACCATGTTTTATCAATTCAAATTTAATGTGAGGAAAGTGTTTTTGCTGCTAATTGACTCTGCAACGGTCTATTACCAACAATTGAAAACTGAAAATAGTTGCTGTCGCTTCCAACATTGATAATTTCGAACTCTATTAATATGACGTATTTTTAGACTCCATTAATAAATCGTATTATTCGATTTGAAGATTAGGAACTTCATTTCGTTAGGTTTAATCTATTCCAAGTTATTATTTCTCTCCATCTCCTATTTACTCTTTGCTACTTCATTTGCTGCTGTATACATACATACGTACATACACGCACAGATTATATATATATATATATATATATATATATATATATATATATATATATATATATATATATATGTATGTATGTATTCATATGCAAATATATGTGTGCGTATGTGTAGGTGTGTAACTAATACACATACACATATAAATGAACACAAACACATACATAGATATATTTGCGCAATTGTGTACGTGTATTTATATATATTTATTACTGATGTAACAGTTAGAGTTTATTAATATATGAGAAAAGTTAAGGAATTACAAAATGAGAAAGACAATATATAATTGTATGGATGTATATGTGTGTAAGTACGGATATATATGTGTTTGTGTATTATATGTCTATATATACGTTTTCCTTTCTCTCTCTCTTCCTCTCATTACATATATATATATATATATATATATATATATAAATATACATATATATATATATATAATATATATAATATATATATATATATTATATATATATATATATATATATATAGACATACATTTCTGTGGTGTGGAAGATTGTAAGCTTTCCGGGTGTGTATGTGCGCCTGTGTGTTTGTCTTAAATGAATACTAAAATAATCTAGGAATATAAATACCCAGATATATAAAAAAGACGCAAGACAGCTGCCGTAGTAAACAATCTGTGTAGTATGAGCCAAGATTTATTTTACTCATTCACTGATTTTATTCATTGGACATCAACAATGTTAAAACACTGCGTTGAACGTTTTCAGTGGACGCAATCTACTCCGGAACGTACTTTGATTTGAACGTCTGTTCTACCAGTGTCTCTATTTCGTCAGATAGCTACGTGATAAATATATATGACCATATATAATATGAAGATCGTGTTTACATACATACATACATGCATGTGGTGGCTACCCCCTCGTATCGAGTATGGCTACTGCACGGACCTTAATCAATGTTGTTATCGTGCAATGCCTATGCAAGAAGATATTTTTTTATAGTGAGGAAAGGCTGTGCACTGAGTCAATCCCACTCACTAAGCAACAGCAGCCAAAATCCGAAAAGAAGAACAAGTCAACATCATCGGTAACCCACTGAGCCGCAGGTTTTATGTCGGAGTTATCCCAGTTACCTGAGTTACCTTCTCCAAGAAGGATGCCCTAACAAAGGCTAGGAGTCCTTCACTCTCAATGGTTTAACCGCGCGATCGGGTATTCAGTCCGATTATTTCCATGTCCCCACGCATGATACAGCCTTAAGAAATTTATTGGATGGCCGTTGACTCTCAAAAGTTCCTCCGCCCTTTGACGGGGTTTCTTTTTCATTCCGCAGGGTGTCCAATAAACACCCTCCTAACCAAGTAAGCTTGGTAGGGTTGCCGGTTTAGTCACCGACGACCCGACCATGCAACAGGTTGTACTGGGTTACATGTTAACAGTAGCACTCGAAAGTGACCTGACATACATACATACATACACGTGTGCACAGGCGTCTATGCTTGTGTGTGTGTGTGTGTATGTGTGTGTGTGTGTGTGTGTGTTCATCCATTGAATCTTAGGAACGTTTTACAAACTTTGAAGGTAAAACCTTTAAGTTATTGCTGCAATTTGTAATTTAAGAATGAAGAAACGACGTTCATATTATACTTTAGTAAATTTGAGTTGGTATATAATCTATAGACCCAACAAAAACGGATATCCAGTAACATCTTCGATACTAGATTTGCAAACTGTGTATATGTGTGTGTGTGTGTGTGTAATTGTTTTTCTGTGTGGAGTGACGGTAGTGTTTGGATGCTTTTTAGAGCACACATATGAATGTGCATGTGTATGTCTGTGTGAGTGTATGTGTATGTGCATGTGGGGTTGGGTGTTGGATGTGCACGTGCGTGCGTGTGTGTGGATCCATGTAAATTAGAACAAAGAATATATAAGCAGGATGATTATTAACATTCAAAATAAAATTTGAAAAAAAAACTAAAGTATCTAAGTCAGATTGTATATCTAATCCCTCGGGACGTGTGATCTGCAACAAATACAGATTTATCGAGTCATTCTCGTCAATTTTACTATTCCCGTTCAAAGCGACGTTACTTTATTGTCTGCTGTTTTAAAATGTTGAGCAACTGGGCATAAAACATTATATTTTAGATATTTCCGCATCTTAATAAGTGACGGAGGTATAAAGGATTGCGGTGTAGCCCTGCTGTTTTCACATGTATTAACATTGATTCACCACCCGAAACTCCGGTCTCTACATATATCCTGATGATTCTACGTATTAAACTCTTTCAGCATTAGAGATTTAGAATATCAAATAAATTAAAACTCCATTTCTAATTACTTAAACATGGGCTCGAATTGAACGTGGTATGTGTGGAACGTGATATATGCTGAATTTCATTAGTGCCATTTAGACAAGAAAATGACGAACTATTCCCCAGATAATGAAAGTTTATGAAAAAGTGCTAGCAATCGCACTTCCATACATGTACTGAATAAGGAATTCAAAATACGTACATACATACATACAAACATACATGCATATATGTGTACATATAAATAGATACATTCATATCTATTACTATATATAAACATTTTCGGAAAACATCTTAAAAACAATACCTTCTCCGGACTTACATGTATTATCTGATAAAACCGGAAATATTAACTCTGTGCCGTTGGATATCTATAATGATCTAATGCTTAAGGAATTAAATACCAATTACAAATACGCAATGGACGATATTAACACCATCCATTAAAATCTTCTCTCAAACTTGAAGCTACAGAACAGAACTCAATCATACATACCGAAAACCCCTCACTGCATCTTAAGGGACCGCAATCTAAATTTCCAATCTAAAACTTCTATTCGGCTAATTTGCCCAATCTGATTTTGGCAAAGTTAACAAATGCATTATCGTTAGGATTATACTTTTCGTTAAAATAAGGTCAAACCCCCTTTGTGGTACTCTATCAGCGATGTAATTACTCCCTCGAAGATAAGCAGCGTATCCATTTTATTCAGTTTGATGTTTCGAACCATTACGCCTCCATATCTCCTATTCTTTTAAAGAAAGCCTTGATTTTTGCTCGCAGTTTTACGAATATCCCTAGACCAGATATTGATATAATCTTGGCAGCCAGAAAGACCATTATTAATTTAATGAGCATAACTGGTTTAGATCTGAATATACGGGCTACTTTGATATAATTATGGGGTCGGCCGATTCAGCACAGGTGACTGATTTTGTGTGCCTATATTGCCTGTGGCAAATTAAACGTAGCTTCCCAAATGAGTCTGGAGGTCTTTATAGGGACGATGCACTCCTTACTACCCATGGCCTATCTAAACCGGCGGTAAAAAAGTTTAAAAGAAACCGTTAGGAAACTTTTGTCAGATTTTTTCAACCTTAAAACAATTTTTGATTCTAATTCTAATGTAGTTCACTTTCTGAACGTAACATTGGACCTTAGTACTGGATTATACTACCCATTTTGAAGACCTAATCAATCGCTGCAATATATTGAACCATCCTAGATTAATTACCAATAGTATCGTTATTGCTCTTTCCATTAGCATCTCAATTTATCCTACCAATGAGATCTTTAATCAACATGCCTCATTTAACAATAATGCCTTGAAACTAAGTGGTTTTAATGATCAAATTTCTTACATATCTAACACAAAAGTTAAAAGAACATTAGCAAATATATCTCCTAACTTTATCCCCTAAAACTATCAGCGCAAACCCTGTATTAACAAACATAGATATAAATGAGCCATATGGTAATCATATCATACCTCATGGAAAACAATCTAATAATAAATATAATAGTCAGGCTTGCACCCCCTTTTATTCTCATAGCGTTAAGAACTTGCTTAAGGTGTTTTTCAAGATGTTGAAGGCTAATTTTCCAATGCACCACAAGTATTACTCAATTTGTAATATATCTTCGATAAAATTCTCCTACTCTGCGATGACTAATCTAGGATCTAATATAGCTTCTATAAATTGAAGTAATATAAAATGTCCATCCAATAAGAACTCTAACGCTAGTAACTACCCTAATGTAGGACCTGGTAATAATAACAAATCTAGAATAATAAATCTAAGTAAATCTAAAATCAATAATGTTAATCGTAGTCGTTTGATAGGGTTGACCATCAGTACGTGGTGTCGGTCCTCGAGGCATTCGGCTTGAGTTCGGAATTCCGTACCTGGATCATCGCCATGTTTGGCAACACCGACTCGATCATTCGAGTGAAAGGTTTCCTCTCGAAGCAGTTCTACATCAAACGCTCGGTTCACCAAGGGGGTTCCCCTTCTCCCCACTTTTGTATGTATTGTCTCTTGAGCCATTACTTCGAAAGGCACTGAGGGGCAAGGCGATACCTCTTAACAGCGTCGTGAGATGTTGGACTGAGGGTCCGATTAAACTGCTAGGGGTCTGGTTTGGAAAAGATCTCCAGATAGAGAAGAATTGGAGCAAGGTATGAAGCAGCGTGACCCACCTAATCCAGACCTGGTCTGGGTGGTGGCTATCCCTGAAAGAGAGGGCAGAGGTTGCCAATGTGTTTATCGCATCGGTGATTACTTACCGCCTCACCGTCGTGCCTTTTCCTGATTCGTGGCTGACCCCGTTGGAACGACTGCTCTTTTGCTTTTTGTGGAAAGGCAATGGACCATTTTTCAAGCGCTCTCTCTGCTGCCAACAACCGTTAAAGGATGGGCTATGGATGCCGTAGTTGATGATGCACAGACATGCGCTGAAGCTGAGGCAGAGGCATCTGTTCCTCTACCTGGGTGGTGAATGGGTATGGTCCCGCTCGCTACATTGACGTTTCCCAAGTTCACACGCTTTTGTGGTCTGTAATCCTGGGTTTATCGTAGATCTACGTTAGATACTCGGTACACGGAGTACCGAAAGGCTCTTGTGCTTTTCTATCGCTCGAGATATGCCAGTGGTACTGGTCCAACTGCGTCATTCCATAGAAAGTTAATTGAGTCGAAATGTAATGATACCTTAGGAAGACCCTAGGCAATGATCATTTCAAAAGCCCGTTCCAAAGAATATTCGGGCCCGGGTCTCAGCACAATTTCCAGAAATCCCTGGCCTGGCAATGTTATTGAGGCACCTTACCTGTCCGGGATAAGCTCGCAAGGCATGGTTGCTCCGCTTCACCGACTTGCCTAAGATGCGTGCAGGATACGGAAACCGTCCTGCATGCGATAGTGCGATGTTCGAGGATGTGTGCGCGTGTACTGAATTATGTGATGTATTGAAACTTTCAACCTTAATGATGAATGATGGATGGATAGAAAAATTTATGATCAGTCTCTATCCGTTTACCAGGAACAGGCAGTCTACTATAAATTAATAATGATATAGTGACAATTGCAGATAGTCATGGATTTGAAAGAGTCATAAAGAATGATGTATTGCTAATATCCCTTAGAGAAAGCTTATCTAAGGAAGGACTGATATTGTTAGTACAAGAGCAAGATTTGAATATAGTAAATATGAAGATTCAACCACCTCCACTCATTTTGACGGAAAATCATTGTTAAATTGGGGACACTTATTGAAGACGGTCTTCAAGATATTGCTGACAGCGATGCTAATCGTGTAGGTAACATAAATATTACAAGACTTTATATTTAACACAATTCCTACCAATAAATTATAAAAAAGACAGTCCGCCATAAACATAAACAATTTTATATATATATATATATATATATATATATATATATATATATATATATATATATATATATATATATATATTATATATATATATATATATATATACCAGAGGGAGGCGAAAATCGGCCCCGAAGGGGGTTATTGAGTACAGTTGGTGTTTCTCCGCATCACCGGTGTTAATTAATAGCGTGTATTCCAAGGCAAACGCATGCTTAGACAAAATTAGTCGCCACCGATAAATAGGTAAAACAATGAATAAAGAATCAATACAATCGGCAGTGTTCCCAAAATTGCGCCGGTTCAATGAAACTGTATAACCTCAGAATCCGTAACAAATTAAAGAACCATCTACGTTTTATACTGTATGTAAAGACAATGCGAAAGCAAATTTACTATGTCATTGTTGCGGAGATAATACCTCTTACGGGCGTGCTGTGTTTGTTTGACTGTGGACGAATAACATCATTAACATGTATTTTTGTGATATATTTACACTAAGTATGATACGTAGATAGCTATTGTAACTTGATACTGCCTCTGTTGCCTAAAACATGTGTCCATTTCAACGGACGACTATTTGCAACATTGTTTCATATATCGCTGTCTACAAATTACATCTATGTATGCGCTGCCCGGTCCAGTATTTTAATATACAACCTTGAACATGAGCCACATACCGTAGCCAATTAGCCACACGCATTCAGTCGCACACATACCTTCTCTTTAAAATTTATATGATGTGTCCCAAAACGATATGATGGTTATAGCTATAGCAGATCGATTATCAGGATACTCCACCAGGGTAGACCTGGGGCTAAATAATGAAATGCAAGAACGTCATTACCAACAATAATCATATAACATATTTATTTTGTAATACACAGAAAAAGCAACAGGTAACGCTACATCAATATTGTACATCGATCGTCAGAATTTTCTATGCACAACAACGGGGAAAATAACACCGAACAATATAACCGACAGCAACAATAACGGCATGAATGACGCTTACATAATCTTTATTCTGTAAAGCTGCATCGATCTCGTGCTGTCTTTTCAAATGTATTTACATTCGAAAAGCAAATTTTCATGAACGTAATCGGAATGCATAACACATTAGTTTTATGCAGCTGTCATTATATTATGTCAATCTTAAATACAAAAACGCGCAGCGACCGCAGCGACGGCAGAAAGAACAGCACTGATGATAAAAATAACAAATTGACTTGTAATATTATATTGAAATATAATCGCAAGGCACAAGTTATGAGGAACATAACTTACTTCCATAATAGAAGCGTCTATGTAAAAACATGGGTATGGAAGATTACATAAGAGATGAATCATTCAGGAGTCAGAATAGTGAGGTGTGGCAAATTGTTCAGAGCATAGCAGGGGTTGATTTCCAGAAAGTTTTTGAAAGTGACTACGTCCACACATTCTGAAAAGTTTAGCCATAATTTGGTCAGATGACCAACGTTAGTCAAACGCAGCGTTTTCAGAAACGAATTTTACAGATTCCCAGCCATATCATTGTACTAAATATAACCAAACCGGACTCCATTAGAATAGGGACATTTCAAGAATACGATGCTATTTTCCTCCATGGTGCTTAGATCATAACCAAAGTCTTCACATATGTGGCATTCATATATTGGTTAAATACGAATGGCCTAGGACTGAAGTCCCCAAATGGCAAGGGGTTTCATTTAAAAATTAGCTTTCGGTTCAAAATAAATATAGGTAACACGCGTTTCGTTTAACTTACATTTTCGTTAAATCAGTGTTTTGGTTCACGTTGAGATGAAAAGTGATCTTATTTCCCGTCTGTCCTGGAGATTTTCAGAAATATTAGTTCCGAGTTTAATTTCTATAGCAAAACATTTACCTGTGTTATGTGCTAGTCTCGGATGTATTAATTTGTTGAAAGTTTCTAGAAAAAATAACAAAAGAAAAGAAAAACCATTTTAACAGACACGGTAATTGTGTAAAGAGAATTTTATATTTTGTGTCGTCTCATTGTTTCCAAAATAAACGTATTCAACAAAGAAAGTTATTGATAAAATTGGAAAATTTATATAAATTTGAAAATTGAATTCAGAATTACCTTGAGGTGCATATTATTTGGCGAACACTGACACATTGTTGCCCCGAAGAATATAATTAGTACCCAAATGAATATAGTAGCTCAGCGATAACCCATTTGTTGCAGTATATTCGTGAAATATTTACGGTACTTAAAATTTTTAACAAAGCTGGGTAACTGCAACGTAACAATCAAACGAATTGCCCACGAACTATACACGAACCAACGAATGATATTTCCACAAAATACCAAAGCCAAACCTTACGACTTCCAGCGATAAACGCTTACTCTCTCTTTCTTTATTTTGGCGCTGCGGCCATTCACGCAGTGGGGACAGTACAAGGACAGAGAGAACACCACAGTGGGGGCTAAAAACTTAAAGTGAATGAAAATTATAAAGATCTTATATAATAATGAAAATGAAATGGCTGGCTGCATAAGCCCCACTCTCATGCGGTACCATTTGAACGTTTAAACGTACAGTTTATAATCGTCTTTTTTCTTTTGTTTTTTCCCATTATTATCGTTATTTTTCCTTTTTTTTTTAAATGAAACAATTTTACTTGCTTTTTTAATATCTAATGAATGGCTATAGTTCCTTTAAGTCTACCATCAAACTCCTCCACAACTCCTGGTGGATAAATGCCTCTTCCACACACTTCTTGTAGCCTGTGAAATCTCTCCTTATCGACTACAATAGCCTTCACATTTTCCGAATAAATATCTGTGGGTAACCTCACCCTTATAATGGATTATAATTTAATTATTTTTCTCTCAGTTTCTGTGTTCTTAGCTTCTGCTACAACATTCCAGCTGTGCTTCTTCGCCTTTCTTGCTTGTTTTCCTTTCCCTTGCTCTGCCCTTGATACCTTCTCTCTGTCCTTAGCCTCCTCCATTTTCGATAGTGTCTCTTTATCACCCTCGTGCTGTGGTTCACCTAAATCTTTCGCCTCCACTGGTACAGCCAGTGTTTTTGCTGCTGTCTCCTCCTTCTCAAACTCTTTCTCTAATGCCTTAACCAATTATTCTTTACTTTTTATGCTTCTCTGGCGGAGAGATTACTCTATCACTTCTTTGTCGCTTTTTTGACCACTGTGAACTCCTGCTCTGCTCCTGCCGTCTCCTTCACGTCGTCGTACAGCACTTGGTCGAAACTCTCCTACTCCTCAAGCTGTTCCATCTGTTTCTCTCCTGGGGCACCTCGCCTTAATATGACCTTTCTCTCCCTATAGGTAGCATATGGGAGGGCTACCCTCCACCACCACTCTCAGCCTTACCTCATCGGGCAGAAATATTTCCTTTGCAATCCTGTTTACATCTTTCAAACTTGCTTGTATGACCATCTCTATGCCTTACCCCGTCAATTCTTGGTTCTCATCACTATAAGTATCTTGGCTTCTTCTTCCAAGTTAAACATTATGGCTGCCATCAGCCATGTTTCCTTTATTTCTGGGGGTACTTTACCAACTCTCGCCCTCGGAACACGCTTAACACAGTACATCGGCAAAAGTTAGCTTCTTGATCTCCTTAAACATTCCTCAATACCTTCAATAATTTCTATTTCAACTTTTGATAACTTTAGTGCTTTATATGTTACGGTTCTTTTCGTTACACTGTTTGTGAGTTCCTCCGGTGGCGTTAATTTTAACGTGTTCCCCTCCTTTGTTAACAGGTTATTTTCATATTCCTTCAGATTCCTCAGCTCAAGCTTCACCTCACGAACCTCCAATGCTTCAATGTCCTTTCCTCTGCCAGTTGCCGCCGCACAACGGTGGCTTCCCACTGGCACTTGTTCCATCTTTCCCACAAATGGGATGAAAACAAACACAATTCAACAACAACAGTAACAGCAATTTCAACAGCAATTTCAGTAACTATAATCATAGGTGCACCCACGAGGGGAGACCATCCACAAATAATCAACAATGTAACTCACGTCCATCAGAGATCAGAACAGAAAACACCGACAAACGACAAAAGTTAACGTCTACTCTCTGCCATCTCACCTAGACCGCTACTATTTATATCGTTCAGCCAAGTCTGTTCTCGCAGGGGGTGTCGCAACTCTCGTCACAACAGATATGTACATCAAAGAGACTCTAATACAAAGCAGAATTATTCAAAGGTCCATCGCGTCTCTATAAAGAATGGGGGTGGGGAAGTAAATACCACTGACAAACCATTGACGAGACTGCAGGAAATGTATAAATTTCTTGAATGTAATTGCAGTCGTAGAAATACAAAACATCCTGGTAACGATCACTATTCTGGTAATGATCACAATCTTTTAAGCAAAGAATTCCTGGCTGTTTTGTAAATATCTCCGACAAACGAAGCATAAATACAAGCATCTAGGAATTCTTCCTCGCATCACCCTTAAAGTTTCTATAGAGGATCTTGTCAAGCTGTTTAAAATTTTCGTAGACTTGTTTTTATAATGAGTGTGTACTGTGCAAGAAAAACAGATTGAAATCGTGCTTCATTGTAAAGTAAATTAGATTTATGAATGATTAAATAGCATTTAACTCAGCTATCCATCATCCCAACAGTAGTAAACAAGCTATTTGAGCTATTCTCCATTATCGCCTAAGTACAATAGAATTTCTGTAGGTTTTTTAGGCACCCAATAATCCTGCAATCATTCTACTTGAAATCCTCTCATTGATTCTAGATGTTAAAGACATTGCTTTCTGTTAGTTCTCCATTTGTTTCAGCATCTAGCTTGACGAAACTTCATTACCATTATTCTATATTCAACAAACAATAAAGCACAGTTTGTCCTACTTAAACACCCTAGAAAAATATAACGACATTTTCCAGATTTTGTATGAGAAACTGAACAATTTCATTCCGGATTTCATCGAGAACGTTTGCACCTATCAACGTTTTATAGGATACTTTTCTGTTCCCAACATAATATCTACAAACAAAACGGAAATATTTTTACATTCATGTTTGCCATAATTCTACAAAATCACAGGACAAAAAAACAATATGAAAGATTAAAATACCATTTCAGATATATAAATATATTTTTTGTAAGTTCTACAAAGAGTTATTGAATACAAGATAACTATATGAAGAAATAATATGACAGAGAAAATCAAATAACACTTCATATCATTACTGTTGAATTAGTAACGGAGCAAAACTTTTCGAAGTAGTGTAAATTGCTAAATCGAAATTTTAAACAGCCCCCCCCCCAAAAAAAAAAAAAACACACACTAATATGAAAAGAAGAAATCGTAATAACCTGTTACAGTATCAGTTATAAGATAAAATAGAGAATTAGAAATACTTAGAAATTAAGGAACGAGAATGTGTCCAAAGGAAAGGAATGGTTATCAAAGAACAAAGTTGCCATTTACTTGAAGCTAAATGTCAAATTTGCGTAATAAGAATCAGTATGTTAGATGTTTCTGAAATAAGCTGCAGGTATAATGTAATCAACTAGAAATTTCGAATTAACAATACTGGAAAGAAATCTGATAAAATATTGAACGAATTTAAAATATACTATGCAAAAGAAGGCAAAAACGTTTTGGCACAAATACTGGTGGCAGTATTTTTTCTTTAAATTGGAAAACTTTTATAAGATATCGAAAGAAGTTCTAGAGAAGTATATAATAAATATTGATTTCAAATGTTGACACAAAGACAGTGAATTCGGGGGAGGGGTCTAATAGATTACATCGACCCCGTAGGGGATGAAAGGCAAAGTCGACCTCTGCGGAATATGTATTCAGAACGTAAAGACGGGTGAAATACCGCTAATTTTATGGACCGTCGTATTAACGATCCTGGCAGCTTGCCGCCTTAAAGTATGTAATCTTTATATATAAAAGTCAAGTTGTGTGTCTGTCTCCTACGATTTAGATTCCTAACTACTCCCACATTTTGCGGTGCAGTTTTAACCAAAACCGGGTATCTTATAGTTGTGATTCATATCGAGCCCTTCTGGGTATTAGCGCACGTCTACGATGAATAAACGATTTTAAAAACAATTACCATAGTTTTTTCCATTTTAATGCATTTTTTCGCTATTATATAAGGGAAGTAACTCTCTAACAATGTCTACGATGAGTCAACGATTTAAAAAAAAAATTACCATCATTTTTGTTCTATTTTTAATGCATTTTTTTGCTATTTTTGGCTATAACTCTCTAAAAATGCTTTATAGTTATTTCCCTTACAAACCCGAGCAACGCCGGGCGATACTGCTAGTATATATTAAAAAGGAAACGAATACAAATCCCGACGAAATAGGGATAAAATAAACACGAAAGATTTTTTCTTATGAAGAAAAACAGAGCCTGAGATTTCAGAGTTATACGATGAGGCCGAAGACAGTACAACGTCAAGGCGCAGGCGTGGCTGTGTGGTAAGAAGATTGCTTTTCAAACACACGGCCCCGGGTTCAGTCACACAGTGTGGAAAATTGGGCTAGTGTCTTCTACAATAGCTTTTGGCCAACCTAAGCCTTGTGAGTGGATTTGTTAGATGAAAACTAAAAGCTCGTCGTGTATGTAAATATATATGTGTATGTGTATATGTGTGTGTGTATGTGCGTGTGTGTCTTTGCGTCTGTGTTTACGTCCCCAAAACCAAGCGGTTCGGTAGAGAAACCGATAGAAAAAAGTATATCTTTGTCATACCCAACGCTATACGGCCTGAATTCTAGAATATCAAATTTTGAATGGCAGTCATTGCGTGGCCGTTGTTTTCCATGAAACCAAATGGCTTATGTTCTCTATTGCCTTTATCTGATCATACAAAAAAGAAGAGTGTAATATAAACCATAGCATAAACTATAATATTAGTTTTTGTTATATAAAGACTATAGTAACACGTTTAGTACGTTACAGTTCTTCAAAATGTAGTTGTATATACAAACAACGAATGTTGGAGACGTTACACATGTTTGCCAACGTTATTAATAATTTACAAAAGTTTGCTAATATATACATGTCTCAGTTAAACAATTGAAAGCTGCTTGTTTTTGTAGATATTAAATGCTTTAGCCACGCCACAGAACGTAGCCACGTTGTCCATAAGTACGAGCTGCGTTTGGTTTCCGAATCTTTAATGACTGTAGTGCGAGACGACGAGATATCTTACACATACATAAAGAAGAAAAAGAAGTAAAGATAATAAATTTTGCAATACCAGGCGATTCGAGGGTGAAAAGTAAGGAAACAGAAAAAGAGTGAGAAATACCAGCCACTGCAGGACGGGATAGGAAAGTAATGGGGCATAAGGAAATTAATGGTGATACCGGTGCTTACTGGAATATTAGGAGCAGTTTGGAAGGGCTTTGAAAAACATACTAAGAATATTGGATCTGCTGTAGGCTCGAGGTGATGTAGAAGAGAGTTTTATTGGGTGCAGCTAGCATTCTAAAGAGAGTATTGTCTCTTTGAGTCGAGAAGAAGGCACTACTTGAAACCTTTGGTGATTTGTTATTGCCTGGTAATTAAGAACTATCCGAGAGTTTTTTAAAACACACCACATAATAATAATAACAATAATTATACTACTACTACTAGTACTACTACTACTACTACTATTACTACTACTACTACTACTACTACTTACTACTACTACTACTACTAATAATAATAATAATAATAATAATAATAATAATAATAATATTAATAATAATAATAATAATAATAATAATAAGGATTATAATAATGATGATGATGATGACGATGATGATGATGATAATAATAATAATAATAATAATAATAATAATAATAATAATAATAATAATAATAACAGTAGTACAGTAAGAGATAAGTAATTAGAGCATTAGGAGGAGTTTGGAAGGGCTTTGAAAAATATATCAAGAATATTGAAGCTGCTGTCAGCCAGCTGTGAAAGCAGTAATTAATTTAATCTAGAAAGCTCTGAAAATGCAACACGAAACAAAGGTCTCAACTTTGCGACGACCATCAAGCACAGTCCCTATTTGGACATAATAGCCCCTAATGAAGAGATAGCTGTAAAGATACTAAAAGCCCTGGAAGATGAAGTAAGGGGGGAAGCGAGACAGAAATTAGAAAAAGCGTAGAAACGTTCGCTTTCAAAAGACTACAGAGTGACAATTCCTTCATAATACTTTCAGCGGACAAGGAAAATGCTACATTAGTGATGAACATGTCTGTTTACTCAGAGAAATTGGCCAATCTTATAAGTGATTCTACAGCAAAGTAAAGAGAAAACCAAACTCTGAAAACAGAGAGGAAGTTGTCTCATCTTGATCAAGAACGAGAATCACTTTACACCAATAAAGTACAGACAACTGACTCAACACTACAGTAAACCTCCAGCATGTACAGTATCCCTAAGATTCACAAAGATGGTATTCCATTAAGACCTATAGTGAGCTGTAGAGGTTCAGCATGCCATCCGCTGATCCGCGTTACTTACAGAGTGAATGTAGCATGCTGGCACTGAAAGCTTCCACAGTGTTGGCCCACTCCCCAAATACAGCAGAAGCGACCTGGCACAAAATTCATACTAAGCGTTTCCATTCGTTTCAATTTACTTTGCTCACTGAACAATTTACTTTGCTCAAGCGGTCCATCCTCCAAGGACGGGAGCGAGAGCATCTGCTATGAGGGTAACTGCCAAGTAATGATGGGAAACCCTGTCTAAAGTTTTCCATTTATCCAAATCGGTCATGTCCTCATCTCTGCCTATTACACAGCATTTCTATGATGTATCGTGTGAGATAAAGGGTGACATGGGAAAATCTATTTGGGATGGCGCATGTCTGTGCACCGATCGACGACAAACACCAATCTCTTAGCTAATATATTAATCAAAATTTCCAAGTCTGCATTTAGCAGAGTTATATACCCTTATTTAACGAAAGAGTCATCTGCTCCGGGTGTTTTATGAGAAATAGTGTCACACACCATTTTAAAGGCCTGAGAATTTTCCATTGCCAAGAAGACTCTAACGAAGTATCTAAAGAGCAAGACTTCTAGCTCGCAGATATGCCCCGCCTGCAGTCAACACTCCGCTCTCTTATTCCATCAATTGTTACCAGCTTTTCACAAAACTCGCCAATTCCAGTCGACTTTGAGGCAAATTGTTGAGGTAGGCCGTATATTGCAACCCTCTTTCTGGTCAACAGTTTGCTTCAATCACCTGAATAAAATTCCACTCAAAACCGCATATATCTTACTTGAATAAGGTGTACATTTGTCGATCCATCAAAGACCGAATTGTGGATTTTTTTCACACTGTGTCTCTTTGCATCCCTCTCTCAGCACATGAAACAACACTCATTTCTTCGCGTTGTACTGCGCAAGCTCTAGCTCTGAGAATGTACTTGGTGTCGCCGAATTGGCCAAGGGTTAACATTAATGCACGACTAAGACTGAAGACCTGAAGCACATTATTACCAACAGTGACACGATGTCTCCCAGATATTATCTTCTCACGAATCATGTTACGGTTGCCAGAAGGGCCTGGAACAATATAACATAAAAGAGAAAACCTACAAATGAAGTTGACCATATTGTGAGCGATGGGTGAAAAGAATACTGATGGAACTTGAAAATTAAAACAACCACCACGTGAAAACACGACCGGTCAGATATTTTAGCGTGGGATCATAAAGTTAATATATGTTATGCTTTGGAAATCAGCAGCACTCTGAACACGATTGTGGGTAGAAATCTATAAGAGAAAGAGAACATTTATGGACCATTGATAGGGAGTTTCCAAATCCAGTACCCAAGATAAACTTTCAGGTTAATACCCATTATTATTGAAGCAATAAGATATATACCAGCCCGTCTGGAGCAGAATGTGGCTGAACTTGGAATCTTGCAGAAAGAGAGAAACTCCTTAATTAATACGCTACAAATGACCACGATATCTAGGACTATAAAAATCTGCAACACTTTCTTAAGATTTAAAGGATGACAATTAAATCAAGATACTTCTCTTAATAAACTTGCTACCAATCGGTGGCCAGCTAAAATTTAATCTAAATAAAAAATAGAAAGCAAATTCATACACACATTCAAACAGAGGCTCTCATACATACATACAAGCATACATACAAACATACGTATATACGCACATACATACATGCGTACATATATTTGATTATGCTCTTTTACTCTTTACTCTTTTACTTGTTTCAGTCATTTGACTGCGGCCATGCTGGAGCACTGCCTTTAATCGAGCAACTCGACCCCGGGACTTATTCTTTTGTAAGCCCAGTACATATTCTATCGGTCTCTTTTGCCGAACCGCTAAGTAACGGGGACATAAACACACCAGCATCGGTTGTTAAGCAATGCTAGGGGGCCAAACACAGACACACAAAAACACACACGCATATATATATATATATATATACGACGGGCTTCTTTCAGTTTCCGTCTACCAAATCCACTCACAAGGCTTTGGTCGGCCCGAGGCTATAGCAGAAGACACTTGCCCAAGGTTCCATGTGGTTGGTAGACAAGCTACTTACCACACGTATTGAACTATTTAAAAGTTTAACCTCAGAATTGTCACTACTCATATGTAATAAAAAAATATCATTGTATACAAAATATCCTTATACACCAATGAATATTGATACGTGAAATGGAAGCGAAAGAGAAATAACATCGAAACAAATATACAAGCTATCAAAGGAACATCCTGAAAGCTGGTCAGTTATCAACGAGAATACCAGAAATTCATAATTTCATAAATACATGTTTAGAAGAGAGAGAAGTTAAATTACCTGTGTTTTCTAATATACTTATGTATCGTATTACAAACTCCACCTTTCTACAGTGTCATAGCTATAATCACGTTAAACATACCCAGCATAGTCTCAATTGACCCTTACCTACAATTGTTAATCCGTGATATAATCCAGTCTAGACATCAACTGCCGGATGAAATAAGTCAATCCAAATCTGTCTTACATTCATTCATTCATTTATTCATTCATTCTGTCTTTCTTTCTCGATCTTTCCCTCTTTCTCCCTTTCTCTCTTTCTTTCTCGTTATATATTCTTCTCTCTGATACGTATGATTGTTTAAAATCTGTATTTGAGAAGAGAAGATTCAATATTTTTGTCTCTGTATTTAGGATGGAATATGCGTATTTCCGTACAGTAATGTATATGTGTGTATATATACAAATATGTATATATATATATATACATATATATATATATATATATATATATATTATATATATATATATAATATATATATATATATATATATATATATATATAAATACACGTATATACACACACACACAAACATATATATATATATATATATATATATATAAATACACGTATATACACACACACACACAAACATATATATATATATATATATATATATGTATGTGTGTGTGTGTGTGTGTGTGTGTGTGTGTGTATGTATGCATTATTCCCTTTGCCAGGCAATGAAATTTTTCCTTACATATTGGAAGAAAAAAGCAAAATATACTGTATAGAAATTTGATATCCTAAATTCAATTTATTCTTCAAATGGGATACAATTTATTCTTTAATTAGGAAATCAATTCTGAATTCATAATACAATATAATAATAATAATAATAATAATAATAATAATAATAAACGAAAATACAAAATTTACCACTTTTATAAAAGCAGATAAATTCTACCACATATGTTAAAGGAAATTGTGTAAGAGCTTCTTGGTAAACAACATTCTTTGATTTCTGGTTTGGAGCATAGACAAATATGTCTTGAAAACTACCTACCTTGGGGCAACCAATATAAAGTTGACCATGAGAAAAGCAAGCCAGTAGATTTCAAAGATTGCCCTTGAGCTTTATTAATAAACATTTCAAAAAGCAAAGTCGCACTGGGAGTTGTGTTCGCTTGAACCCAAATGGCATGTTTGCTGGTTTGTTTGGAATTCTTGGAATGAAAACCTCTTCCCCAGAGGCACATCCAATGATGATGGTAGCTTCTGTCACATTAGGTGATAATGCCTTCACAATCAACTTGTCCCATTGCATAATTTAGGAGGATCTAAATTTCTTAGAAATATTATTGGGACTTCCACCTTCAGAAAACGTTTGTGCAAGAATTCCAGGTGGCTCAAGAGAATTAAGGAACTCTGTTGGATAATGGATAGCTTGGTTTTCATGAAGGACTGAATCAACTGATTTGTACTTCTTAATGACTGATGGAATCTTATTCATTAATTCAGGGTTAATCCTTGCCACTGTCTCAATTTTGGGAGTAAGAAATGCCCTTTCATACAGCCATTTATGTGAATTATAATTATTACTGACGTCTGGAAATACCCTGTTCTTCAATTCAGCTGAGGAATTCACCATGATAGCAATATGAGCCAAACTGATATCAACATTCCCATCAAATAGTACATTCCTATTTCCTAATTGGAGGATCCAGGTTTCGCACATTGGTCCTCATGTAATGGAGCTCACGCGTTAGTATTGAAGGAGAATTTCAGCACTTTATTCCACAGGTGTGAAGACTTAATGCATGCTTTTATTTCATCAGATTTCGTTCGACTCACAATGACTGGTAATGTCTGACTGACGACTCCCGATAAAACTAATGTAACTCCTCCCATAGAATTATTGTTGCCACTGATGTCCTGAAAGGTCCTGCCAAGAACTTTCATTGCATCTCTATATGACATGGTGCATTCATCCCATATGATAAGGTGGAATTGGCACAACACTTCTGCTGAATCTGAATCTTTGCTTATGTTACAAATTTGACTGTCATTTGTGACCTGGTTTAGTGGTATAAAATCAGAATGAGCTGTTCGTCTTCCTGGGAGACTGGTGGCAGCAAAGGCAGACAATGGTACGGCAACTGCAACATTATTGTTGCCTCACATGTAGAGAAGCAATGTTACACATGTTTCACCTCTGTCACCAAATGTTACAAATATTTTACCTGTGCCATCAAGAAAGAAAATTACTCTGCTTTTTTCTGACGATTGTTGAACGCCGCACGCATACACACATAAATACATTTACATACAGTATTAAATAGCAGATCAAATGGACGTGTGTGTGTGTGAGAGAGAGAGAGAGAATGGGTGTGTTTTCAGATATACGTACATAACTAGATAAATAGGCATACATCTTTCTTGTATGTATGTGTAGGTGTGTGAGTGAGAGAGTGAGTGTGCTACTTAGAAATCACTCTCTCACACACACTTACATACAAAAAAGGTGTATGCATATGTATTTATATACGTATACAGAACAACACACCCTTTCACTCATACACACACACACACATAAATGTATACAAATGTACGTAATAAAACACACGTGTGCGTGTGTGACTGACTACAAATACACGGCGTGAAAAACAAAATAAATTAATATTTTTACGGAAATTAACGAAGTGGGCTAGTTCAAGCAAAATAATGCCCATATTTTGGGGGGCGCCCCATGTTGAATTGTAAAATTTTAACGTGATATTTGTGTAATAAAGAAATGAAACCTGGATTGTGAGAGAAAGAGAGAGTGAGAGAGAGAGGGGGAGAGAGAGGCGAAGAAAGATAGTGATAGAGAGAGAGAGAAGGAGAGAGAGATAACATTGCAAATAATGAATAAGATAGACATGAAATGAAACAATCGTATCAATAAAAGCACGTTAAAACTATCTTGTGCCGAATATTTAAATAATTTATCATAGATGTTTACAAATAGCGAATTAAAACTTGAAATGAAAGCATAAAAATTAGACAGCGGCAGACTTCGCCGTTTGTACGTCAATACCGGAAGTTGACATTGAGAAACATTTTTAAAGAAGTGAATCTAATATATAAAACCAAGTGATATTTTCTTTTATTTTTAATAAAAAATCAAATGAGGATCCTATAAATTGTCGAAGGTGGAATTATTCATGTATTCGAGCGAAAACTGAATACACACACATCTCTAAACTTAGATAAAAAAACTTAGATGTGTTTCGACCAGAGATTGGTCCAGGCCATGTCTAACTTAATAGCACCACCTGATAGGATTATTCGAATCCTGTTGAAGTCAAGTTTTGTTCAAGTACTGAGTTCTTGTTGGGTGAGTTGTATCCAGTTTTGTTCAAGTAGTGAGTTCTTGTTGGGTGAGTTGTATCCAATTATGGGTGGCTTATCTGGTATTCTTTGAAGGAATCTATCCAGACTCTGTTTGAAGTTGATGGGATCCTTTTCCTCTTTGATCTCCCTCGGGACAATGTTAAATAGGGCAGGGCCTGTTGAGGAAAAGAAATTATGTTGCAGTGTACATGTATGTTGTGATCTTGAATTTGGCAGGGGACGTATAGCCCGTGGTCCAAGTCTCGGATGAACCTTGAAGCTAATGTTTAGGTCGTTTGGGCAAAGTTGGCGGTATATTTTCCACATCGTACAAATGATGTACCGCTCACGGCGACGCTGGAGGGAGTAAAGTTTCAAGGCTTTAAGGCGATCCCAATAATCGAGAGCAGCCATGCCTTCAATTTGTTTAGTGAGAGCCCTCTGGGGTGACTCAATTCTGGAGATGTTTTTTCTTGTGTGAGGAGACCACAGTGGGCAGCAGTATTCAAGGTGTGGCCGTACAAAGGATGAAAAAAGTGGTATGATGACACCTTGTTCTCTGAACCGGAAAGATCTTAAGATCCAGGAACTCATCCTACGAGCTGTATCGACCTTCTTGTTGATGTGTGCACTCCAACGGAGATCGTCATCAACAATTACACCCAGGTCTCTGATATTGTTAGAGGCTGTGAGCGGTTCCCCTGAAGGAAGAGAGTATGGTTGTTTTAGTGAGGAATTTCTTCTAAAATGCATCAGCTCAAATTTTCCCTCATTCAGTTGCATTTTGTTTCTGTCTGCCCATTGACTCACAGCATATAGGTCAGACTGGAGTTGAGTTCGGTCTGCTTCTTCATTGACGATTTGCTGGAGCTTAGTGTCATCAGCGAATATTTTCACTTTGCAGTGATGTACGACACTGGAAAGGTCGTTTACATAAATTATGAAGAGTAGCGGACCCAAAACAGTTCCCTGGGGAACACCGCTCGTGACTTTTGCTGGGTTTGAGTGGACTCCATCTACTACAACATGTTGTGTTCTATTCGCTAGGAAATACTGAATCCAGTGTAGAACTTGTCCACGGATTCCAACATTTGCCAATTTTGAGAGTAGGATGTTATGGTCTACCCTGTCGAACGCTTTACTGAAGTCAAGGTATATGACGTCAGAGTTCGAACCTGTTCCCAAGGCTTTGAGTACATCTTCAATGTGGCGTAAGAGCTGTGTTAGACAGTCCCTGCCACAGCGAAAGCCATGCTGATTTGAATTTAGGAGTTTGTGGGTCTCCAGGACGTCAGCTATCCTTGATCTTAACACTCTTTCAAACACTTTAATGATGTGGGAGGTGAGTGAGATTGGGCGATAGTTGACTGCGAGGGATCTGTTTCCCTGTTTGAAAACCGGGATGACCGACTGGGATAGAAACTTTTTCGGTATATAACCTGCGTCTAACGAGTTTCTCCAGAGGTTGGTCAGAGGGACTGCAAGTTGATATCTACATTCCTTCAGGAGACTGGCGGGAAATCTATCAGGGCCTACAGCAGAGTAATGTTTGACCTCATTTATTGCTGCTACGATGTCGGTGGCAGTGAAGGTTATGTCTGCGATTTTGTGTTGGGAGTCAGCTTCGTTCGTTACCCTCACATCAATCTCATTGGGAACACTGAAGACAGAGCAATATTGTTTCTGCAGTATTTCTGCCATTTCTTTAGCATCGTGTTGGGGAATGCCGTTTTCATCAATCAATGGCACAATAGGTGAGACAGTGGTTCTATGCTTATTTGCATAAGAATAGAACACTTTTGGGTTCTGTTTGATGTTTTTGATTACCCATTGTTCCTCCACAGCTCTTTGATTTTCAATGGAGGTTTTCATGTTAGTCTGCAGATGAAGTTTTTCCAGCTCTAGTCTTTTCATTGTTGTTGAATGTGGATGTTGCGTGTGGGAATATTTTAATTGGTTGATTTTTTTGTTGAGTCTTTTGATGCGCCTGATGAGTGTTTTTTTTCTTTTTAGGGAGCCGGTTTCTGTTTGTGTTAGTAGATTTCTTGGGAGCGTGTTTAGAGCATGTGTCGGTGACAATGGTTTCAAAGTGCTGCCACGCGGTCTCAATATGAGGGGAATTGAGAGTAAAAGACCAGTCGATGGAAGACAGATCCTTTCTGATTGTTCCCCAGTCCGCTTTGTGGAGATTTATGTTGTCAAATGGGTGCCATGGAGTGGGATTGGCTGGTTTGGTTTTTATACGTCGGGAATTAAGATTGCAGAGTACCATGTCGTGGTCTGAGAGGAGAGTTTTTTCGACTGAAATGCTGTGAACGTAGCTAGAGTGATTGGTCAGTACCAGATCCAAGATCGTTTTATTCTGTCTCGTTGGTTCAAGCACTAGCTGAGTCAGGAAATACTCATCCATCAGATTAAAGAGCAGTTCTGCTGCTGCCCTATCTGATGTAGAGCACTTGCCTAACTTCGGAGTATTTGTGGGCCAGTTCACATGAGGGAGGTTAAAATCACCCATCACTATTATGTTTCCGGAGTGGTACTTCCGAAGGAAGGACTTGACTTTGCTAAGGCACTCTTCAAAGTACTTTAGAGGTGCCTGGGGAGGCCTGTAAAGACCAACAATGGTTATGTCCTTGGCTTTGTTGTATACTGATACCGATTCACAGTAGCCATTGGAAAATGTGTCCTTGGCATCAAGTGAAAAGGAGTCATGGATAAAGATGGCTGTCCCTCCCTTATTTCGGTCTGTGCGATCCGCACGAACAATGGTGAAATCTTTTATTTTCACCTCTGCGTCCATATGGGTGTTGTTCAGGTGAGTCTCGGTAAGGATAAAGAAAGGGAAGCAATGTGCCATTTCGGCCAGCCAACTCTCTATATATGGGATCTTCCATTTTTGGGCAATAATTGATGGGTTGATGCCACGTACATTTAACAGGAATGTCGAGGTAAGGGAAGTTGGTAATGGGTGAGTGGTCCTTGTGATTTGCATAGATGGTTGGTGATGGCTCGCTGGATCTCCTGGCTTAGGTCGGCCTTCATATTTTCCAGGTATGTCAGTAAAAAAGAGTTACTTGTTTGGTTTGTCACTTGGTCAGAGGATACGTATTTCAAGTTGGCGTTATTTGGTGTTTTTTCCTGGTTCTGTCTACGTTGTTTGATTGTAGGAGGGGAAACGTGGTTGTATTTTGTTCTTGTTGTTGTCCTAGATTTCCTCTGTTCCTGTTCACATCTATTCTGTGATCGTTTTGTGCCCTTCAGATGGTGGTTGTTGCATTCTGGGTTCAGGCACATCCTTTGTGAGACAGAAGTTTGGCACAGTTTAGGATGGAATAAGGTGCATCCATTGCCTCTTATGCATCCGTATTTAGGGTCAGAACCATAGATTCTGTATTTAGGACAGTATTTGGGGTGGAGGTGGGGGCAATTTTTTCCTGTTATACCGTATGGACAGGTGCCCATAGCAAGTCTACGACATAAGGTCGGGTGGGGAAAAGCACAGCGTCCATTTTTGTTTGTGTCGCTGGGGCCAAATCTACAAGTGCCTTTAGAATAGTAACGGCAGGGGTTTTTTCTATTTTGGCAGTAGTAGTAGTGGTGGTGGTGTTAGAAGCAGCTTGTTGATTTTGTGATGGTGGGTTCTGGCTTGCCAGTATGTGGTCAAATCTGCAGCTGCCTTAAGAGTAGTAGTGGCAGATAGTTTTACGCGGATGTAGTAGTGGTTTTCCTATTGTGGCAGTAGTGGGGAGTTGTAGCAGCATTGGAACTTGACTAGTGGTAGTATTAGAGTGTTGTTGTTGTTGTTGTTTTTGTTGCTGTAGCGAAGGTGAGACTTGACTTGGTTCATCAGGTGCTGTTGTCAATGGAAGTAGGTCAGTTGATTGTTGCTGTTGAAGTGACCACTGACCTGTTGGAATTTGGTCATTTGTTGTACTGAATTCGTTGGCAAGAATGGCTTTTAGTGTAGCCATGTGCGCGTGGAAAATAGGGAATATCCTAACAATTTCTTTTAATTTATTTTCTATCTGTTTTACAGATCTGTGAAAGGACTTTTTCGTTAAATCCTCAGTTATTTTGCTATAAACATTAGCTTCGTTGTGATGGATGAACCAAGCGTTAATCATTGCAGTAATTTCATTTTCAACCCAGCGGCTTTTTTGAAAATTATTGGCCATATTCAGTGGGGTAGTGTTTGTAATATATATATGTATGTATGTATGTGTATGCGTGTGTATGTATGTGTACACCAGTTATTGATGGCTTGATGTAAAATAGTGAACACACTGTTGAAAAGTTTGTGTCGATATACTCGGTAAATAGTGAATGTATGTGTACACCAGTTATTGATGGCTTGATATAAAATAGTGAACACACTGTTGGAAAGTTTGTGTTGATATACTCGGAAATTCGTGGCTTGTGTGTGTGAGAGTTCAGTGTAATTAGTACAATCTAATTAGTACAATGATGAGCGGTGTGTTTGATACAGACCAAGAAAAAAGAATTGTACTCACGGGACTAGTTTTAGAACTAGTCTTGGGTTTAGTATTTAGTTTTGGGTTGTTCCTCTTTCTTCAGGTTGTATATAGATTTGTATAAATTTATCCTCCGATGGTAGTAAAAGAGTAGTATAGTAGGATTGTAGAGTTCAAAAGTCTTGAGATTAAAGACAAGGAGAGATTATGTTAGCTTGAGTTGAGTTGAGTTAAATTGAGTTGAAAAATGCTTCTTTAGTTAGTTACTGACGGGAGCTATAAAAAGTACGTCTTGTCACGACGACTCACACACACTTATATATATATATATATATATACAAAATTTAGATTCAGTTGAATATCATACTTAAGTTAAAGGCACCAGAATTCAGTATGTTATTACCCATGTATTTCAAAATGGGTTGTTTGGATATATATATATATATATATATATATATATATATATATATATATATATATATATATATTTATAAATACTAATATTTCTAAGTTTCTCTGTAGGAGACTATATATATATATATATATATATATATATATATATATATATATATATATATATATATATATATATTATATATATATATATGTATGTATGTATGTATGTATGTATGTATGTATGTATGTATGTATGTATGCATGTATAAAGAAAGTGAAAGAGAGACGAAAGAAGGGAGAAGACAGCTGTACGCATATACACCAACATACTTTACGCTTTTTCTCCATTTGTAGGTTCGTATGCATTTCTGTAAATGCATAATATATGTGAGTTATCATTCATCTAATCTGTATATTGGCTGCCTGTCTTTTGGTATATTAATCTATCTATATGTATGCATGTATATATATGCATACGGACGTACACACACTAAACGACACGCACACACACACACACTCACACACACATGCACACATGTATATCCATATATACTCATAATCGTACACGATACGACATTATAGGAATGCATAGATTGAGGATTGCATTAATCGGATTTGTTGTCAGGCATTATTCTACGAATGGACACCGACCTACATTTCAGAATCTGAAGTACATGATGTTGAACTAATGTGTGACTGACTTATCGTATCACAGGATTGTATATCTTGAGAGCAATTCTTGTGCAGCGTCAGTGATGTAGCCTCTGTCTCTCGAATTACTGGTCCAGTCCACCTGACACGCTTCTACATATATCTAGTTCAACTCTAAATGTATTGATCGGCGCGGCGCTGTGAGAGCGAAAGGGTAAGCACGTGCCTGAAAATCGAGCATCTTCACTATTCGCCCTTGCTCAACCTACAAACTGTGTATACTGTACGAAAAAGACTTGTTATATAACTTCGTGGACATAAAGCAAGTTTTACCGAGACTATGTTCCGTCCTGTGCTGTGATTGTCGACAGAGACAAAGGTTTGAGTAAATTTGATAGACGAATTTGCATATATACAAATATATAAAGTGCCTTTGGCAACTAGTTCCATTTATGAATTTCTAATTTATATACAACCCGGTCTAAAATTCACTGGATGTGTTTAAAAATAGTCAGTTATTGAAAAAATATTATATTCAGTATATTTCTACACCGCTAGATACATAAATGCATACATTGTCTCTCTGTCTGTCCGCCTCTGGCTGTCTGTCAGCAACTGGCAGTCTGTCTGTCTCTCTCTCTGTCTCTCTCGCTTTCTCTCTCTCTCTCTCTCACACACACTCTCTCCCTCTCTCTCTCTCTCTCTCTCTCTCTCTCTCTCTCTTTACGTATGTTTGTGTGTTCGTATGTACATATGTAATTATATACTTCTGTTAGGAGTTTGAATTTTTTACACTGTTGTCCTCATCAAGCACAAATATTTACTATGTATTTTGAGGTTTAAACATTGTTTGGATTTCCTTGGCATCCGTAGCTTATTGCTCAAAATGTTTGTGGAAGCTACCCTTTGCAGTATCAATAGACAGAGAAAACGATGACATATATGTAGATTTTGCCTACAAAGTATACACACACACACACACACACACACACACACACACACCACACACACACTCGCACACACACACACACACACCACACACACACAGAAACATGCACGCTCGTTCACGCAGATACATTCATACATGTAAGTATGAACGCATGCATTCATACATGCATTCTGAAACACACACATGCATGCATGTGTGTGTGTGTGTGTGTGTGTGTATGATTGTTTGTGTTTATGTGCAATTGTGTGTGTGTGTATTTATGGAAAACATAATTTCTGTGTCAAAATGTTTTTGCGCATCAGCTAAGTATACAGTTGCCTTGCGAATAAATGTTGTTTGTTGAGAATGGGAACAACATTTTGCCGCTGATGACACCAATAAAATTGTATAAATTTTATGTTTGTGTATCTTTCCTCCAACGTGCTTCATAAACTGCTGTCATGTTGTTTGTTCATTCTTGAGCCATGGCTGGCTCATAAAGGCTGGTTCCTAGGTTTCATTGGCGTATAGGTCCCCCACCTGAACGGGACGCAGGTCCGTCGCAGGTGAGCTACTAGATGCATGAGGAAAGCGAAAGAGGGAAGGTTGTGACGAAGGCGTCAACGGAAGTTCTCCATTACCTTCCGGCTGACCCGCATGGAGCTTAGGTGTTTCGTTCATAAACACACACATCGTCCGGTCTGAGATCCCTCGACCGCGTGTCCGCTGCTCTAACTACTAGGCCATATGCCTCCACAAACAACTGCAATAAGTATCTAAATTCAGGTGTATCATATCTCACAGAATTAGAATTACAGTCATATATTCTGTTACACATATTGAAAAACAGTAAGCCTTCAAAATTTGTATTCAACTTCCTATATTCTTGTAGTGAACGAGTTACTTGCTATTCTTTTAATCTTTGAAACTGTTTAACTGGCAAACAAATTGCAAAGATCGCTTGTTTAAATTTGGATTATTCGTTTGTTATCAGCATTTAAATGTAGATGTAAAAAGTACACACGATTAGCGAGTAAGGCTTTCTCACAGAATTCTCGATCGCGAAACGGGTTTCCTTGTAAAAATAGCTCAGTGACGCTCAGGATACACCATATATATATTTATATATATATATATATATATATATGTGTATATATATATATATATGTGTGTGTGTGTGGTGGGGGTGTCTGTGTGTCTGTATTTGTGTGTGTGTGCGTGCGCGTGTGTGTGCGTGTATGTGTGTGTGTGCGTGCGTGCGTGTGTGTGTGTGTGTGTGTACGTATCGCCACATGAACTATTAACTTGAACAAGCAATCAACCATTAATAATAATAATAACAAAACAAGAAAAGGACGTGAACATGGAATGCATTAGTTTAACGCCCATGAAAGGTGAGAAACAGTGGAGGTCTTTAACCTTTAAAGCCTTGATTCCCAAAGTTTAAATAAAGTTTCGTCCTGCGGACCCCCTCCCGTTTTTTCAACGCTTCGCATGCCCCACCGATGCCCCCAAATGAAAATAGCAAAATGACGAACTAAGCAAAATGATCTTGTTAAAATAATTGTTCATGACAGAAACTTTTACAGATAAAATTTTAATATTCAATGAGAAGGGTGTACTCGTTTCTTTGTACGTGTCTTTTTAATAATTGCTACCCTCATCCAATTTACTGCGAGCCTTTGCTTGAATTGATAGTAAATTTGCAAAAGCCATCTCATATTCGTACGTAGTTTCGAATGGAACGACGAATTTGAGGGCGCATTTAGCGACATCTGGATAGGACTGCGTCATTTCAATCCAGAATTCACTGCAACACATATTAAGGAAGGCATGTTTTGCATCTCCATCATTGAGCAAGTTGATGAATCGTTCTTGAATGACATAATCTTCTGACGGAAGATCAACAACAGAGATTGCAAAGGGTCTGGTGATGATATTATGAACTTTTTCGAAATTTTGTAGGTCGGGGAAGTATCTTAGAATTTCAGTGTGAAGAATTAAGACATGCTGTTTAATTATGTCGAGGATGTCAGCATCAATTCGAAGGTCATCTTCATCAAGGAAAGTATTGGGGTTTGGAAATGGTGGTGCAAAAGTCTCACATTCCAATTTAGAATGCCACAAATGGAGCTTCATTTTAAATGTAGTCATTTTTTTCATGACGATGGACAGCGGCGAGTCCTTTCCTTTTAGTGCTAAGTTAACAGAATGAACTGATTCAAAAAGAAGGAGAGGCGTATAAGGAACCGAGTATTGGAGAATTGTCTGTGCAGTTCTTTTTTAGCACCACGAAGAAATTCGCCCATCTCCTTTCGTAGAACGATGAGTCTTTTCAGTACTCTGGCTTTGCATAACTACCTTACATGGGAGTACAGTAAAAGCGTTTCAAAATCGGAGCCATTGTCCATGCACAAGTCAGCAAAAAGATACATGTCTAGATAACTGGCTTTGATGAAATTTACCCCTTTGACCACATCATTCAAGACATTCTTCAAATGGTCGAGCATTGTGAAGTGTACAATGTGTACCAATTCCGTGAGGAGACTTCTCCTCCATTGTATGAAAGCCATAGCGGCAACCAAACATTGATGGAGCACCGGCGGTGCACACGCCAACAACGTGCTCCCAGTTTATGTTATGCGTGTTAAAGAATTGATTAACCTTTTGGAATATAACGTTTGCAGTCGTTCGGATGTTGCGGGTTTCGTGAAAAAGGAATTCATCTTACAGGCATTTGTTATGCACGTAACGCACACAAACACAAAGTTGTGCTAAATCCGCTATGTCAATGGTTTCATCAATTTTGATGGCGACATAGTTAAACATTGCTGTTTTTATCTTTGAGATGACCCGAGACAAAACATTATCAGATATCTCAACGATTGGACGACTGACGCTGTTGTTGGAAAATGAACCATGTTTAATCTTCTGTTGCTCGGACGTTCCGTGCACGAGTGAGATTATATCTTTGCAGCAAGGAAGAAGTAACTACTTTCCAATGCTATGATGTTTTGCAGCAGCAATGTTCCTTTAAACCTCGAAGGAAGCTTTCTGACCAGCCGCAACGTCCTGCATACACATTCCTGTGTCATCAAGCCTGGATTTGAGCAATCTGTCAGCTTGGCATCTGAAAACATTCCTCGTCATTGTTGACTGCACTGGGATGCTTCGTTCCGATATGCCTCATTAGCCTGCTGGACTTCAGTGAAGAAGCTGCACATATCTCAGAGCACAGAACTCACTGTGGTTTTTCTACTCCACAAAGCAGTAAGCACGGTGAAACTGAAGCTCAAATATGACTCGTCATATCTCCTTTTCTTTCTATATGAAACTCTACAAATAAATATAATAACATGTAAATCTTGTGCATATTATATATATATATATATATATATAAGATATTTTTCAAAGTACGCTAATTCCTTATTCATGAGGAAGTTACTTCGAAATTGGGTTAATTTTGTTTTACTTAAATACCCTCATTTTAGTCATTCTGTTGGATTTAGGTCACGTTTGTTACTATTGTAACGTCTCGAAACTACTTTAAAAAAGTTCAACTAAAAGTTCCTAGGTACTTTATGTAGAACAAACGTCTTAATTCTGACAGTTCCCCTAGCTTGTCTTTTTATTGGCTTATTCGGTCCATAATTATTGATGCTTAACACAAACATAAAAAGTAAAATTAAGAATGAACTTACGATGATAAATCTGTCGAAAACATAGGCGTTCGTAATGGTGTGATAGTGAAAACAAATCGCAATCTAATCATAGACCACTCTTGTGGACTATGTTATCAATTAGCCAGTGTGACGGCCCAGAATATACTCCTGCTTAGACTATAACCGGGGCTAGTCTGAAAATTGGCGGTGTAACAACCTAGAATATACCCCTGCCCAGACTATACCCTCTCCAGACAACCAGGCCAGAATATACCCCTGCCTTGAGGCCGTAGTTGAAACCAATAGCGATTTTATAGAATAAATATACTGGTAAGCATTTCAAGATATTTTATTGTAATTTTGGTAAATATATCTTTTAAAATGAAATGTTAATGTTATTTTCATTTTTGCGTAATTTAGAGGACAATTCAATCACCGCACTCTGTATGTATATATATACAAGCCCCATGCTTGCGGACAAATAACACAGATGTATCTCACTTATAAAAGTTGCCTCAGAACATATATAAAATGTGATACCAATCGACGAAGAATTAAAAGATGCATATAAAGTTAGATTTAAACATAGAAATTTAGAAGTATCAAATGCAAATACTCAATGTACCAATATAAAGACAATGTAGAGGTAGATTACTCTTTCACTCTTTTACTTGTTTCAGTCATTTGACTGCGGCCATGCTGGAGCACCGCTTTCAGTCGAGCAAATCGACCCCCAGGACTTATTCTTTGTAAGCCCAGTACTTATTCTATCGGTCTATTTTGCCGAACAGCTAAGTGACGGGGACGTAAACACACCAGCATCGGTTGTCAAGCAATGCTAGGGGGGACAAACACAGACACACAAACATATACACACACATTTATATATATATACATATATACGACAAGCTTCTTTCAGTTTCCGTCTACCAAATCCACTCACAAGGCTTTGGTCGGCCCGGGGCTATAGTAGAAGACACTTGCCCAATATGCCACGCAGTGGGATTGAACCCGGAACCATGTGGTTGGTTAGCAAGCTACTTACCACACAGCCACTCCTGCGCCTGGAAAACAAAAATTGACAACTTGCAAATGCTGCACAGCGCACCTGTACTATGAGTCATAGCCTAGATTCGTGCCAATGTGGCCATTCGTGTTGAGTCCATCATATTGATTCGTTTTAAACTACTTGGCTTTTGATAATTCTAAATTGCTGCGTTTAAATCGAAATCTACATGTAACTTTTAATTATTGCTTGAGCGATGTCACATTTATATATGTTCTGAGGCAGCTTTTATAAGTGAGGTACATCTGTGGTATTTGTCCGCAGGCATGGTGTATAGTCAAGACAGGGGTATATTCTGGCTTGGTTGGCTGGAGGGGCTATAGTCTGGGCAGGGATATTTTCTAGGCTGTTACACAGCAAATTTTCAATCCTGTTTATACTTGTTGCGCTCATATCTCCGCACCGATAGAAAAAGCCGCAGAGCGACGCCTGCATACAAGTACGTGTGTGTACGCCCTGCGCTTGAATGCTCTTATTTATGCATATATCCATATCTTTCTGTCTCTATATCTATACATATGATATATACATTATATTCTATTACATAATGCAATATATATATATATATATATATATATATATAATATATATATATATATATATATATTATATATATATATATATATCATTATAATTCACAAAAACGCGTATGACAATGAATGTCTCCGCGTTCAAAACGCCCTAATAATTACATAAGTGTTGTAGAAACATAAGGCATTTTAACCCATTCCAGAGAAGCTATCAGCCAATCTGTCTATATACTCAATCTTTCCAATAGCTACTGAAGAATGGCGCTAATCCTCATTTGCATAGAGTAATTGTTATCATTACCTAATACCAGTATTTTCATTTGTTACTTGTCAGAGTGATAACTTACATAATCGCATTCATTTCTTCATTGTCTTCCCATGCGCAGGTGAAATGCAATACAACTAAAAGCAGATTTCGAAACGCGGTCGCATATTCTGTCGTGCGAAAGCTTACAGTGTACAATACTTCACCAAATACAGTGTGTCCTCCTATACAAGCCTGATTGTAATTTATGTATTGTTTAGATTATATATCTATTAATATCTAAGTTGTGTTTTTATAGACTGGACATTATATTTCTTTTGTAGTGTCTATATTACACATCTATTGACAGATAAATTATGTCTCTTTCTAATGGGCATAATATTTCTTTATGTGTTATCTATATTAGTTTTATTAACATCTAAATTACCTCTTTATATGATGGTCATACGATTTCTTTATGTTCTTACTAAATCCTACTTCCATTAACAGCTAAGTTCTGTTTAATTTTTTTTATTTGTATTTTCTTTTCTGTATAATATAACATACATAAGTGTTTCTCTAGATGCCATATTGTAATTTAAGAATCAATTAACAACACCAATATATACATATGCGTGTGTGCGTGTGTATGTCCGTGTGTGTGTGTGTGTCTGTGTCTATGTGTGTGCTGAAACGCATAAGCGAAGCGCGAGCACGCACACACACATACACACACCACTCGCCACATACACACACAAATATGCTCACATACATAGTGAGTGATGATAGACTTGTTGCAATTTGAAACTGATTCCTTTCTCTTCCATTTTGATAATTTTGTCTGGCAAAGCATGAAAACCACAGTTTCATTATCTCAATAAACCAATTAGATAAAAACACGGAATATAGTGAAATGGTTTAATCAATATACCGCCCAATTTAATGAATTATCTTCCTTAGTAGCAAATCATACATGGGTGATTATATTTCTTTCTTTCATGGATGAGGAAGCGAATTCTGGTAAAATTCGATAGTTTTTCTTTCCTGACTCACATAAAGATATACTGAGTAAAATCTTATATTCGGGCAGTTTGGAAAATTAAGTAGTCCCCCAGTTACACATCTACCACGTGATTCATAGGTCGTCCAGAAACATGTAAAATAAAGCATTTCATTTGGTTGAGACAAGATATATTGTTAGCGAAACCCTGCACAATCACTAGGCGCAACAGAACTTCTTGGCGTGGCTTTAGGGTAGGAAGTTTGCCTCCTGGCTACAAGGCAGTTCATCCTTGAGTAAATGTCGAGCTCTCTGCATACGTACTTGTGACTGGATTTGGTAGACGGAAGCTGAAAGAAGCCGGTCGCATAAATGCATGTTTGTATTTATGTATGTGTGCATATATATATATATATATATATGATTGATTGATTGATTGATTGATTCTAGTTTCAGCTTATGAGCTGTGACCATGCTGGGGCACCATATATATATATATATATATATATATATATATATATCTATATATATTTCAACAATTGAGGGCAAATTTAATTATTATTAATCAATTTCACCAAGTTTTCAGTATGCAAAGGGACCATTCAGGCGAATTCAAATTATTACATTATATAAAAGGGCTTAGTAAAATAAATATACTTTGCCGCATACTGAACTCATTAGAATAGCAGCTAAAAAACTTTTTTAAGCTATTTCTAATACTTAAAGAAAATCTCTCTCATATATAGTGTTTGCTTAATTCAACTCACAAAAGTTTGGGGGTAGGACATCGAAAAATCAAATGCTAAGGTTATTTGAGAACGTACGTTTCAAGATTAGTCAAAACAACACTTCTATCATCAGCTCAGAAATTCCTTGGTTTGGATTTGGAAACACTGAAAATAAGAACATACCCTTTCGAAGATCTGCTCGTACTAACAGTGCCAACAAATTCAAATAAGCAAGCGAAGAATCTCTGTTCTCCCCTTTCCACCAGCGTGGGTTAAAATCATCAAACACTATGCTTATTTCGGTAAAATCCGAAGCATTAATCAGAGGGAGATTAATTATAATTTCAACAATTGAGGGCAAATTAATTAATTATTAATCAATTTCACCAGTGTTCAGTATGCAAAGGGACCATTCAGGCGAATTCAAATTATTACTTATATAAAAGGGCTTAGAAAATAAATTACTTTGCCGCATACTGAACTCATTAGAATAGCAGCTAAAAAACTTTTTTAAAGCTATTTCTAATACTTAAAGAAAATCTCTCTCATATATAGTGTTGCTTAATTCAACTCCACAATTTGGGGTAAGGACATCGAAAAATCAAATGCTAAGGTTATTTGAGAACGTACGTTTCAAGATTAGTCAAAACACACTTCTATCATCAGCTCAGAAATTCCTTGGTTTGGATTTGGAAACACTGAAAATAAGAACATACCCTTTCGAAGATCTGCTCGTAACTAACAGTGCCAACAAATTCAAATAAGCAAGCGAAGAATCTCTGTTCTCCCTCTTTCCACCAGCGTGGGTTAAAATCATCAAACCTATGCTTATTTCGGTAAAATCCGAAGCATAATTGATTAATGAATTGATTAATAATTAATTAATTTTGCCCTCAATTGTTGAAATTATTTAATCTCCCTCTGATTAATGCTTCGGATTTTACCGAAATAAGCATAGTGTTTGATGATTTTAACCCACGCTGGTGGAAAGGGGAGAACAGAGATTCTTCGCTTGCTTATTTGAATTTGTTGGCACTGTTAGTTACGAGCAGATCTTCGAAAGGGTATTTTCTTATTTTCACTGTTTCCAAATCCAAACCAAGGAATTTCTGAGCTGATGATAGAAGTGTTGTTTTGACTAATCTTGAAACGTACGTCTCAAATAACCTTAGCATTTGATTTTTCGATGTCCTTACCCCCAAACTTTTGTGAGTTGAATTAAGCAAACACTATATATGAGAGAGATTTTCTTTAAGTATTAGAAATAGCTTTAAAAAAGTTTTTTAGCTGCTATTTCTAATGAGTTCAGTATGCGGCAAAGTAATTTATTTTACTAAGCCCTTTTATATAATATATTATATATATATATATATATATAATATATATAATATATATATATATATATTATATATATATATATATATCAAAGGTAGAACAGAAGAAAAGGAACATAATAAATAGAAACCTACCAAATACAGCATGCAGAAAAATAGACGATAGCAGCACAAACAGCAAACATGGCAAAAAACAAGATACACGGACCATTCGCAGCCGATTTCCTCATCGGCCGGAGTTCGGAAAACCCATGTAATTTCGTCACCTTATCTCCGCCAACTCGAATCTGCTGGGTGGCAAGGAGTTTCGCCCCCAACTCGAATCTACTGGGTGCCAGGGACTTAAGCTAACAGAATTAACCCTTTGAGAAAAGCAAACGAATGTATACAAGAACAGAAACTAAAACGAAGTTAGAATTACATATCTGTATATATGTATGACCTCGTGAGTACCGCTGGCGTTTTTTTTTCCTCTGTCTTCCCTTCTCGGGATCTTTCCTTCTCCTATGTTTCCGACGAAGACCTCCGCTCGAAACGTTGAACCATCCTTCTTCCCTTCTTTCTTGAGCGTCCAATAATACTTTATTTGTTCCACGTCCTCGCGTTGTTGTGTTTTTTTTGGGTTTTTGTGTTTTCTTGTTTGGATTAACTTTATATATATATATACATTCATATGCACACACATACGGTGAGGGTGGTTCGCACTCGTGCAAATCTGTGTGCGGCTGTGTTTGTCAGTGTGTATGTGTGTTTATGTGCGTGATTGTATGTATGCGTGTGATTGTTCGTTTATGTGCGTGTTTGTGTGTATGTGTGTGTGTTTGTGTATGTGTATGTGTGTGTGTACGTGAATATGTCTTTGTCTCCATGAATGTACCCCAGCATCGTTTGTAAACGTGTTTACGTTCCCGTATGTTAACGGTTTGGTAAAAGATACAATCGAATAAGTATCCATCATTAACCGAAGTACTGGGGCCGAGTTGTCTGATTAAAATTCTTCAATGCGGTGCCCCAGCCTAGCCGCAGTTTAATGATGGAAACAGTAAAAGATAAAAGATATATTCCCCATACATACATACATACATACATACATACATACATACATATATACATACATACACACATACAGGTTGCAATATGTAAATTGGCGTCATTTTATATTATTAATTTCGCGCATGCACAATGTGTGGTTTTCATTTTGTCGACTACATAATATAGTAGGGTCTGTTGGGCACGGTATGTGAGAGAAAACACATGCATCACGCAATTCCCACCGCCAGAAAATTGGAAACGACATACTGTATTGCTTAGCATTCGCGCCGGAAGCTCCAATACGAACATTTGACAATGTGTGGGGTGTCCACCTGAGGACATATTCCGAGAGTGATAAATATCAAGCATCCAGACAACATCATGGTGTTTGGAGTAATCACTAGTGATGATGTCGTCATGCCTTCTTTCATCGTCTCACACGGCCTCAGATTCAACACGGAGGCCTACATCAAGTGCCTGGAGGAGGTAGTGCGGCCCTGGGTGAAGAGGGTGGCTACTAGAAGATCTTATGTCTGGCAACAGGACTCTGCACCATGCCGCACAAACAGGAGAACGCAATTATGGCTGTCAGGCAATTTCCGGGACCACATCACTCCTAACATCTACCTCCTCAGACTGCTACCCCTTGATTATTATGTGTGGGGCGCAATTGAACGAGAGACCAACAAAACTCCTTGTAATATCGAAGATGAACTGAAGGGAAGGATTAGGGCAGCATTCACCAACTTAAACAAGGAGACCGTCCAGAAGAGTTGCAGGAGAGTCCAAAGTCGCCTGAGGCCGTAGTTGAAACCAATTTCGATTTTATAGAATAAATATACTGTTAAGCATTTCAAGATATTTTATTGTAATTTTGGTAAATATATCTTTTAAAATGAAATATTAATGTTATTTTCATATTTGCGTAATTTAGAGGACAATTCAATCACCGCACTCTGTATTTATATATATTTATATGTGTATGTGTTTGTGTGCGCGCGCGTAGTATGTGTGTGTGTGGACGCGCGTTTGTGTATGTATATATGTATGTTTGTAGTATGTATGCATGTATACACACCCACACAATGATATGCACGTATACGCGCACAAATAGGAATATAAATGATGAATTGTTTAAATCCTCCATAAAAAAAACCTATATTTATACTCATGATTGTTTATTGAGACACGCAATATTATCTTCTTTTCTAGAATTCAATAAAATTCTAAATTTTGCTAATATTAATCGTCGTAAGTTATTTCCATTGTTTGAAACCGTCTACCGCGATCATTTGATATTTTTCTATCTTTTGTAAGTTATTTTATATATCAAATGATACCACCGGCTTTTGTTGAACCCTTCTTAATAATTAACAGTCTAGCTACTTTACTGTTATGAATGCTCACTTAAGATATCTTATCCTAATAAGAACGTATTGGAAATGATAGAATCTTTTAAAATCACTTGGAAAAATTTACTAAATATGAAACCATTTCGAACTTGTGTTTCTATTTTGATATCTAAATTTACTGTATTCTACGAAAGTACAAACGAATATTTCATTCTTCATTTTTGTTTTTGTTTTTTCTTTTTTTTTTCTTTTAACATATAAACATATTCTAATAAATACATTCCTATTTTTTCGCCATTTAATAAACACTACCGAAATACATTGAATCACAAATAGATATTTTTGCCAAACAAGTAACTGTGTTTTATATAAGATAAACTCCCTAAAGGGTTCACTACAGAAAATGTGACAGTTCATCAAAAAATTAAAGTGGAGGAGCGTTTTAGTTTTATAATAAACGGAAAACAACAATAATCTCTAAAACGTGTTTCCGCGCAATAAACGTTTACCTATAAATAAGATTATTTAATCGCCCGAAGGAGATGTTTGCCGTTAATGAAAAATATAAATTTTAGAGATACAAGAATAGCCTCCGGGATGTACAAAGCTAGATTACAAAAACACAAAAATAACAATCACGCAAGTCAAATATTTCTTCAAAATTCATAAACGAAATCTCTATCAATTTGGATAACGCACGCACATACATGTACATATATAAGAGAGAAACAATATAGAAACGCAAATTATATGAACAGCCATTGAAATAATTTATTACAGATTCTGAAATCAGCGGTGTATCAAATTACAACTGAAACACCTGCTTACCTTTAAACAATATAAGAACTTCTTTTATTTTATCATTTTATTGCACCTCAATATTTTTTTGTTTACATTATTATCGCAGCAAATTTCTCATCAAGCCCTAATTAATATTTACAAGCATTTCAATCCACTTAAGAGCCTAATTAGTAACATCTTTTAAAAATTGTTTCTTTATGTTTATATTCTTTTCCATTTATTCTCGAACAACGATATCCTTGTATGGTATATCTGCTTGATTATACTTTTAACCGTTATGCCACTATTTTGTATATAAGGGTGCTGATGGTTTGATTTGGTAAATATTTCTTTATTTTAATATAAGACGCGTTTAAAATTCCAGCGATGTCGACTCTGCCTTTCATCATTTCGGTATCGATAAGAAGTTGAACATTGGGGTCGGTGTAATCGACTTGCTCCTTCCCCGACGTTGCTGGCATTGCTCCAAAAATTGAAATCAGTACATTTTGCCATTAAGTTGGCGATCTGGCAGAATCGTTAGACACCAAGAAAAGTGCTTGGTGGCATTTCTTCCGAATCTATGTTCTCATTTGAAATTCCGCTGCGATCTGGTTTACCTTTCATCCTTTCAGCGCCGTTAGCATAAGTACCAGCTGGATACTGGGGTCAATCTAATCGACATAGTCCCTCTCCACAAAATGATACCTTGTACCAAAATCTGAAACCGACATATGTTGGCTTTTTGACCCAGATTTATATTCGCTTCCCATGATATCGTGTATGCTTTTTAGCTGTGTATTGATATGTTCCCCACCAAACTATTTCATTCAGCTTCAGCTTTTTTCACATTATCCCATTCTTCGCGATAAAGTTTTGCGTACCGCACAATTTTGTGCATGTACTTTTTCATAATACACATTTATATGTTACTTTAAATGAACCGTTGTATAGGTGATAGCGACAATATGTCATTACCTTTGCCTTTAAATAACACTCCTTGTCGCTACCATCCAAATATTCTCACATGCCAAATTTTATTTCAGTCGAATTAGGGCTACTACTAACAATGGGTTATATAGTAACAGTTTGTACATCTAGTTCCATTATACGCATTATTCACGTGAACATAGCTTAACTAAATTTTCAATTATTTATACAGACAAGACAATGATACAGCAAACCATACTAACAACTTCAACAGATATCCCTTAGCTACAACACCAGGAGAATAAAATTATTGAAATCATACCCTTACAAGTTATAGCATATATCTCCCAATAGTAAATCAATATTTTAAAAGCAAACCTTGTTACTGTGATTCGAACAAATAACTGACAATCATATTTGAATTATATATTACTTTTCGTAACATCAACCCTATTCCACAACATAAATTGTTTCTCCTCATGCATTAATTTCACCTAATATACGCACACCTATCATATACACAAAATAATCATATCTTATGTACGCTAACTGTTATAATCGCGTATAACTATAACAACATTAAATTTTCTACCTCATGAGTTCGTGCTATATTTAACCATTCTTTCGTTACTTCGTAAAACCTATTGTACCTCACTGTATTTGGTTTTTATTATGAGTTACGTGTCACTATTGTTTGCTACTCTTTCTTATTAAATTTCTTAACTTTGTTTCTAATTCGCATTTTAAATCGCCTAATTACACATGTCTGTAAACAAATCATCTCTTTACCATACGTTAAGACAATAAACCTTCTTATTATTAAATTCTATCCATTATTAACGTACAAAGCTGCTCTATATGTAAAGAAGATAAAACTTTCTCCTTAAATATCTAACAAAGTATTACTAGATTTCTTTGTTTATAATCTTTTTTCTGTCATATAAAACGGTTTTTATACATAAATGTTTGTCACATTCTCTTACGCATAATTCTTTAACTCTATAAGCTAAAAAAAGTATAAACTTTAAGTAATTACAATTTCCTCTAGAGTTGAATTCAAATATTACTACTCTCTAAACCATATCATCTTTCATAACTACTTCTTCTTAATGACTAAATGATTATTCTCAAATAAACTTGGCACGAGATCATTTCACTCTTTCCTTTTAATTCATTATGTTCCTCATAGAACGATCTGTTTGTGATAACTTTATAGCAGTCATTTAAAACACATTTAGATTCATGATAAATTCGTGTCATTTGGAGCTTCATCCTGTGCGTATTAATAGTCTAAACAACTGAAATTTCCTCTTAATTCTTAACTTCACATATATCTAAATTTGTTTTGAAAGCTGTAAATCAATAAACAACTGTGACTAACTTTTTAACTATAATTACAAATCATATATTTAACTTATAAAATATTAAAAATGTTTGTAAGTAGTCTTTGATATCAGACTATTTTTCTTTCACTTCGAAGGAAACGCTATTTTTTATAACGCTATTTTTTATAACAGCCGTGAAATAATGCGATTTGACTTGATAGTTTATATACATATCATTTTATAGCCTTCCTGGTCTTCGTTCGCGAAGCCGAGCCATGATGATAATCTGGAAATTGGAAATTGTTGCAATATCCACTCGTGTAGGTGGATATGCATGACAAATTATACGGGATGATTTTGCAAAATTTCCACAATACACAATGAATTTCTCTCGCATTTGAGTCACAATAGTAATAATAATCCTGAACTTAGCCTGAAACAAGGCCTAAATTTTGGGAAGGGGGCTAGCCGATTACGTCCACCCGAGTACTCAACTGCTACTTATTTTATTGGTCCCGAAACGATGAAAGTAAATGCCGAGCCCGGTGGAATTTGAACTCAGAACGTAAAAACAACGTATTCACGAATTTGCTGGTTCGCAGTCATAACACAACCGTAAAAATAATAATAATAACTATAATTGTTTCTAATCTTTGTCACAAGGACAGCACATATGAGGGGGAGAAGAGGTCATTGACACTGATCTCCATTACTTAACTGGTAATTATTATATTCCGAAATGGATGAAAAGTGAAATCGACCTCGGGAACAATGCGACTCGGGACATAAAAACGGCAGAAATACTGTTAAGCATTTTTCTGACGTGCTGAGAAATTTGCCAGTTGACAGCTTCAGTAACAGTAGTAGTAGTAGTAGTCATCGTCGTCGTCGTCGTCGTCGTAGTAGTAGTAGTAGTAGTAATTCAAATACTGACTCACGGCCAATAATTTCCGGGGAGAGCGCTGGTCGATTCCATCAACCCTAGTGCTCAAATAATGACACAGGACCAGTTGTGTTTGAAGGGAGGGAGAGTTCGACTACATCGAACCTCATTACTTAACTATTTTCATTGAACCCGGAAAGATGAAAGGGAAAGTCGACCACGGCGGTATTTGAATTTAGAACATAAAAACGGACGAAAAGCCGCTGAATATTTTGCCTCGGGTACTAACAAATCTGCAAGCTCACCGTCTTAATAATGATCCTTTCTTTATAGGCCACAAAAGCTGCGCACAAAAGCAAAGAATGAGAGAACACAAAGGACAGTAGGAATTTACGAATAGTGTGTGCAAAGAGTGGAAAACAATAAAAATAAACAAGAGCACACAGACATCGCAGACCCCTTCCAAGACAACACCAGCGTTCTCTCAACGATAAGCCTGAGATGATTTTTAAAATAAGAATATCTCAAATAAACTCACAAACGAGAATACTAGAAATAAACCCGGCCGCTATCAAGTTTTAAGTAAAAATAAATAAATAAATAAAATAAAAAATGGAAAAATAATCCAGAATCCTTGCCCTGGCCGTGTTTGTAATGCTGTATGCATGTCGTCTGCAGTGGGAACAGGGACAGTATTCTCTATAAAGGCCGTTTTTAGTCTATCCACTGATATAGTGTCTTTAAGGTCTGTAGTGAAAAATTTATCGTGCGTGAAAGAAAGCGGAATGGACCTGCTTACGGTGCTGTTAACGGAGGTTTAGCAATATCATTGCGCACAGGTAGACCTAGAAATGCAAATGTCAAGAGATTTTAAACCGGAGCGGTATGTTCAAAATTGGTAAAACTAGGAATTGTCGAGGATGCATTAAATTTATTATGGTTACTGAATATGTTAGTATTTAATTTCTGAACGGTTTTGTTGCCGTTTCTTTACGTGGTTTGATTTCTTTATGCATCAGTTTCTACTAAGAGAGAGAGAAGCGAGTAAAATTAATTATGGAGAAATGAAAAAAAAAAACTTTGGAAACATCATCGCCGCCATAACAATGGGCCTGATTTCAAGGGAGATAATCAGAGAAAGATTTGTAATGCAATCTAAGATCGTAATACTTCATGTAAAGTAAAGTAAATATAACAAATAATGCAGAATTGTTGTCCGATATCGGATCGATTCCCAAATCTAATCAGTTCGTGTCAATCATGAATCCAAACATCCTTGAAAGTTTCATCCGAATCCATCGAGCGGTTCTTGAGATATCTGGTCCATGGACAAACAAATAAACACGACTGAAAACAATAGCTCCACCATCGTTAAGTCGGAGGTAATAAAATTTTGAACAATAAACTTCCCCCAAAATGGGGAAAAAGTTCTGTCCAGAGGCAATCAAAGTATCCATCACATTCTGGACAACCCTAACCTCGGGAGGTATTCCTTTCTTCTCCATTACCTCCTATCTACAGACGCATGCGCAGAGTAGGACCATTCACATGGGTCATCCTCGTTGCATTTATCGTTCGTCCTACGTTCATTTTTCAACAAAATTACTGAGGGAGGGGGAGTATTTCCTTTATTAACGTCATTTTCGTTTTCCAACATCACTTTCGAACTCAAGCAGAACTAAATAAGCCGATAAGACTTTAGGCATAGAGGAATGTGTTTATCTTCAGTACTTTCAGTCTCATCCACTACACTGCTTCTTTCAGACAGAGGAAAACTGGTGGCGGGACAATCTCATCAATGGATTTAACTTATAACTTGATCCGTCTTACACGCGACGACAGATGCTCGTAAGCATCTATAAGTCACCAAAACCGAGATACAAGACGAGTGCTACCGAGTCAGAGGGCAAATGCTACCCAGACACTGGACGAGTGCATTGCAGAACTGTTTCCTCGCCCTTCGCGCTTCTCGGACAGGTTAGTCATCGTCAGACAGCACTTCTGTGCATATAGGGTTTGTCTCGAACCTGCAGATCATACAAGTAAGCCTACCTGGCCAGGGATTTTTGGAATTTATTCATAGGCCCCAGCTCGAAAACCCTCCGGCAAAGACCAATCACTTGATCTCATCCGATGCTCAGAGGTTTCCCGAAGACGCTCTTGCCTGCCACTAATTTTTGTAGAAGTCCAATGTGGAACTTCCACCGACCGTATTACCCGACTGACTTACAGTTGTGAGTGCTTGCTGACGCTCCAGCTACCAGTTACCCTTTCTCTGTCATCTCTTTATAGAGGACTGTAGCTCCGACATTGAGATGTGCTGCGGAAAATCCCGTCTAACAAACGGCTACCACACCTGCTCCTCGTCAAATAAACGCTGGCGATGTCGTAACCTCAGCGAGTATTTGCGGTTCATTAGTCACAGCTTTCCAGTCCTCCACGCAGGGGCTGCTGAGAGACGTGGGGCCGTCTCATGAGCTGAACACATAAAACAGAAGGACATGTGCTTCAGCTTGATCAGCAACGAAGCAGTGCAAGGGACAACGGTCAGCCGGTTGTGAACGGTGGATGCGATGTACGTATTCGTTAACTCTACCCGACCTTTCAAAGACAGCTTCCTCACTGTCCATTTCTAGGTGGGACTGGCCACCCTGCTCATCACACACACCTAGTTCTAGCCACCTGGAAGTCTGGAGCGAGCCATACCCAGCGATTTAACCGGCCCTGTCGTCCAGCGCTCTTCAACACTGTCGTTTGGCATGGATCTGCATCTCCAGGAACCGGCTGACGGCCTACTCTTCGTATTCTCTTATTATGGTGCCAAGCACCTCAATTTGCATTATGTCCTACACTATAATAGTGACAGCATCTGCTTACACTGACACGAACCCTACGCGTCTTTGTTCATTCGGAATGCCCCTCAAAGCATCCAACATCTGTAGCAATAACTCGAGAGCCAACACTTACAAGAGCCTCACTGAGCATTCTTGATGGACCGAACGGGCAATGCTAAACGATTCCCATAAGCGGCCATTCACGTGAGCCACTGAACACATATCACTCTACATTGCAGCGATTCAGCCAATAAAAAACAGGAAGGAAACCGACTGCGAAGAGAACAGCCTCCAAGTATTGGTGGTCGATTCCTTCAAAAGCTTTTTATTGATCCCTATTGATCTGGGCCTCACATATTCCAGGTTCCTTACCAATACTCTCTTTGATGTTATGCGTGAGGTGCAGGTTGTTGTGGATAGATATGCTTGGGATTGCGCATGTCTGCACCTTACCAACGACAATCGCCAACCTGTCGTCTAACACCTTAGATAAAATCTTGTAATTTGTGTTTAGTAGAGTTACAAACCTAAAATTATCTATTACGTCCAACTTGTACGGGTCCTTTGTTAGCAGTACCACCACGCTACAGCTGACAGCATTGGAAATTATCATCGTCCTTCTTGCCAGTTGCGTAGACATCCGCCAACAGATCACCAAACAAGACTGGCATATGAAAATAAAGCTCGAAGGGCAGATCAACAAGCTCCGGAGTCTTCTCTCTTGTAAAGCTAGACATCACGTCCCGTATATTTTCGGCTGTTGTCGGTATTTT